>NC_080164.1:90378146-90690021 GCF_950295315.1 Erinaceus europaeus
AAGACTGGGGGAGGGCATAGATATTCAGTACCACTGTAGGAGGTTTGGGGGTAGGGAAACAGATCTATGGTGGTGGAAACAGTGTTAATCTATACTCCTATTAACCTATCAACGGTATTGCTGTCTATTTCTCCCTGCTTATCTGTTGGTATTTGCTTAAGATACTTAGGCACTCTTGTGTTGGATATATGTATTTTAATAATTGCTATATTTTATCAATAAAAAGTTTTTTTTAATTTATTTTTTATTTAAGAAAGGATAAATTAACAAATCCATAGGGTAGGAGGGGTACAACTCCACACAATTCCCACCACCCAATCTCCATATCCCACCCCCTCCCCTGATAGCTTTCCCATTCTCTATCCTTCTGGGAGCATGGACCCAGGGTCATTGTGGGTTGCAGAAGGTAGAAGGTCTGGCTTCTGTAATACCTTCCCCGCTGAACATGGACATTGATTGGTCGGTCCATACTCCCAGTCTGTCTCTCTCTTTCCCTAGTAAGGTGGGTCTCTGGGGAAGCAGAGCTCCAGGGCACATTGGTGGGGTCTTCAGTCCAGAGAAGCCTGGCCAGCATCCTGATGGCATCTGGAACCTGGTGACTGAAAAGAGAGTTAACATACGAAGCCAAACAAATTGTCGAGCAATCATGAACGCAAAGGTCGGAATAGTGGAGAGGAAGTGTTAGGGGTGTACTCGCTGCAAACTCTAGTGTACTTCTGCTTTCAGGTATATATTTTGCAGTAGTTTATGGATACGTGTGAACATATGCTCTCTCTTACAGAAACTGGTGTATATCTGGGTTTTGGGACTTTGTTAGAAAGTGAACCACATGGGATGTAATTAGAGAATACTATGTAAGGAAAGGTCTCACCTGAGTAATGAACTGAAGGGTTGTCATTCCACACGTAAAGTCTCTGGACACAGTCTGAGCTGAAGCATGTTGAGGTGGCAATCGTTGTGTTGATTAGGTTGTGATGGGCAGATGCAATATTATTTGATATGGATTGGGAGAGGCATATGGGAAAGTGGGCCCTATCCAAAGGTTCAAGAACTGGGGAAGTAGAGGCTCTATAGTGGAGATGTGAGATTCCTGCTGTCTTAGGGTTCAAAAAAACAATGGAAAGTTAATGTTATCATCGCATTATTTGGTAATTGGGTTACCTTTTGAAAAAGTCCTTCTGTTAGGGTTTGCTGTACAGTACCCAGTATCTTGTATATAGCTGTGCTACTGGTTGCTTCTGATATACTTGGTCTAGGCTTTTGAGAGAGTCCGCACATCAAATACACATCCTATATAATAAAAAGACTCAGTCTGTGTTTTAAAAACTTCAAGACATATAATTAATTTTCCCCCTCTCATATTAATTATCTAGTGATTTATATGACTACACTTTACTTGGAGCGTATATTAACACCATTCCCACCACAAAAAGGCAGTGACCAATCCCTCCCACCCACTCCCACCCCCCACTGTCCCAGGAAGCTGCATGTCTACCCCTCACCACAGGGTTTTTACTTTGGTGCCCTACTTACAATTTAGTCAGATCCTGCTTTTAGTTTCCCTTTCAGATCTTCTTACTCAACTTCTGTTGATGAGTGGGATCATTCCATACTCATCTTTATCTTTCTGAATTAGCTCACTTAACATAATTCCTTGTAGCTCTGTCCAAGATGGGTCAGAGAAGGTGGGTTCATTGTTCTTGATAGCTGCATAGTATTCTATTGTGTATATATACCACAGCTTTCTCAGCCACTCATCTGTTGTTGGACACCTGGGTTGCTTCCAGGTTTTAGCTATTATGAATTGTGCTGCTATGCACATAGGAGTACATCCTCTTTTTGTTTGGGTGTTATGGAGTCCTTGGGGTATAATCCCAGGAGAGGAATTACTGGATCATATGGAAGGTCCATGTCTAGCCTTCTGAGAGTTTTCCAGACTGCTCTCCACAGAGGCTGGACCAATTTACATTCCCACCAGCAATGCAAAAGGGTTCCTCTGTCCCCACAGCCTCTCTAGCATTTGTTGCTGCTGTCCTTTTTGATGTATGCGATTCTTATAGGATTGAGGTGGTATCTCAATGTTGTCTCAGTTTGCATTTCTCTGACAATCAGTGACCTAGAGCAGTTTTTCATATGTTTGTTAGCCTTTTGGATCTCCTCTGAGGTGGATGTTTTGTTCATATCCTCTGCCCATTTTTGGATGGGGCCATTTGCTTTTTTGTTGCTAAGTTTGCTGAGCTCTTTATATATTTTGGTGATTAGTTTCTTGTCTGATGTATGGCATGTGAAGATCTTCTCCCATTCTGTGAGGAGTCTCTTTGTTTGTTCAATAGTTTCTTTGGATGTGCAGAAGCTTTTCAATTGTATGTAGTCCTATTGGTTTGTTTCTGCTTTAGTCTTCCTTGCAATTGGGTTTGATTCCTCGGAGATGTCCTTGAGGTGTACATGGGAAAGTGTTTTACCAATGTTTTCCTCTAAGTATTTGATTGTTTCTGGCCTGACATCCAGGTCTGTGATCCATTTGGGGTTGATTTTTTGTTTCTGGTGAGATAAAGTGGTTCAATTTCATTCTTCTGCATGTTACAACCCAGTTTTCCCAGCACCATTTATTGAAAAGAGCCTCCTTCTTCCATTTAATCCTTTGGACCCCCTTATCAAAGATTAGATGTCCATAGGTGTGAGGATTTATTTCTGGGCTTTCAATTCTGTTCCACTGGTCTGTGTGCCTATTTTTATTCCAGTACTATGCTGTTTTGATGATGATGGCTTTATAATATAGTTTAAGGTCTGGGAGTGTGATGCCTTCATTTCTGTTTCTTTTTCTCAAGATGGTTTTGGCAATTCTAGCTGTATTAATTTTCCAGATAAATGATTATAGTGTTTGTTCTATTCTCTTATAGAAGCTTGGTGGAACTTTGATGGGTATTGCATTAAATTTGTATATGGCTCTGGGGAGAATATTCATTTTGATGATATTTATTCTTCCAATCCATGAGCATGGGATATTTTTCCATTTCTTGGTATCAGTTTCTATATCCTTGAGTAACGACTCATAGTTTTCAGTATATAAGTCCTTCACTTCTTTGGTCAACTTTATTCCTAGGTATTTGATTGATTTTGCTGAAACAGTAAATGGGAGTGATTTCTGGATGTCTTCTTCTTCAGATTTAGTGTTTGCATAAAGAAATGCCACTGATTTTTGTACATTGATTTTGTAGCCTGACACCTTGGTATATTGCCTAATAACTTCCAGTAGTTTTCTGCTGGATTCTTTAGGTTTTTCTATGTATACTATCATATCATCTGCAAATAGAGAGAGTTTGACTTCTTCCCTTCCAATCTGTATTCCTTTGATTTCTCTCTCCTGCCTGATTGCTATGGCAAGAACTTCTAATACTATGTTGAAGAGTAATGGTGACAGTGGACAGCCCTGTCTAGTCCCCGATCTGAGGGGGAATGCTTTCAGCTTCTGTCCATTGAGTATGATGTTGACTGTAGGTTTCTTATATATAGATTCCACTGTCTTGAGGAATTTCCCATCTATTTCCATTTTCTGTAGAGTTTTGAGCATGAATGGGTGTTGGATTTTGTCAAAGGCTTTCTCTGCATCTATTGAGATAATCTTGTGGTTTTTGGCTTTGCTTTTATTGATGTGGTAAATGACATTGATTGACTTACAGATGTTGAACCAACCTTGCATTTTGGGATGAATCCCACTTGGTCATGATGAAAAATCTTTTTGATATGTTGCTGTATCTGTTTGGCAAAAATCTTATTTAACATTTTGGCATCTATGTTCATCAGAGATATTGGTCTGTAGTTTTCCTTTTTTGTTGTGTCCCTATCAGCTTTTGGTATCAGGGTGATGTTGGCTTCATAGATGGTGGGAGTATTCCTGTTTCTTCAATCTTATGGAAAAGCTTAAGAAGTATGGGTACTGTTTCCTGAAAGTTTTGTAGAATTCGTTTGTGAAGCCCTCTGGTACAGAACTTTAGTTGTTGGGGAGATTCTTAATAATGGTTTCAATTTCTTTGTCTGTGATTGGTGCATTTAGATTTTATTCTTCTAAGTTTAGTTTTGGAAGCACATATGCTTCTAAGAATTCTTCCATTTCTTCCGGATTCTCTAGCTTGGTGGCGTATAGTTCTTCACAGAAGTTTCGCATGATTCTCTGGATTTCAGTCAGTTGTGTCAGTTGTGATATCTCCTCCATCGTTTACAATTCTATTAATTTGAGTCTTCTCTCTTTTTTTTGTGAGTCTGGCTCGGGGTTTGTCAATTTTGTTTAATCTTTCAAAGAACCAACATCTGGCTTCATTGATCTTTTGTATGGTTCTCTTATTTTCGATATTGTTTATTTCTGCTCTATTTTTAGTGATTTATGTCCTTCTGGTTGCTTTAGGGTTCCTTTGTTCCTCTTCCTCTAAGTCCTTGAGGTGTGCATTAAGGTCGTTCATTTGAGCTTTTTCTTGGTGTTTAATATGTGCTTGTATGGCTATAAGTTTCCCTCTCAGTACTGCTTTAGCTGTGTCCCATATATTTTGATAGGTTGTGTCTTCATTTTCATTTGTTTCCAGGAACAATTGAATTTCCTGCTTGAGTTTATCTCTGACCCAGTAGTTCTTAAGGGGTATGCTGTTTAGTTTTCAAATTCTGTGACTTTTAATAATTTTCTGTTGTTAAATGTTAGTTTTACTCCACTGTGGTCTGAGAAGATACTTGGGATGATTTCAATGCTCTTGAATTTATTGATGCTGTCTTTTTGGCCTAACATGTGGTCTATCCTTGAGTATGTGTTATGTGGATTTGAAAAGAAGGTGTATTCTAGTTTTTTGGGGTGAAGGACTCTGAAAATGTCCAAGAGGTCTAATCTGTCAATCTCTTCATTTAATTCTCTTGTAGCTTTGTTGATTCTCTTCTTTGTTGATCTGTCTAAGTGTGAGAGTGGGGTATTAAAGTATTCCACTATTACTGTATTACTATTGATGTATTTTTGGAATTCTTTCATTAGGTGCTTGATGTATTTAGATGGTCCCTCATTGGGTGCATAGATGTTAATAATTGTTAAGTCTTCTTGGCTGATTGATCCTCTAATCATTATGTAATGTCCTTGCCTATCTTTTATTACTTTATTTAATTTAAAATCTATTGTGTCTGAGATGAGCATGGCTGTTCCTGCCCTTTTTTGTGGTCCCTTAGCCTGTATTATAGTTTTCCATCCTTTCACTTTAATTCTGTGTTTATCTTTTTGTGACAGATGGGATTCTTGCAAGCAGCATATGGTTGGGTTATGTTTTCTGATACATCCCCCCACTCTGTGCCTTTTGATGGGTGAGTTTAAGCCATTGACATTTATTGATATTATGGATTTAATGTATTATAGTGCCATTGTTTAAAAAAAATTTTTTTTGTTTGCTCTGATACATTGCAAGTATTATAGTGATGTTCTTGTTTATAAGAGGTGTTTTAGAACCTCTTTCAGGGCTGGTTTGCTGTTGGTTGCCTCCTTTAACTGTTGTTTGTCTAAGAAGGTTTTGATCCCTCCATCTAGTTTGAATGAATGTCTAGCAGGATATATCATCCTTGGTTGAAACCCTTTTTCATTCAGGGCTTGATATATATATTTGCCATTCTCTTCTGGCTTTTAGAGTTTGAGTGGAGAAGTCAGCAGATAATCTTATGGGTTTTCCGCTGTATGTCACTTTTTGTTTCTTCTTGCAGCCTTTAGGATCCTTTCTTTATCCTTACTTCTTCTCATTGTGACAATGATATGTCTTGGTGTCTTCAGGTCTGGGTTGATTCTGTTTGGAACTCTCTGGGCCTCTTGAATCTTGATGTGCTTTCTGTTATTCAGGTCTGGGAAGTTTTCTTCTATTATTTCCTCTAGAATGTTTCCTTCCCCTTCCTCTCTTTCTTCCTCTGGCAGGCCAATTATACGAATGTTACTTCTTTTGAGATCATCCCATATGTCTTTTTTTTTGTTATTTTCAGTGTCTCTCAATCTCTTTTTTACCTCTTTCACCTCTTTCTTAGTTTTCTCTAACTTATCCTCTGTCTGACTAATTCTGTTTTCTGCTTCTGTTAGTCTGCTTTCCCTTCACTCAACTTCTTTGTTCAGTTCAGCTATTTCAGCTTTCAGTTCTCTAATTGCCTCAAAAAATCAGTATGTTCCTTGAGGATCTCAACTGATGTTTCCCTAATACTGCCATTCCTTTCTTCCAATGTTGTTTTCATTTCTGTGATTAATAAGTTTATTATTGCTTGCATACTTTACTTATCTATGGTTATTTATGGCTGATTTGTAGTTTCTTCTGGGCTCTTGTCTTCATTCATTGGAGTAGCAGTGTTATTTGTTTTTGATCTACCTATTTTTTTGATTTATGTGTTTCTTATTTTTATGTTCTGTTGTTCCTCAGTTGTGTCTTGAGTACTAAATACCTTTATGACAAATGCAATCTCCAGCCTCAGTAACTACAATAGCAAGTGAAGCAACTATTGAAGCAGTTTAATCACTACCTGTTAGCCTAACAATGTCTCCAGTCTGTGAAAAAATAGCAACCAAGGCCAAGTGAAGAAGAAAGAGAAAGGAAGGGATAGCAAGAATAGACAATTATGCAAATCTACTATCCACTGTATATTCCAGGGGTAGCAAGAGGGGAAAGGGAAGTAGAGCAGAGATACACACATAGAGAGTCCACTCTGAGTCAGATTTCTTCCCCAAAATAATTCACAAATTCAGAAAGACAAAGAAGAAGGATGGAAGAAATGTATGAGAAGATAAAAAAAAAAAAGAGAAACAAGAGAGATAAAAGAGAAAAGATAAGAAAAAGAGCTATAATTAAAGATCAGTGAAAGGAAAGTTTTTTAAATTGATTACTTTATTTATTTATTTATTTATTTATTTATTAGCTAGGTGGAGGAATAATGGGAGAGTCTGTAGAGGAGGTAGGAGTAATGAGACAAGTTCCTCTCACAATAGATAAGATGCCCCCTACCCTAGCAATGAAAGATACCCTAAGAGTTAATTCTGGTCAATCTAATGGAGGGAGGAAGATATATGCCTTTATATAACATTAATAATAAGATAGAGCAGGGAAAAAAACCTTGTCCCATATTGTCTTAAGCCTCCTGAGCATAGGCAGTTGATTGTTAAGAAAGAAAGAAAAAAAAAAACACCTCAGGACTACACAAGAATATAGGAATAGACAGTTATGCAAATCTACTTTCCACTGTATATTCTAGGGGTAGCTAAAGGAGAATGGGAAGTTGAGCAGAGATACAGGCAGAGAGAGTCCACTCTGAGTCAGATTTCTTCCCTAAAATAATTCCCAAATGTGTATCAGTGAATTCAGAAAGCTGTAGGAGGATGGAAGAAAGGATGACAAGAATTAGAAAAAGAAGAAAAAAGAAAGAGGGAGAAAAAAAAGAAAAAAGATAAGAAAAAGAACAGTAATAAAAAATCAGTGAAAGGAGAGAGTCTTTTATTTATTTATTTTTTATTATTTAATTAGCTATGTGGGTGGTAGGGAGAGAATGGGTAGGGGCGGTAGGAAAAGTGAGAGAAATTATTTTAGCAGTGAATAAGACACCCGGTCCCCTAGCAATGGAAAATACACTAAGAGTTAATTCTGGTCAACCTGAAGGAGAGAGGGAAAGGGGTATGTGTTTATCCTGTATTGATAATAAAATAGAACAGAGTGAAAAAACCTGTCCTGAAGCTTGGATGACTTCAGATTGCCTCAGGCCCTCTGAGCAGAGGCAGCTGGTTGGCTACTTAGAAAGAAAAAAGGCCAAAGGTTTCAGAAGGGAATAGACTTAGAATGAATGACACCCCATGGTGGGACAGGAATTTGGTAAAGAAAGAAGCTCAGCAGGGAAGCCTACTTGGAGCAGATCTCTGGTCCCCTGGCACTGGTTGTGGGGGGAGGGAAGTGGGGAGGGGTGCGCTTCGGGAATAATAATTTAAAAGAAAAAATTTTCCCTTCATTTTTACTCTATTTTTTAACCCAAATTAAGTTATAGTCACCTCCTTGGTGTCACTACTAGGACCCATTATTGACTGGCCTACTAAATGCAGAAAATCCTACCATTTCCCGTCAATGTTGTCAGAGCTCAAGCCACTAGCAGCTTCTCAGTCCGCCATCTTCTGGAAACCCCCGCCAATAAAAAGTTTTTAAAATCAGGGCCAGGTGGTGGCTCACCTGATCAACTGCTCACATTACAGTGTGCAAGTACCCAGGTTCAAGCCCCTGGTCCCCACCTGCTGAGGAAACTTCACGAGTGGTGAAGCAGGGCTGAGGTGTCTCTCTATCTCCCCCACCCCTCTCAATTTCTTTGCCTCTACCCAATAATGTATAAATAAACATTAATAATATTTTAAAGAAACAAACTAGCAAAAAATACCAAACATAAAAAGAAGACTTTTGTGGTTTGGGGAGATAGTGCAGTACTTAACACAAAAGACTTTCATGCCTGAGACTTTGAGGTCCCAGACCCACCATTAGGCAGAGCTCAACGATACTATATTGTCTTAAAATAAATAAATAAACAAATAAATAAATGCATAAAATACTTTGGGGATGGATATTGGTGCACCTGGGTGAGTGCACATGTTATAATGCGCAAGGATCTAGGTTTGAGCACCCAGTCTCCATCTACAGGGGGAAAGCTTTGCAAATGGTGAAGCAGTGCTGCAAGTGTATTTCTCTCTTCCTTTATCTCCCCCTTCCCTCTGCACTGCTGGCTGTCTCTATCCAATAAGTAAATAAAGACAATAAAACAACATAAATACTTTTACATGATTTGTATCTACTTCTACTATATATTAAGAACTATCAAAAATAAATAAGGAAGCAATTAAATATTTGAGATTGGAAGTTTACAAATGACAATCTACAGATCTAAAAGAAGCACATATGACAATGTGCACATTATTCATAGTTAGCAAAAAACAAATAAAATCAGTCATACTGAGAGAACTCTCAGGAAAAGTAGCCTACTTGGAAAGGTAAGCCTTTCAAAAATAGAGAGCGTAGTTCTCTGTAAAGCTCAGCTTCCAGTTATCCTTAGCTTCAACACTGGTTCATGCCTACAGGCAGCTGGTCTGACAGTGAATGACAGTTAATGTCAGAAGATCAGGAGGGGGTACAGAAGAATAAATCCGAGAAGAAAACTGCATTACAGTTCAACCTTTATAAAAAAGTGTTATGTCATGTATGAGATGTTTCCAGACAAAAGATAGATTTTAATAAGTTTTATAATGAATCCAACATTATAGTAAACTAAAATCATTTTAATATGTAAAATATCATTTACTCAAAAGACATACTCTTTCCCTTTCATTGTGCCTGATTTTCAATGATACAAATGAGGCAGAAATCTTAGTACCTACTCCCAAAGGAAAGAAGAAAAAAGGTATAAATAATATTAAACTGTAGTAGACAGGAGCAAAACACTGAACTGTGGAATCATAGGAAGTGTCATTTATCATTATCTCAATATTTATTTTTGAGCATATTTGTTGTCAGCCAATGTGCTCTTAATCTTGAACATCAAGCCTTATCTGATTTTCAGTAATATTATATTTGTTATAAATCTTTATTTTTAATTTTAAGATTTATTTATTCCTGAAAGGAGCAGAAAAATAAAAAAAAAATACCCCCCTAGTAAAAGTGGGGGAAATCTGGAATTATGTAGGGAAATTAAATCCAAAAGTAATCAAATGCAAACAAAGAAGTAGTAAATGTTAAAACATAAATAAATGGAAAAGGGAATAGGATGAACAATATGATTGTTACAAGAAATTAAAGACAAAAAATACAGAAACTATTCAGTATATTCTTGCTTTTAACAAATACTGCTGGGGAGAACTTGATAACTACATGAAAAGAATAAAGATAAATCTTGTTTCCTTTTTTGTAGTTTTATTTATGTATTACTGGGGAGAGACAGAGAGAAACTAAGAAAGGAGGAGGAGATACAGTGGGAGCAAGACAGAGAGACATCTGCAGACCTGCTTCACCACTTGTGAAGCTTTCCCCCTACAGGTGGGGACCAGGGGCTTGAAGTGTAATGTGAGCATTTAGCTACATGTGCCACCACCTAGCCCCAAAATGAAGCACCTGAACAGGAACATAAACACTAGACCTTCAGATCAAATGCTTAATGCTACCAACTTAGTACCCAGACATGAATCCTGTTTTATCCACATCATACAAAAGTCAATATAAAGTAATGTTTTATAAAAAAAACTAAACATAAGAATCAAACCTATAAAACTCTAATAAGAAAATACAGGTACAAGTATCTATGAACCTGCATTAGACAATTATTTCTCAGAGACAAGCACAAGAAACCAACTTAAACATTGATCAAGTGGATTTCATAAAAACTTAAATCTTTGTTATATCAATGGCCACTATCATATAAGACAAGTACAAGTTACAGAATGGGAGACATCAGTTACATATTTATTTATTTATTTATTTATTTATTTATTTTTTATATTTATTTTATTTATTTATTCCCTTTTGTTGCCCTTGTTGTTTTATTGTTGTAGTTATTATTGTTGTCGTTGTTGGATAGGACAGAGAGAAATGGAGAGAAGGAGGGGAAGACAGAGAGGAGGAGAGAAAGATAGACACCTGCAGACCTGCTTCACCGCCTGTGAAGCGACTCCCCTGCAGGTGGGGAGCCGGGGTTCGAACCGGGATCTTTATGCCGGTCCTTGTGCTTTGCGCCACCTGTGCTTAGCCCGCTGCACTACAGCCCGACTCCCCAGTTACATATTTAATAGGGTACTGTATTCAAAATATATAAAGGGAGCATATTAACAGTAAAAAGAAAGTGACACAGTTGAAAGCAGACAAAATATTTTAGTGAGCATTTTCCCACAGGGTATACAGAAACTGCCAAAAAGCAAATGAAAATATGAGAAACTCCACCAGCTATAGTGGAAATGTAAATCAAAATCATGCTGTGATGGCATATTATCCCTTATAAGATGGGTATAATGAAGAACTTGGGAATTATAGAGCAGTGTTGAGGATATAAAGCAATTACAGCTACAGTCAGAATAAATTTGATAGGGGTTTCTTGGTGGTGTGTCTGGTAGAACACACATGCTTCAACCTAGGTTCAAGCCTCCAGCGCCTACCTGCAGTGGGGAAGCTTCACAAGTAGTGAAACAGTGCTGCAAGTGTTGCTCTTCTTCTGTTTCTCTTCCTCTGTCCCTCTCTACTTCTGTCTTTTCTTCTGTTTCTCTCTTTTTAAATATTTTATTTATTTATTTGATAGAGACAGAAATTGAGAGGAGATAGGGAGATAATAGAGGGGGAGAGACAGAGACACCTGCAGCCCTACTTCACCACTCATGAAGCTTCCCCCTTGTAAGTCGGAACTAGGGGCTTGAACCCAGGACCTTGAGCACTGTAATAGGTGCGCTAACTAGGTGCATCACTACCTGACCCCCTCAGTTCTCTCTATATCTCTTATCAATTCATCAATTCATATTTGAAAAAATAATTTGATGTTGCCTTAAAATTTAACATACTTAAGTAAAACTCAATAATTACAATCCTTGGTATATATCCAATAGGATTTAAAACCTTTATTCACACGAAATATAAGCTGGAATGTTTATAAAACCATTGAAAATAAACCAAAAGTCTAATAACTGATGAAATTGAAAAAATAAATAAATAAATCAGGCTGTGTCCATCAAGTAAAATAGTATGCAGTGCTGTCAAAATGAATTTTTGGCACATGTTAGCACATGGACAATATTAAAAATGGTATAAAGGGAGCCAGGCGTGGAAAGTAACATATTGTAGGATTTTATGTTTAGAAATGTTCAGCACCACAGAGGCACGTTAGTAGTTGCCAGGTTCTTTGGAAGAAGTAATAGAAAGTGACTATGTAGCAGACACAGTTTTTCTTTCTGCTAACAGTGTTTTGGAAGGAGGACAAGGAGAGGGATGGGAGAAAGGGAACTTTAAGGCCCTGGCACATGATGATGAAGGACCTGCACTGGGGATGAGAGTACTTTGCAGACAGCTATCATGGTGAGATAGGAGAGTATACACAGGGCCAACAACTCTACTGTAAATCTTTAACCTCCTAATGAAAGTATTTTGGAAAGAAACAGTTGTGTTGTTTTACAACACTGTGACTATAAAAAAATAAGAAAGAAAGAAAGAAAGAAAGAAAGAGAAAAAGCCTACTGAATAGTACTCTTTAAACTGATTATTTTCAGGGTATGTGGGTACTGTCTAGATAAAATGCATAAAACAACCATTAACTTTAATAGGAAATTGGATTAATGTAGGATTATTAGCAAAGGGAAAAAATTAAAGAATTCTAAAGAATACCAAATAGCATGTATAAAAAGTAGGGTGGAGAAGCAATTACAGAAGCCAGACACTCCACCTTCTTCACCCCATAAAGAATTTTGGTCCATACTCCCAGTAGGAAAAAGAATAGGGAACTTTTGACCTTTGACATTATTTGTATATATCTTTGCCACCGGTTGCTTCTGTTCTCCCTGGTCTAAGCTTTTAAAAGTGTCAACATATCAAAGACTCAGCTAATGTATTAAAATGACTCAGTCTGTGCTTTAAAACGTTTGAGACATTCAATCAATTTTCCCCTCTCATATTAATTATATAGTGATTTATATGACTACAAGTTAATAGGAGTATACATAAACACCATTCCCACAACGAAAAGACTGTGTCCCATCCCATCCCACCACCACCTCCCCCCACCCCGACCCATGAAACCGAATATCCACCCTTCAAAATTATGGTGATGTTATGTATGATACAGCAAATCCTAACAAAGATTATATATCAAAGTTAACCCAATGGCCAAATAATGTGGTTATAGCAATAACTATCTATTGTCTTCCTAAATCCTAAGACAGCAGGAACCCCCAGCTTCCTTTATAGAGCCTATATTTCCCCTAGTCCTGGAACCCCCTAGGGTGGGACTTACTTTCCTGCATGCTTCTCTCCATTCATACCAAATGATATTGCATCCGCCAATACCAACCTAATCAACACAAGGAGTACCACCTCAGCATGCTTCACTTCATACTGTGTCCAGAGATGTCAGGCATGGAATGTCAACCCTTCAACCTCATTACTCAGGTAAGACCTTTCCTTTCATGTATATACTCTAATTCCATTCCAGGTGGTTCACTTCCTAACAAAGTCCCAAAACCTAGATATAGACTAGGTACCATGACATAGATCATATGTGCACATGTATCCATATGTCAGGTCTCTGGCAGGGTGATCTCCAGGGGAAAGGTAATGGAGCGGTTCTTTCTTGCTCATGACAGGGGTGACACGAAGTAAAAGACACCGGGGAGCTCTCCAGCATGCTCAGAACTCAGAACTCCTTTATTAGCAAGGTGGACATGAGTTAAATAGAAAAACAAATGAAGGGAATTATTACTGAAATATGTCAGAAATTACAGGTTTCTTAACAGTTGGCTTGCCCCTAAGGTAGGGGGCTGGTATGACAGGAATTGATGAGATACAAGACAGTTATTCTCCATGACGCGAGCAACTTAATTATCCAAAGGTATTTGAGAGAAGCATAGGGGTTAAACCCGTAGGGTGAGACAGAGAGAAGATGGATATCAAAAGGCCATATAATTTGGAATTTCTCTTGTCTGGGGTCTGAGGTGTGTGATGAAGTGTGTGATAAGGTGTGTTCTTCTGTGATCAGAAGATGACTTTGAATAAGTGAATCTGCGGCCATGTGGCCTGCAGTTAATGGAGGGAAGTACTGGGGTTTCTGTGGGCCTGAGAGTCAAGAAGGAAAGAACTAAGTCTGAGTTTCCCCCCTTTTACTCACCTCGGTTGAGAGAGACTTACCAAGAGGTTATCTTTTCAGACCTCCATCCAAGGATGGGGGTGGTTCTCCCTAAGTTCTATCAGGCTTACACATAGTCCCAACATCCATAAATTAGAGTAAAATATATACCTGAAAGCAAAAGTGTTGTATGCTTTACATTGGTTTGTTCTAGCTCTCCCCTGCCAAGAGAATTGGATCAGTCCTGTTAGTTTCGCGGGCCTGCTTGGCCCCGCCCCTAGGAGCCCCGACAGAGTTCCAGAGTGGCAGAGTTGGAGAGAGTTCTTGGAGCCGCCACGGGAAAGAGGCAGCAGAGTTCTGTTTGGTGATTAGTTTGGTTTAGTTTATGAATCGTTGTTCCTGAATAAAGAAATACAGCTTCCCTGCCCAGCCGTATGTCTCTGGTCGTCTCTGTTACCCGCCCGTGAAGCTAGCCCGGCCAGCTGGAGCCTCCGAATTTTAACAACACAAAAGTATATAATAGTCTGCAGTGAGTCAGTATAAAGTTCATAATGAAATAGTGTCCACTTAGACTTAGATACCCTCCTCACCTACTTATTACAGTTGTCTCACTCACTTCAAAGATAGGCTTAGCAAAGGAAAGACTGCAAAAGTTGAATAAGGACAAGAGACTGGCATACCTTAACAATGATTCTTTAGTCACTATCAGGCCACCCCATCAGCTGGGGCCCCAGTCAGGGAGTCCTGATATTCCCAAACAGACACGATGGGCCTAGACATCAAATAAATCCCTCTCTCTATTGTTAATGGTCACCTCTGTCAGGAACAGCAAAACAGACCCCTTTGTGGGCCCCCATAGGACCTTGCCCTCAATGTGGATCAACAACGATAGAGAATGTTCCATCCTCAAAAGGGAGGATGGACAACATACTTTATGCTACCTCTGAGGAAGATGGGTTGATATTGGGCAGCCTAGAATGTTCCTACTCATGACCACAGAATGTAAGCTCAGATTGAGAGGGATGCAGAGGTCACATAAGCTCCTAAGCTGAATATGGGCCCCAGACCACATCAAATTCATGGGGTTTGCAGTCAACAATATTTATACACCATTCCTATATTTGGAAGCTACTTTCTTCTCTGATCCAGCTTTCTGTTCCTTTTTATAGCCATGACATCATCTCCCCTGACAATAACTTGGATCCACCTGCATATCAGATTTTAGGCTCAGGGGAAAAAGGAAAAAAAAACTAATATAGACATAGACCCTTTGAAATATAACTACAGTATGCCTACTAGCTATATGCAAAATGGAGGACACCCAAACTCTTCATCTGTACTAATCCAGCCTTTAGGTTCATGACTGGTCAATAATTTGGCTGTGTATGTTAACTCTTTTTTCAACCACCAGGTTCCAGATGCTACCATGATGCCAACCAGATTTCCCTAGACAGACAACCCCACCAATGTGTCCTGGAGTTCTGTTTCTCTAGACTCCTACTCCACTAGGGAATGAGAAAGACAGGCTGGGAGTATGGATAAACCTATCAATGCCCATGTTCAGTGGGGAAGTAATTACAGAAGTCAGACCTTCCACTTTCTGCATCCCACAATGACCTTGGGTCCATACTCCCAGAGAGCTAAAGAGTAGGAAATCTATCAGGGGAAGGGATGGGATATGGAGCTCTGGTGGTGGGAAATGTGTGGAGTTGTACCCCTCTTATCCTATGACTTTGTCAATGCTTCCTTCTTATAAATAGAAAAATAAATAATAAATAAATAATAAAATAAAATTCCACTCAAATACAAAAAAAAGAATAGGAACTTTTCATTGAAGAGGGTGGGATACAGAACTATGGTGGTGAGAACCATATGGAATTATTCCCCTGTTATTTCAAAATCTTGTCAATCATTATTAAATCACTAGTAATTAAAAAAAAAAGTAGGGTGTATCCTGTCCCCTCAGGGATAACTGAGTTATCAAGAAGGAATAAGATGTCAAAAATCTTCCTCATTCATCATTCAGATCTAGGCCATATTGGAGATGGAATAACCATGAGTGAAAGATAGTAGAGAAGGTACTGAGGTATTGCAGCAGGATAGGCTAGGTGTTTTCTGTTGGTCTAGTTATGTGAGAGAGATGACCCAGGAACGCCATTGGTAGCCGCAAGGCAGTTCAAATCTTTGTTCATCTGAACACCCCAGAGTCAGGAGGTAGGTAGCACAGCGGGTTAAGCGCACATGGTGTAAAGTGCCAGGGACAGCATAAGGATCCCAGTCCGAGGGCCCCCACTCTTTGAGGCCAGAAAATGGAAGTGGCAAGTCGGAAATAGAAGTGGCTTGACAATACCATACATGGTTAGGAAAGGGACGGAGAAAGGTAAAAAGGGGCTGGGGAAGGTAGGAACTTCCTTAGCAACTGTTGCGAGTGGTTTAACTGGTAGGTTAATAATGCCCTGCAGGCAGGGAGGGTCTTGAGGATAGAAAAATAATATATCAAATGAGCAGAATGGGTGGGGAAATAGGGAGGAGACCTTAAGTCATTTGTTAGACAAAGTAGAACATTGATATGTAGATAATAGGAGAGCTGGCCATTGTATCAAGGAATGTAGGGTGAAGCAGGAGAGCTGGCTTAATGTTTTAAGGGATGCAGAGCCCTTGGAGGAAGAAAAATGCAGGGTCTCTGGAGACAGGGAGTAAGCAGACAGGGATGCAAAAAACTGAGGTCTGTACCTCTCCCAAGCTCAACCTCAGCAAGAGAGTCTGACAGGGAGATTTGTTTCCTCAGTTCCCCATTTCTCAATGGGAAAAACCTCACCATGCTCAACCTGGTTCTAACAGTATTCCCAGCAGTTTTCCCTCTAGGAATCAAAGAAATCTCTGCTTTATAATATGGTTCAAGCTTCCCAAGGGTCTCAGAATCCTCCACACACATGCACACACACAGGAATGAGCCTCATCTGTAAATACTTCTAGGAAATAGCTTTTGACTACAGAACTCTGGAAAAGACAACTGCACTGCAGGAGGCTGTCAAGAGGAATGACCTAGATCCAGGAAGAGAGATCTTGCATTCCCCACCACCCACCCACCCTCACTGCATTCTGTTGCTCATTTAACAATGTACCAGCTGACCAAGAAGAATTATTTAGAGGGTCTGTGTTATTAAAGACTACACAACAGTGAATGGATTAGAAGAGAAATAAAGAAGAAGTTAAGAGAAAATAAAATGATAAATTAGCACGTCACAAGAGCTAATAGATTGATTTTCTTTGGGTCACGTGAATTTATGCTCAGAAATCTTTCAAAAAGGAGAATTAGAGCACACATGTAGTACCTTACTGATTTCATACAGTAGGAAAAGAGAAGTATTTAAGGTATTTAAGGCCTTTTGGCAAACACTTATTAGTTTTACTGATAAATCATTGTGTATTGAATAAAGTGTCTGGTTCTCTTAGGAATAGGGCTATGTGTGAGTTGTTTTCAGCAATGAGTTTGTTAGAAGCACTGACTCTATCTAAATACCTTGAAGGCACTAGGTACCCAGTTGACCATTGTTTCTAATATAGTTATTACATCCTTATTCATTCTTGATGTGTAGGAACTAATGGCTTATAAATTTTGTGTCCCTTTATCTCCTGTTTACCTGTCAAAACAGTCTCCTTAAGGGTATCTTCTGGAGTCTGCTTCAAGGAGCACTTCCTACATATGTCTACAGAGGACTGTGATTAGCATTATACTGACAGACTAGTTCTCTTTTGCCTAACAGTGAAATATAAATAACAAACCACCTAAAATGTCCAAGGTGTTTGCAATTTGTCAACATTTTTTCATATATATTACCTCATTTGTAATAACTGGAATTGGAATTGAATACTTATTTATTTATTTATTTTTAAATATTTATTTTATTTATTTATTCCCTTTGTTGCCCTTGTTGTTTTATTGTTGTAGTTATTATTGTTGTTGTCATTGTTGGATAGGACAGAGAGAAATGGAGAGAGGAGGGGAAGACAGAGGAGGAGAGAAAGATAGACACCTGCAGACCTGCTTCACCGCCTGTGAAGCGACTCCCCTGCAGGTGGGGAGCCGGGGCTCGAACCGGGATCCTTATGCTGGTCCTTGTGCTTTGCGTCACCTGTGCTTAACCCACTGTGCTACAGCCCAACTCCCTGAATACTTATTTTTTTAAGTTTTTTCTCTGCCACACAATCAGTGTTTGAAGCTATTCAAATTAATTCTGCAATATTCTGTTTTGTCACAAGTAAAAGTTATAACATCAATTTACTACATATAATACAGGAAAAATATGACAAAATTTAAAATTCTTTAAAATCCTGAAATGTTCTGTCTTTCATTTGTGTAACTTCTTGTGATTATCCATGCATGGATTTTTTTATCAGTGGTAAATTAGTTTTTCCATATAAGTGAATTAGACAATTTCACAAACAACTAGTGAGAAAAAAAAGGGGGGGGGGAGATGCAATTCAAATAAGTAACAACCAAGAGTGATTGTTATTCCTTGGCAATCTTATGGGGAAAAATCTGTTTAACCATACTGCTTTAGAAAAAAATGTGTGTTTATCAGTGAAATGTGTAATTTAGAAAATAATGTACTAAGTATGAAACAATCACAAAGACAGAGACATCAAGACAGTTGTATTAGCATAGAGATGAGTAGGTTTGTGGAATATAAAAGGAAGTACAGATCTATGATTGTATTTACATGGTTAGTTTATCATCTATGATTGATTTAGTTTGACAAAATTTATTTTGATTAATTTTAGACAATATATTTGACAATATACAAGAAGGACATGTTCTTGCCCTATAAAGTTTAATTTTATAAGCAATATATTATAACATTATACTGAGAACAACCATAGGCAGTATATAAAATGCTTGTCTAATATTAATACCTGTTTTGTGCCATCTTCCCAAATAGTTAATATGGTCTTTAATGACTTAGAACTTTGAGATTTGGGTGTATATATTATCATGCTATTTATATTGTTCTCTACGGTAAATGAACAAGAGCTCTTGCATATTTGGACAAATTAGCATAGTATGTCTACCATATTTAGTTTTACATAGAATTTCACAGCATAATAGTTTACTGCATGATACTCCTGCTGATGAGCAAGCATAAATTCCATATAATGCTTCAATAAATGCTCTTCTGTAAATCTCTTTAATACATGAAAGTATTTCTTTAGTAGCATTATAGGAAAGTAGAATTTCTAAGAGTATATTATGTGTCATGTAACTTTTGAAAGTTACTGAACAATTCTCCTCCAAAGTAGCAAACCCCATGGTCAGGAAGTGGCATATCCAGTTAAGGGCACATAGTATTAAGCACAAGGACATGCACAAGGATCTGGGTTCGACCTGCTCCCCACCTGCAGGGGAAAAATTTCACAAGCAGTGATGCAGACCTATGTTATCTATCATCCTTTCCCCTTCTCTATCTTTCTTTCTCTCCTCTCTCAATTTCTCTCTGTTCTATCCAATAAAATGAGGGAAAAAATGATCACCAGGAGCAGAGGATTCATAGTGCCAGTGCTGAGCCCTAGAGATAACCCTGGATGGAAAAAAAAAAAGAAAGAAAGAAAGAAAGAAAGAAAGAAAAGAAAAGAAAAAAGTTGCAGACCTCTGTATCCTCCTAGCAATCAATTCAATGATTGTTATTCAAATACCAGAAATCTTATTCAGAGATGCATTCTATAATCAAAGCAAGGAACAGACAATACAGGGTGAAAGCTCTGTATTTCAGTTGACCCAGGACTTAAAAGGGGTAGGCGGAAGGAAGGAGCTCTAAGAAGAAGCTGAGGACGTGAAACTATAAGGGTTAATTATTAAGTCATTAATAAAAAAATTAAAGTTGAGGGGTTTGGCCGATAGCAGAGCAGGTTAAGCACACGTGGTGCAAAGGACCAGCCTAAGTAAGGATCCCAGTTCAAGCCCCCCAGCTCCCCACCTGCAGGGGAGTCCCTTCACAAGTAGTGAAGCAGGTCTGCAGGTGTCTATCTTTCTCTCCCCCTCTCTGTCTGTCCCTCCTCTCTCGGTTTCCCTCTGTCCTATCCAACAATGTAATCAATAATAACCACAACAACAATAAAACCAACCAGGGCAACAAAAGTAAAAAAAAAAAAAAAATTAAAGTTGCGAATTTACCTGATTTGAAAGATAAAGCATTTAAATACTTCCTAACATTAAATTAAACTACAAAAGATGAAAAGATCAAATGACTTCAAAGTCTATTTTTTCAATAGTTAAGGTATTTTCTTAACTTCCAACCTTATGTCTATCCTTTTAAAGGCCCAATTTTGCCTCATTATTTTACAAGCTGGGAAAAAAATCATTTAAGATACTAGGGCCATTTGGATTTTCCTCTACTCCAAAAAGGTTAGACTAACCCTTAATCTAGCAGTGTAAAGCATGAAATTAAAAGCACCTACACAAAGAACAAATATTCTTTATAGATTTTGATTTCTTTTGAAAATTGCCATTTACCTATGGTGCTATATACTTTCAAATAAATGTACAGACAACACAAAGCTATATTTAAGTGTCATATTGTTTCCATCTTTCATTGAAATTAAAGGGCAGTTTATTTTAATTATTTTTTAGTAATTTATTTGTATTTATTTGTCATGTGATAGTACAGAGAGAAAAGGAGAACTTACAGGGAGATAGGGAGAAAGAAAGAGAAACACCAGCAGCTCTACTTCCTTAGTTTTGGAGCTTCACCCATATAGGCAGGGCCTGAGGACTCATACCTGGGTCCTTGTGCATGGTAATGTGAACATTCAGTCATGTGTGGCATCTCCCGGCACCTGAAGGGTGATTTTTTTCTTTTAACTTATAGCAGTTTTCAAGTTAAAACACCAAATAAATTAATACATCCACTGGTAATTTTAAAGTCACCATAGCTTTCATATAAATTATATTAGATAAAACAGCTATCCTTTCAATCACTCCAGTGATACACATCAACACCTTTAGTACAGATATTTTGATGTTTCAGAACCATTCTCATTGTGACAAGATGTCAATATGATATAAATAAACTTATAGCATGTATACTGAGGTCTTTCAATATGTTTGGTGCCAGGAATGGTACTGGAAACTTGAATAATCAGAGTTGCCCACTGTCACTTATACTATATGTAAACAAGGAAATCAAATAGAAATATAAAACCAAACTGCCTGTTATATAGGAAAGGAACAAATAATGCTAAACAATAAGAAAAGGGAGTCTACTGTTGTTTTTGAATCCTATCACTTGTCTGGTCAATGTTTTAAATAGCAACTATTAAAATAATTGTTTGTGATGTCACACCTCACATGTTTGTCTGCTGTTTGTCTTTACTTTCTATTACTCAAGGACTGTAAGACAATTTAAGAGTCATGGAACAGACATTCATTCCAGAGGTTTCAAGTTCCCAGCATCACCATAAGCGGGAGTTGAGTAATGCTCTGGTAAAACAAACAAACAGCCTCTCTATTACACAAATGAGAAGAATACATATTTAAGAAATTTAAGTATAGTTAATAAACAAATTCCTTCTATGAAGATATAATACAGAATATCAATTAGATTAGCCATAAATATTCAAATGTGGTCAAAAAGTCTTTTGTTTTTAGAGCACTTTACTGGTAGAAATTATTTATAAGGCAGTTGTTATCAAAGGTATACAATCTAATTTTAAATATTGTATTAGTTTATTTACTTATTGGCTAGAGACAGAAAGAAATCAACAGGGAAGGAAGAGAAGACGAGGCACCTGCAGCACTGCTTCATTGCTTCACTGCTTATGAAGCTTCTTCCACTGCCGGTGGAAGCTAAGCCCCTGCACATTTCAACATGTGTGCTCTACCAAGTGCGCCAGGTGCACAGTTTCTTACTTCCTCATAGTAGGGGTCAGCACACACCACACACTTCACCAGCTTGTTTGCTTTGTTTTCATGTCAAACCCCCCCTGCAAATATGGCACACTGTGACAGACAAATATAGAGTTTGTCCCTATAAAAATATTACTGACATGAGAGCTATTATTGGAGTGGACTTACACGTCTCTGCAATGGTCTTATACTTTCCTTCAAGAATTACAAACTGAATGAGAAAGTTCTTCATTGTAATATTGATGTTTTAAATGGGAAAAAAGGGTATATATATCTATAGCAACAGGAAATAAGTTTATTCAAAATCTCTACTGGGTATATGGAATTCTGGTGGTGGGAAATGTATGGAATTGTACCCCTCCTATCCCACAATCTTGCCAATCATTATTAAATAATTAATAAAAAAATACAAAAAAAATCCTCTACTAGTCAACTTTGTTACTCAGGTAGGACTTGAGAAGTCTATTACTCTAACTTACTCATTAGGTCAAGTGACTTAACTGGAGCTGCACCAAAAGCAACCATGGGTCTGTAGCAAGGAAGTACCAAGGGAATGGATATCTATTATCTTATGCAAAGTGGTGTCACTGTATGCTTGTATGCAAGTGTGATTTTTAATGTTTAAGAGTCAAAAACAAGATGAATGTTATGTATACAACATTGTAGTAACACTACAGCTGTCACAGTTAGACATTTGAATTGTGTAACCTTTGACAAGAAAAATAATCTAAGTGAAATATGTATGTAAATATATTTTTTAATTTAACAGAAATGAAATACTCTTCTCACAGAAAAGAATATGAATCAACTGAGAACATACAAGCCTTATTTCTGGTACCTATTACAAGTTTACATTTCTTACTAAAATCTTAGCATTTATAAAAAAACTTTAGAATTGAATAATGACTCAAATGCAGTAAATGACTATATGGTGCATACTTAAAAGATATGACTATAACATCACCCCTGGGGCTAATGGCTCTCCTAGCAGGAATATCCATAAAGAACTAGACCTCTTGATCATTGATCATCAAATAGAAACTTATACTCTGCATTTAACTAGGAAAAGGAAAACAAAGGGCAAAAAAAAAAAAAACACTAGTTTTTTCTCTTTTTTTAATTTGCCTCCACAACTTGCAGAATAACTCATTTAAATAGTATAAGTTCCTTTGCCATGTGTATAACCCATGTGTGTAACCCATGCCAATAATTCCTTTGCCATGTGTGTAACCCAGGTTCTAGCCCAGCCCCCACTGCACTGAAGGAAGCTTCTATGCTCTGCACTCCTATGCTCTGCACTTTCACTCTCTGCCTCTCTGCTTATATTTTAAATGGCCTCCAAAGTAATAGAAACCAAATTTTCTCACAACCCACTGACAAAAACAATTTACATGAAAGTGCCTAAAAGCATGAAGTCTTGGGAAATACAATCTCTGCTAGATAGCTACCTCCCAGGGACAAATATATCTTTGGGAAGAAAAAAAAAAAATATATATATACAGTTTGGGATCCAGGAGATAGAGTTTCAGTGTATGAAACAGCTCCAGAAACCACAGCTACTTCAGTCTTATTCATCAGAGTTGGAGAAAGACACGCAAACGTTTGGAGCAAAGAATTTGATTGCAGTGTTAGTGAGCAAAATTACTTTCATAGGATGAGAAGGATCCTCAGATAGGAGATGGGGCTGAAGTACAGGAGTGTGTGTGTGTGTGTGTGTGTGTGTGTGTGTTATTGGGGGGTTAATGGCTTTCATTAAATATAGTTATTGGTACATGTGTAAAATTTCTTCTCAATTTTATTCCAGTCTTATCCCCAACTTAGATCCTCCTCCATCATCATCCTGAAGCCCATCTACACCCCCAGTCCTTTACATTGGTTCTGTATACCAAATCCAGTCCAAGTTCTTATTTCCCAACTTCTGTTCACAAGTGAGATCACCCCATATTTATCCTTCTTTCTGGCTTATCTCACTTAACATAATTCCTTTAAGCTCTATCCAAGATGAGGTGAAGAAGGTGAATTCATGATTCTTAATAACTGAATAGTATTCCACTGTGCACTAAAGTAAAAGATTGGTAGAAGTTCTGAGTTGCATCACTGATTGACAGGTTGGGGCTTATATAACCAATAGTGCTCTGTGCATTTGTTTACCCATGATACATACAGGAGAACTTGGGGTGGGGGTGGGGCAAACCCCACAATGCTAATTTATTACAATAACAAAATAATGAAGCAGGGTTCACCTTTCATCACTATTTTCTCTGCTAATGCTCCTACTGTGGTAATTGACAAGTGGATTTCATTTCTCTTCAATAAGTGGGGTGTCATTTCACTTTTCCTAGGCTGTTTTCCTGAGTTAGATAGGTATGAGACAATCTGATTATCTCTGGCAAAACATCTCTGATGGTGAGCTTTTGCCATGGTTTTGCATTTTATTCTTGAAAATGGGTCTGGGTGGTTTTGGGTAAGTTCAGCATTGTCATTCTCACTGCAGCTATTCTTGGTTGTGAGATTCTGGATAATCTTATTTTCCTTCATGTATTAAGATAGAGATGACAAAATCCCTTATCTTTTTTTAAAATATTTTATTTTATTTATTTATTCCCTTTTGTTGCCCTTGTTGTTTTATTGTTGTAGTTATTATTGTCGTCATTGTTGGATAGGACAGAGAGAAATGGAGAGAGGAGGGGAAGACAGAGAGGGGGAGAGAAAGATAGACACCTGCAGACCTGCTTCACCGCCTGTGAAGCGACTCCCCTGCAGGTGGGGAGCCGGGGTTCGAACCAGGATCCTTATGCCAGTCCTTGTGCTTTGCGCCACCTGCGCTTAACCCGCTGCGCTACAGCCCGACTCCCCAAAATCCCCTATCTTATACAGATTGTTGTGAGGTTCAAAGGTGAACACATTCAATAATTAAAAATCTTATAGAAACATAGGCTTAGGGTATACAGCATAAGTACTGTTTACATTGAGCACAGATTTTGAAATATATATATTTCATTAGTTCATGAACATCCATAATGTTTGAGAGACAGAGAGACACATGCCAAACTGTATTTGCCTAAATGTGTTTACAGAGATTAGGGGTGTAGGAATTCCTCAAAAAAAGGAGAATCATATGTACAGTGTTAAATATTGGTACTAGTTAAGGCTGAATTAGGCCAGGAAAGTATGAATGGAGAAGGTAATCTGTGATTGAGCATTGTACACCTAGACATGTAGAGTTGCATGGGGTTGGGGAATTTTTCTCTCTCAAGGTCCATTTGGATATTTGTAACATTATTCATAGGCCACACACAATTATCAACTTAAAAATTAGAGTTAATGCCATTATTATGAAAAAAGCTATGGTTGCCTTGCTAGAGGCAGAACAGATGATTCCACAGATGCAGTATAGCCCACAGGCTGGAGCATTACCCACCTCTACTTTAAGGGATGATGTCTGTTATGTCATAAAGGGGAAAGGAGGCAAAATACTGTTTGAATAAAAGTCATTGAAATAGTTCAGAAAATGGTCATCTGCTAGATACTTCAGAGGAAAATCAGGCTGGGGAGATAGCATAAAGGTTATGCAAAAATTGCTCATGCCCGAGGCTTGGAGATAACACATTCAATCTCCAGCACCACCATCAGCCAGAGAGGAGTGAGAAGAGAAAGGAGGGGAGGGCAGGGCACATGAGCAGAGGGAATGAAATGGAAAGGGATGGGATGTGGTGGGACAGGATGGGAGGAATGGGATGGAAAAAAGTCAAACAGCACGTCAGCCTTCTTTATGAAGGAAAAAAAAAAACTTCAAAGAAAATTTTTATTAGTGATTTGATAGTGACTAACTAGATTATTATATCATAGGGCTACAATTCCACACTGTCCCCACCACCAGAGTTCAGTGTTCCACCCTCTCCATTGGAAGCTTTCCTATTCTTTATATCTCTGGGAGTATGGACCAATATTCTTTATGGGGTGCAGAATGTGGAAAGTCTAGCTTCTGTATTTTCTTCTCTGCTGGACTAGGATGTTGGCAGGTTGATCCATAACCCCTACCTTTCCCTGGTCGGGTAGGGCTGTGGAGAGGTGAGAATTTGGGACACACTGGTGAGGTCATCTGCCCAAAGAATTCAGGAGTGGGGGTAATTCCACAGATGTTTTATGTTTGTTTGTTTTGCCTCTTCTTGCCTCAAGACTGTTTCAAAATCCTCCAGGTGAAAGGCATGGCTAAGATATCTGTGGACTAGATTTCTCACATTTAATAATGTTCAATTTTCTTTCTGTCAAAGTAGATTGGGTGATACTTAGTAGTTCTTGTCTAAGAAATTCTACACTTGGGTGTTCATCTTCAATATTAGACATACATTAGATCACATATAAGTTAAGTAAAATGCTAAAGAAATATTTCTATGACCACATCTATAGGAATGCAGAGGTCACATGAGATCCTAAGCTGACTATGGGCCCCAGATCAGATCAGATCGATGGGGTTTACAGTCAACAATATTTACACATCTTTCTCATCTTTGGGAGCTACTCTCTTCCCTGATCTAGCTTTCTGGTACTTTTTCTAGCCATGACGTCATCTCCCCAGACAATAACTTGGATCCACCTGCATATCAGATGTCATGCTCATAAAAGTAAATAAATAAATAAATAAATAAATAAATAAATAAAAATAGTAAGTCATGGGCCCTTTGGAATGTAACTAAAATAGGTCTACTAACTATCTATAAAACGGAGATCCCCCAAATCATCATCTGAACTATTCCAGCCTTTAGGTTCATGATTAGTCAACAATTTGGCTCTATATGTTACCTCTTTTTTCAGCCACCAGGTTCCAGGTACTAACATGATGCTAACCGGCCTTCCCTGGGCAGAGGGATGACTCCACCAATGTGTCCTGGAGCCCCACTTCCCCAGAGCCTCACCCTACTAGGGAAAAAGAGAGATAGTCTAGTGCTGGGAAATTGTGCCAATGCAGTCATATCTGGCTCTACAACAGGCTGGGAGTATGGATAGACCTGTCAATGTCCATGTTCCGTGGGGAAGCAATTACAGAAGTCAGACCTTCCACCTTCTGCACCCCATAATGACCGATAATGTCCATACTCACAGAGGGATAAAGAACAGGAAAGCTATCAGGGGAGGGGATGGGATACGGAGTTCTGGTGGTGGGAATTGTATGGGGTTGTGTCCCTCTCACCCTATGGTTTTTGTCAGTGTTTTCCTTTTATAAATAAAAATTTAAAAAGAAATATTTCCAAAAGATTTTTGATTGTTCACTAAATTCAAGAAAAGAAAAAAAATAGAGAATATGTAAAATAGTGATAGTGGCAATGATGTTTGAAACAGAAAGAATTTAAGATGACTTATAATTTAAAACTAGAGAAACTTACAATCTAATAATCTGTAGTGAATAATAATAATGTCAACACATCTATAAGAAATAAACATATCTATTTTACCTTTTAAATACTTTTGTTTTTAATATATTTTAAAAATTATATTTATTTATTTATTCCCTTTTGTTTTTTTTGTTGTTTTATTGTTGTGGTTATTATTATTGTGGTTGTTGTTGGATAGGACAGAGAGAGAAATGGAGAGAGATGGGGGAAGACAGAGAGGGGGACAGAAAAAGATAGACACTTGCAGACCTGCTTCACCCTTATGAAGCAACTCCCCTGCAGGTGGGGAGCCAGGGCTTGAACCGGGATCCTTACGCCAGGCCTTGTGCTTTGTGCCGTCTTCGCTTAACCCACTGCGCTACAGCCCGACTCCCTTAAATTTATATTTATTAATTAAACAGAGACAGAAATTTAGAAGGGAGGAGGAGATAGAGAGGGAAAGTGTTAGAGATACTATAGCTCTGCTTCACCACTTCCTGCAAGTGGGGAAAAGGGACTTAAACCCAGGTTCTTACTCACTGTGATGTGTGTGCTTAACCAGTTATGCCACCACCTGGCCGCTAAAAACTATTTAAAAGTTAGATGCTTTCATGTTGGTAAGGAACTTATGATTAATATTTCTCTTCTTTTTCTCAATAATTTGATAGAAAAACACAGAATAGGATATCACGGGAGTGATACTATTAAAATAGAGTGTTTAAAGTAAAAATATGATTTGAATCCTAGATCTATTAAATTACAAGTGATACAGGTTTGTTGAGTAACCTACACATGATTCAGTATGGTTTAAATTAGAAGAAGCCCATACTAGAAAAGTCTTATGATAAAATAATTTTTTACCTAATCGATGCAGTAACATTCCAGGCTATGCCATTAATATGGAGCATCACAAACAAGGATCCATATTCATGTGAGTTTTCTACTTTTTTGTCATCCCAGTACTGTTCTGTTTTCAGATTTGTATACTCCTCATCACAGATTATGGGCTGTCTAAGCTTACATTCTGTCATAGCAATGTCAAAATCAGGAAGTTAGCCTTGTTTTATTTATTTGGGGATGGTGTGGGTTTAGAGAGGTTGTTTTTGTTGTCTGTTTTACATGGGATTCCTTTAGTAATAAATGACTCATAGACCTGCCTAGACGACTTCTCCCAATGTGTCATGTCTAACTAACATCCTAAGTGCACCAATCACTACCGAAAAAAATGGCATTAATATTATTGAAGCAGGATTCAGTGGCCTCTAAATACAGAGCAGTTAGAAGCTGAATAACACTGAAGAGCCATTGCTGTAAAGAAATGGAGTGACTATACGGGGTGACATCTGGAGGCTGTTACAACCGCTCTATATAATATCTTGAATCACAATATGTGAAAGTTCTATATCTACTTTGGGTGAAAGTACAGCTGTGAAATATCTGAACCTTTCCATAGTTTTTACTTTTAAATCCACAGGAAAATAAAAAATAAAATCCCTCTATTCCAAATGTCTTGCCAACTGCAGACCTATAAGTATCTTATTCAAAATACCTTTAACCAGAAAATCACTCTCAACATTTCCCCCCTCCTTCTCAACCAACATATCTTTAAATTACTCACCTTGCAGTCTTCTGGCATGTTTTAATGGCAGAATATAATCATAATTTACATAAGAAATGAGTCTGTAAATGAAGATGAATCCCAGCATCACAGAAATATAGAGGGTGTATTTACTTCTTTTTTTATTTTTATATTTATTTATTCCCTTTTGTTGTCCTTGTTGTTTTATTGTTGTAGTTATTACTGATGTCATCGTTGTTGGATAGGACAGAGAGAAATGGAGAGAGGAGGGGAATACAGAGAGGGGGAGTGAAAGACAGACACCTGCAGACCTGCTTCACCGCCTGTGAAGCGACTCCCCTGCAGGTGGGGAGCCAGGGCCTCAAACCGGGATCCTTATGTCGGTCCTTGTGCTTTGCGCCACCTGCGTTTAACCCGCTGCGCTACCACCTGACTCTTGGGTGTATTTACTTCTGAGAGACAAACTGACAGTTGATGGGCACTGTTTTGTAATTCATGTTGCCTAGACTGAATGAGATAATATATAAAAAGTGCTGTGCTGGCACAGTGGATAAATTCTTTTTTTAAAAAGGATTTATTTATTTACTTATTTATGAGAAAGAAAGAGGGAAAAGGAGATAGAACATCATTCTGGCCCATGAAATGTCAGGGACAAACTCATGACTTCATGCTTGAGAGAATATTGTTTTATCTGCTGTGCCACATCCTGGTCCAACATTTAGTAATTTAAAAATATTATCTTTATTTATTTGATAGAGACAGACATAAATTGTGAGGAAAAGGGGGTGACAGAGAGGAAGAGAGATAGACACCTGCAGCACTGCTTCACTACTCACAAAGCTTTCCCCCTGCAGGTTCAAATATAGGTCCTTGCACATTGTAACGTGTGCTCAACTAGGTGAACCATCATCTGCCCCCTCTTAATAATTCTAACCACAGTAAGTAATAATGAAGTAGCAACTACCTTTAATGCAATGTACTTAAGTAAAGTCATTGCTTATCATCAATGCAGCTTCACTTCTCTAAGCTGATTTGTTTTTTTCAGATTGAAAGAGGCAGAAGTAGAAATATACAACAGCACCAAAGCTTTGCTTAGTGCAGTGGGAACAAGGCTTAAACCTGGGTGGTACATCTGATAAACAAATGCACTATCTCAGTAATTTCTGTGGCTACCGTACAAATGGAACACAATTTACATATCGACTGTTGTATAACAAGTAACTTTCAAAACACAGTGACTTGTAACTGCAAACATTTTATTATAACTTATAAATGTGAGACTTTTAAATAACCCATTTCTTTTTGTAAATATTTTATTTATTTATGTATCTATTTATTTATTAATGAGAAAGAGAGGAGGATAGAAAGAACCAGCTATCAATTACTCTGTACATGTGTTGCTGGGGATTGAACATGGGACCTCATGCTTGCACGTCTAATGCACACATTACTGTCGGGTTTCCTCGGTGGGAACGAGGCAGGAGTGAGCTCGCTAAAGGAGTCTTCCAGCATACCGTGGCAGCAGAAAATACACAAACCTATTTAGGGTCCCGTTGCAGGGAACAAAACAACTTTATTCAGGCAGTTACAAATTTATAAAGGGGTAGCTGTGCAGGGGAAGTAGCCAGATGGCCAATGAGACCAATATCTCCTTATAAGGGAAAAGAGAGCAAGGCAATGAGATGGTATGGATGGTGATGCAGGAATATAGAAATAGAAGTATAAGGAAGGAGAAGCCCACCAGAAAGGGGGAAGAGGTGGATGATAAAAGTGAGACTGATAGGAAGGTTGGAATTTGGGCCCATATGCTCAGAGGAATAAAGAATAGGGAAGCCTCCAATGGACGGGATGAGACAAGGAACCCTGGTGGTGGGAACTATGTGGAATTATTCCCATGTTATCTTCCAATCTTGTTGATCATTACTGAATCACTAATAAAAATAAAAAAATAATCATCATTTACAAAAAAAGTCCCATTTCAGTGATGAGCTTCTCTGTCTAGATGCTGGTAGTGCTGATTACAGTACCTTTAGTTCTTGTCTTCATCAGAGAAAGTCTTAGCTGTAAAAAAAAAAAAAAAAAAAATCAGTGCACCAAAAGCAGCAGGGATAGCAGCTCTCTGAAGCAAGTGGCATGAATGCACTGCTTAGCCTTCAGCAGCCAGGTAAACACAATTAATGTCATTAAAGTCATTAGTGTGGTCCAACACACAGAGTTAACAGATATTAGCATCCTAGGAACAAAAAAAAAAAGTGGTAGACTAAAAGAGAACTCTTTTGTTTCTAAAAAGAAAATCAATCAAGATGATTCCAATGTTTGAAAAGTTGTATTAAGAAAAACAATCCATTCTCCAATAACCCTGAGCCATTATTAGTGCACCAAATGCAGTGCTTGAAAGATGCATGTAGGTGGAGGGTAGATATCATAATGGTTATGCAAAGAGACTCTCATGCCTAAGACTCCAAAGTCCCAGGCTCAATCCCCTTGCATCACCATAAACCAGAGCTGAGCAGTGCTCTGGTAAAGAAATAAAGAAAGAGAGGAAGGAAGGAAGGAAGGAAGGAAGGAAGGAAGGAAGGAAGGAAGGAAGGAAGGAAGGGAGATGCAGGTTTTAAAAAGGTAGTACTTGGGGCCAGGTGGCAGTGCACTTGGTTGAGTGCACATGTTATAATGTGCAAGGACCCAGGTTCAAGCTCCCCAGTCCCCACCTATACTTGGAAAGCTTTGCAAATCCTGAAACAGGGCTGCAGGTCTGTCTCTCTCTCTCTCTCTCTCTCTCTCTCTCTCTCTTTCTTTCTCCTCTATCTCTCCACTCCTCTCAATTTCTGGCTTTCTCTATCAAATAAATAAAGATGACAAAAAAATTAAAAGGAAGTACTCAGGAAAACGAGAACAATTGTACAACATAACGATTCTCTTTCTTTAAGGAAAAAAAATGGACACTAGCTGGGGGAAATTTATAGTAGGAAATAGGCAATAATGAGTCATTTCAAGAACTAGTCTACAATGGGTTATGGTGATGCTTTTCTAGTCCAGGGAGAACAGAAGCAACCGATGGCATTAGTCTATAAGACTATTTACACAGCTATGTGTAAATAGCATTAAAGGACATAAATTATGGTTAGGTCTTGTATGATACAGCAAATACTAACAATGGAATTTTCAAAGTTAACCCAACTGTCAAATAATTTGGTTGTAGCAATGACTATCTATTGCCTTCTTAAACCCTAAGGCAGCAGAAATTTTTCCCTTTCTCTATAGAGCCCCTATTTTTCCCAGTCCTGGAACCTCTAGGGTGAGGCTCACTTTCCTGCATGCTTCTCTCAATTCATACCAACTGATACTACATCTGCTGATCCCAGTCTACTCAACACAATGAGTACCATCTCAGCATGCTTCACTTCAGATTGTGTTCAGAGACATCAGGTGTAGAATGTCAATTCTTCATCTCCATTACTCTGATGAGACTTTTCCTAGCTCAAAGGAATCCTTAATTCCATTTTTGGTGGTGCATTTGTTAACAAAACCTCAAAACCTACATATAGACCAGGTCCCATGAGAGAGTGCATATGTACACATATATCCACAAGTTAGGCGGAAAATATACACCTTAAAGCAAAAGAACGCAATAGTTTGCAGTGAGTCAATAATTGCAGCAAGCAAGTAGAAAAACCTAAAAAGACACCATAATGTGCCTAATCAAATAGTTTCTACTTAGACCTAGATACCCTCCTCACCTACTTCCTATTACACTTTTCTCAATCACTCCAAACTATCCTTGTCAGGCAAAGTAAGGAATATAAAAGCTGAATAGGGGCAAGAGACTGGTATACTTTAATGATGACTCTTAGTCACTACCAGTCCACCCTGTCCCTGAGAATTCTGGGACTCCCACACAGATATAAGGGGCCTAGACCTCTAGCAGATCCCTCTATCCACTGTCAGTGGTTATCTCCATCAAGAACAACATAATGGACCCCTTTGTGTGCTGCATAGTACCTTGCCCTCAATATGGGTCAACAATGGCAGGGACTGTTCCATTCTCGGAAGGGAGGCTGGATATCACACCAGCCATGGAGGAATGGGTCCTGAGAATGAGAATGTGAGTAAGAAATAGGGTATATTTATTTTATTTTTTTGGCTTATGAGAAAAAGACAGGAGTGACTGCTACTTAACTTGCTGCTCATTTAACAGACCAAAGACCCTATGTGAAGCTGAGTCAACTACTAAGTAGGTCTGTTTCTATGATATAGAAATAAGAAACAGAGCCCTGACTATTAAGAGTTCAGTTAAGCTCTCCCATGGTACTGTGGCTTCAACATCCATTTTGTTGAGTAAAGTGGTCTGCAAAGCCCTTAAAGTCATACCAGTATCTTGTACAAATAAATGCACTAGGGAAGTCACACTAGTATCTTGTACAAATAAATGCACTAGGGAGAAATTGAAAAGTCACAAGTAAATGTTAGTTCATAATAAAAAGACTATCATTCCTTGTGATCAATCACCTCCCCGCCTCCGAATGCCTTCCTCTTAGGTAATCCTAAAATAAAACCCCACTTGAGTGTTATTTAAACCCTACTCTTTTAGCTTGACTTGTCTAATCCAGCTTTAATCCAGAAATACCAAATTACTCAACATATTTTCTTTAATGAAAGCTTGTGTTCCAGATCTGACTCTATCTGTACTCTGCTTTGACTTCACTGTTTGGACCCCTGTGGAGTGCCATGCATTTTCAGCAGGACTTGTGAGTAGTAACTTCTTTATTTCAACTCTTTTGATAGTAAATTTCAGTTCTAGTCACCTGATAAGAAAGAATTTTACTAACTCACAACACTATCCAATTTAATTTCTTCATTTCTTTTTATCATAGAAACAGACCTACTTAGTAGTTGACTAGGCTCCATATAGGGTCCTTGGTCTGTGGAGTGAGCAGCAAAGTTTTGTAGCAGTCACTCCTGTTTTTTTTTTTTTAAACTAAGACATTAAAGTAAATATATTTTATAAGGTGACAGAAATTAGTGCCACTCAAATATCTATAAAAGATACAGGTACAATGACAATTGTCATATCTCATTTCAATTTACCAATATACTTTTTTGAAAAACTAGAAGACTCCTAAAGAATTGTAGCAGTTTTTCTCAAGTAGTGGTCCCCATAGCAGAGGCATTATATTTGATTTAGCACAGTTGCAGAACCTCAAGAATATGCTATACTACATTTAACATGGTGAATACTTTGTCTTGACTATCAAGAAATAGAATTATATAGAACAGATTCACATATAATAGGCAACAACATGCATTTATAGTATTTTCTTTAACCAGCACTATAATTTTCCTATACTTCTTCATAAAAAATAAAAGGTTGGGTTTTGGGGGGCAGATGGTGGCACACCTGGTTGAGTTCACATGTTACAATGTGCAAGGACCTAGGTTCGAGCCCCTGGTCCCCACCTGCAGGGGGAAAGCTTTGTGAATGGTGAAGCAGGGCTGCAGGTGTCTCACTGTCTCTCTCCCTCTCTCACTCCCTCCCCTCTCAATTTCTGGCTGTCTCTACCAAATAAATAAATAAATAAAATTTCAAAAGTTTGTTTTTTCTATATATTCAGCAGAACAGCATTGGTTTACTGTACTGAATAATTAATCTTGTTGGTTACCAAACAAGAGAAAGTTACTATTTTGGAGGCATTGAAAAGATACATGCCTTTCAAATGGTAGTAGGCAAAGCTTAATGAAGTTTCACTGGTCTGAATGACAGTCATATGTTTACGGAATGATGGTCAACAGCATGGTGGAATACTCTATTCAGATGAAGAGAAAATTATTGCATCTTTTTCTTCCCAACATAACAAAGGAAGGATAGTGTCTTATCTCTTGTGTTATGCAGCCTCTACATATCAAACCAAAGAAAATTATCCCAATTGTTGTCTTTGATTGGAACTCAGAAAAGGAAAATTACAATTATTTGATAACTCTGGCTGTTTGGAATGGGAAATATTGTAATATACAATGCAAATTTTGTAGTATGTATACAGCATACCATACTAGTATCTCTGTGTTTAGATGGCACAGAAATCTAGTGAGTTTCTGGCAAGTCCTAATGGAAGAATACAAGACAGACTACTACTGTAGACTTATTGTAATTGTGTTATTTCACAGTTGGTACAGATGAAATTCTTGACTCTGGTACACCAAAAATTTATGTGATCTTATCTATCTCTGATAAATTACATTCTGTCAGGAGTCCCAATTTAAGAACCTCGTCAGGTCCAGGAAATATTCCTCATAAGATAAATGTATACATTTGCAATCAAAGATAAGGCAGGCAATGATAACCCATGAGATAAATAAGTAGTTCAGATTTCTATGGCATATTTGACTAGTGCACTAGCACTTCTTCCTCAAATCACAAAGATATAAGTAGGAACATCACAGCACCTGCCTCCAGAGATTTAAAGGTCTCAACTAACAAGGAAGAAACTCTTCCACCCTAGTATAAAGCAAAAGGCTGGGAGGGAGGGTTCCCGGAAGATGGCGGACTGAGAAGCTGCTAGTGGCTTGAGCTCTGACCACATCTTCTGGAAACGGTAGGATTTTCTGCCTTTAGTAGGCCAGTCAATAAGGGGTCCTAGCGGTGACACCAAGGAGGTGACTATAACTTAATTTGGGTTAAGAAATAGAGTAGAAAAAAGGGGAAAACATTATTTCCTTTTAATTATTAAGCATACTTCCCCCCCCCCCATAACCAGTCCCTGGGGACCAGCTCCTAGCAGGCTCCCCTGAGCTTCTGTCTTTAACAAATTCCTGTCCCAACATGGAGTATCATTGATTCTAAGTCTATACCCTTCTGAAACCTCTGGCCTTTTTTCTTTCTAAGTAGCCAACCCCCCCCACCCTGAATAGCCAATTAAATAATTAAAAATAAATAAATTAAAAAATCTTTCCTTTCACAGCTCTTTTATGACTGTTCTTATTCTTATCTTTTTCTTTTCTCTCTGTCTTTTTTTTCTTCTTTTTCTCATTCTTGTCATCCTTTCTTCCTTAATCCTACAGCTTCCAAAGCCACAGGCCCCAGCCCCCACACCACCAAACAGTGTGCTTTTTTGAATTCACTGATAAACATTTGGGAATTATTTGGGGGAAGAATTCTGACTCAGTGTGGACTCTCACTGTGAGTGTCTCTGCTCAACTTCCCTTCCTCCTTTAGCCATCCCTAGAATATAAAGTGGATAGTAGATTTGCATAACTGTCTATTTCAGCTATCCTTGTCTAGTCCTGAGGTATTTTTTTTTTTTCATTCTTAACAATCAGCTGCCTCTGATCACTAGGTTTGAGGTAATCTGGGACAGGTTTTTTTTTACCCTGCTCTATTTTATTATTAATATTATATAAAGGCATATATCTTCCCCCCACCTTTAGGTTGATCAGAATTAACTCTTAGGGTATCTTTCATTGCTAGGGTAGTGGGCATATTATCTGTTGTAGGAGGACCTTGTCTCCTTACTCCTACCTCCTCTACAGACTCTCCCCTCCCTTCTCCTCCTAGCTAATTAAAAAAATTAAATTAAATTAAATATAAAGTAATAAAAAACCCTTTCCTTTCACTGCTCTTTAATTACAGCTTTTTCTTATCTATTCCCTTTCTCTCACTTGTCTCTTTTTTCTTTTCTTTTTTTTATCTTGTCATACACTTCTTCCTTCCTTCCTTCCTTCTTCTTTGCCTTTCTGAATTTGTGAATTATTTTGGGGAAGAAATCTGACTAAGAGTGGACTCTCTATGTGTGTATCTCTGCTCTAGTTCCCTTTCCCCTCTTGTTACCCCTAGAATATACAGTGGATAGTAGATTTGCATAACTGTCTATTCTTGCTATCCCTTCCTTCCTTTCTCTTTCTTCTTCACTGGGATTTGGCTACTATTTTTTCATGGACTGGAGACATTGTTTGGCTAACTGGTAGTGATTAAACTGCTTCAATACTTGCTTCAGTTGCTACTGTAATTCCTGAGGTGGGTGAGTGCAATTGTCATAAAGGTATTTAGTACAGTGTTGCTTGTGATTAAGACACAACAACTGAGGAACAACAGAGCATATTAAAAAAAAGAAACACATAAATAAAAAAAAATGGGTAGATCAAAAACAAATAAAAATGCTACTCCAATGAATGAAGACAAAAGCCCAAAAGAAACTACAAATCAGCCAGAAGTAACCATAGATAAGAAAATTATGCAAGTAATAATAAACTTATTAATCACAGAAATGAAAACAACATTGGAGGAAAGGAATGGCAGTATTAGGGAAATAACGGTTGAGACCCCCAAGGAAAATACTAATTATCCTGAGGCAATTAGAGAACTGAAAGCTGAAATAGCTGTAATGAAGAAAGAAGCTGAGACAAGGGAAAGCAGACTAACAGAAGCAGAAAACAGAATGAGTCAGACAGAGGATGAGTTAGAGAAAATGAAGAAAGAGGTGAAAGAGCTTAAAAAGAGATTGAGAGACACTGAAAACAACAACAGAGACATGTGGGATGACATCAAAAGAAGTAACATTTGCATAATTGGGCTGCCAGAGGAAGAAAGAGAGGAAGGGGAAGAAAACATTCTAGAGGAAATAATAGAAGAAAACATCCCAGACCTTAACATATGGGAGGATGGGAGATGGGAGGGGGTTGGCAGACTATGAAGAAGCTTCCAGGCCTTCCTACTTGAGTGGGTGAAGTTCAGACTTTCTGTGAGTTGTTGCCAGAGGGTTTGGCGTGCTGCATCCAGGGAGGCAATGAGATGGTCAGACACATCTGGGTCGCCCGACTCATCATACTGCTTTAGTAGTTGCTCGCATTCAGCATCAAGACAAGGCATATAGTTAGCACGTCTCCCACGAGGAATGGAAGCTGCTTTGAAGATGGCTTGGCAGAAGCGCCTGTAGGAATCTTCAGAGGGGATAGAGTTCATTGGAATTGCAGGAATAGATTTGTTGGTAAGATCACTGAACAGATGCCAGTTTGCTTTCTGAAAGTTCCATCTTAGTTTCTCCGAGCACAGACAGTGGGAGCTGGAGACCAATGTGGATGATAGCTGGGCGGTGATGACTGTGCGGGAAGATCTTGAGAACTTGTCTTGTAGCGGGAAAGGCTTGGCCATTGACTGTACTAATCCAGCAAAGGTCGGGTGACAAGTCTTTATTCCATCTAGCACTGTGAAAAGAGCCTGGCTGTTTGGGGTAGTATAATAGAGAGAGGTCATTCGCTGAAGCCCAGTCGGCTAAGATAGAACCGTCAGCACGAGTGGAGGAATATCCCCAGTCTTGGTGATGACTATTAAAGTCTCCAACGTAAATGGCTGGGTGATTCAGGCTAAGCAGGACCTCATTATCCCGTGAGGCACTGGGAGGCTTATATACGTTGATGAACTGAATAATTCCAATAGTAATGGAGTCGTAGAAGGTCGAAGAGGCCTTATGGTAAACGTCCGCAAGACACAGTTTGGCGTAGATGGCTCGGCCATGTTTAGGATGGAGATTTTAGCATATAAAATCGAATCCACTGATGGTGAATTGAGCAGCTTCATCGACTGCTATATGTGTTTCTTGTAGACAAATAACATCTGCCTGATGCTGTATCGCCAATTGACCAATAAGAACGCATTTAGCAAAGGACAGCCCCTCAACATTAAGTTGGGGGACTCGAAGAGCAGGACCAACAGCTTGAAAGCTGTCAGGAGCTGCTTGTTGCTGGCTTTGAAAGTGACTGGGATCCATGTGGATTCAGTCGGCTAGGAAGGATAGTCAGTTTCCCCAATGAATGGGTTCTCACGGGATGCACCACAGGAAGGTCGAACCAATGCATCCTACTCTCACACTTTGACAGATCTACAAATCAGAGAACCAAGAAAGATACAAGAGAATTGAATGAAGAGATTGACAGACTAGACCTCTTGGACATTTTCAGAGTCCTTCACCCCAAAACTGGAATACACCTTCTTTTCAAATCCACATAACACATACTCAAGGATAGACCACATGTTAGGCCACAAAGACAGCATCAATAAATTCAAGATCATTGAAATCATACCAAGTATCTTCTCAGACCACAGTGGAGTAAAAACTAACATTTAACAACAAACAGAAAATTATTAAAAGTCACAGAATTTGGAAACTAAACAACATACTCCTTAAGAACCACTGGGTCAGAGATAAACTCTAGAAGGAAATTCAAATGTCTTCATTCAAATGAAGACACAACCTATCAAAATATTTGGGACACAGCTAAAGTAGTACTGAGAGGGAAACTTATAGCCATACAATCTCATATTAAACACCAAGAAGAAGCTCAAACGAACAACCTTACTGCACACCTCAAGGACTTAGAGGAAGAGGAACAAAGGAATCCTAAAGCATCCAGAAGGACAGAAATCACTAAAGTTAGAGCAGAAATAGACAACATCGAAAATAAAAGAACCATACAAAAGATCAATGAAGCCAAATGTTGGTTCTTTGAAAGATTAAACAAAATTGACAGACCCCAAGCCAGACTCACCAAACAAAAAAGAGAGAAGACTCAAATTAATAGAATTTTAAGTGATGGAGGAGATATCACAACTGACACCACAGAAATCCAGAGAATCCTGCGAAACTTCTATAAAGAACTATATGCCACCAAGCTAGAGAATCTGGAAGATGGAACAATTCCTAGAAGCATATGCCCTTCCAAAACTGCACCAAGAAGAACTGCAAAATCTAAATGCACCAATCACAGACAAAGAAATTGAAACCATTATTAAGAATCTCCCAAACAAAAGTCCGGGACCAGATGGCTTCACAAATGAATTCTACAAAACTTTCAGGAAACAGTTAGTACCCATGCTTCTTAAGCTTTTCCATAAGATTGAAGAAACAGGAATACACCCTTCCACCTTCTATGAAGCCAACATCACCCTGATACCAAAAGCTGATAGGGACAGAACAAAAAAGGAAAACTACAAGATCTTGGCCAACTGGATACAGCAACATATCAAAAAGATTGTTCATCACGAACAAGTGGGATTCATCCCAGGAATGTAAGGCTGGTTCAACATCCGTAAGTCAATCAATGTCATTCACCACATCAATAAAAGCAAAGCCAAAAACCACATGATTATTTCAAGAGATGCAGAGAAAGCCTTTAACAAAATCCAACACCCATTCATGCTCAAAACTCTACAAAAAATGGGAATATATGGGAAATTCCTCAAGATAGTGGAGTCTATATATAGCAAACCTACAGCCAACATCATACTCAATGGACAGAAGCTGAAAGCATTCCCCCTCAGATCGGGGACTACACAGGGTTGTCCACTGTCACCGTTACTCTTCAACATAGTATTGGAAATTCTTGCCATAGCAATTAGGCAAGAGAAAGGAATCAAAGGAATACAGATTGGAAGGGATGAAGTCAAGCTCTCACTATTTGCAGATGATATGATAGTATACATAGAAAAACCTAAAGAATCCAGCAGAAAATTACTGGAAGTTATTAGGCAATATAGCAAGGTATCAGGCTACAAAATCAATGTACAAAAATCAGTGGCATTTCTTTATGCAAACACTAAATCTGAAGAAGAAGACATCCAGAAATCACTCCCATTTACTGTTTCAGCAAAATCAATCAAATACCTAGGAATAAAGTTGACCAAAGAAGTGAAAGACTTATATACTGAAAACTATGAGTCGTTACTCAAGGATATAGAAACTGATACCAAGAAATGGAAAAATATCTCATGCTCATGGATTGGAAGAATAAATACCATCAAAATGAATATTCTCCCCAGAGCCATATATAAATTTAATGCAATACCCATCAAAGTTCCACCAAGCTTCTTTAAGAGAATAGAACAAACACTATAATCATTTATCTGGAACATGAAAACACCTTGAATTGCCAAAACCATCTTAAGAAAAAGAAACAGAAATAGATGCATCACACTTACAGACCTTAAACTATATTATAAAGCCATCATCATCAAAACAGCATGGTTCTGGAACAAAAACAGGCACACAGACCAGTGGAACAGAATTGAAACCCAGAAATAAATCCCAACACCTATGGGCATCTAATCTTTGATAAGGGGGCCCAAAGCATTAAATGTAAAAAGGAGGCTCTTTTCAGTAAATGGTGCTGGGAAAACTGGGTTGTAACATGAAGAAGAGTGAAATTGAACCACTTTATCTCACCAGAAATGGATCAAAGACCTGGATGTTAGACCAGAAACAATCAAATACTTAGAGAAAAACATTGGTAAAACACTTTCCCACCTACACCTCAAGGACATCTTTGTTGAATTAAACCCATTTGCAAGGAAGACTAAAGCAGAAACAAACCAATGGGACTACATCAAATTGAAAAGCTTCTGCACATCCAAAGAAACTATTGAACAAACAAAGAGACCCCTCACAGAATGGGAGAAGATCTTCACATGCCATACATCAGACAAGAAACTAATCACCAAAATATATAAAGAGCTCAGCAAACTTAGCACCAAAAAAGCAAATGACCCCATCCAAAAATGGGCAGAGGATATGAAAAAAACATTCACTACAGATGAGATCCAAAAGGCTAACAAACATATGAATAACTGCTCTAGGTTACTGATTGTCAGAGAAATGCAAATTAAGACAACACTAAGATACCACCTCATCCCTGTAAGAATGGCATACATCAAAAAGAACAGCACCAACAAATGCTGGAGAAGTTGTGGGGAGAGAGGAACCCTTTTACATTGCTGGTGGGAATGTAAATTGGTACAGCCTTTGTGGAGAGCAGTCTAGAAAACTCTCAGAAGGCTAGACATGGACCTTCCATATGATCCAGTAATTCCTCTCCTGGGGTTATACCCCAAGGACTCCATAACACCCAACCAAAAAGAGGTGTGTACTCCTATGTTCATAGCAGCACAATTCATAATAGCTAAAACCTGGAAGCAATCCAGATGGCCAACAACAGATGAGTGGCTGAGAAAGCTGTGGTATATATACACAATGGAATACTATGCAGCTATCAAGAACAATGAACCCACCTTCTCTGACCCATCTTGGACAGAGCTACAAGGAATTATGCTAAGTGAGCTAATTCAGAAGGATAAAGATGAGTATGGGATGATCCCACTCATCAACAGAAGTTGAGGAAGAAGATCTGAAAGGGAAACTAAAAGCAGGACCTGACCAAATTGTAAGTAGGGCACCAAAGTAAAAACCGTGTAGTGAGGGGTAGACATGCAGCTTCCTGGGACAGTGGGGGGTGGGAGTGGGTGGGAGGGATGGATCACAGTCTTTGGGTGGTGGGAATGGTGTTTAATTACACTCCTAGTAAAATGTAGTCATATAAATCACTAGTTAATAAATAGGAGAGGGGGAAAATTAATTGTATGTCTCGAAGTTTTTCAAAACACAAACTGAATCTTTTCAATATATAGGCTGTATAATTGATATGCAGACTCTCTCAAAAGCCTAGACAAAGTAGATCAGAAGTAACCAATAGCACAGCTATATACAAGATACTGGATATTGTACAGCAAACCCTAACAAAAGGACTTTTCAAAGTTAACCCAATTACCAATTAATGTGATGATAACATTAACTATCCATTGTCTTTTTGAACCCTAAGACAGCAGGAACCTCACATCTCCACTATAGAGCCTCTACTTCCCCCAGTCCTAGAACCATTGGATAGGGCCCACTTTCCCATATGCCTCTCCCAATCCATATCAAATTATATTGCAGCTGCCGATCACAACCTAACCAACACAATGATTGCCACCTCAACGTGTTTTACTTCAGACTGTTTCCAGAGACTTCACGTGTGGAATGACAACCCTTTAACTTCATTACTCGTGTGAGACCTTTCCTTTCATAGTATACTCTATTTTCATCTCAGGTGGTTCACTTTCTAACAAAGTCCATAACCTAGATATACACCAGTTTCTGTGAGAGAAAGCTTATGTTCACACGTTTCCATAAACTACTGCAAAATATATACCTGAAAGCAGAAGTACACTAGAGTTTGCAGTGAGTACCCCCCTAACACTTCCTCTCCACTATTCCAAGCTTTGGGTCCATGATTGCTCAACAATTTGTTTGGCTTTGTATGTTAACTCTCTTTTCAGTCACCAGGTTCCAGATGTCATCAGGATGCTGGCCAGGCTTCCGTAGACTGAAGACCCCACCAATGTGTCCGGGTCCATGCTCCCAGAGGGATAGAGAATGGAAAAGCTATCAGGGGAGGGGGTGGGAAATGGAGATTGTGTGGTGGGAATTGTGTGGAATTGTACCCCTCCTACCCTATGGATTTGTTAATTAATCCTTTCTTAAATAAAAAATTAAAAATTTTTTTAAAAAGTAGGAAAAAAGGCTGGGAGGGGTGAGTAGTGGAAGAAAATAATTATAAATTATATAACAAACAAAAATATGCATCCAGAATATATAAATAACTCTTTTACTTCAATAATCATTAATAGAATACAGATGTTAAAGATGTGCCTCATAAAATGTATAAACATGGAACTGGGAATTTGCATACTGGTATGGTACCTTCATTATGTACACAAAGCTCTGGGTTCAATTTGTGGCATCAAATGATGGGAACAAGTTCTGTTTTGCATAATTCCCACCAAAAGGATAATGCACCAACTAGTGCATTATCAGTTCTGTGTTACATTATGAATATGTCCTTACAGAGGAGGATTTTAATTTTGACTAAACACTGATAAAATACTGTGTAGATACTCCCTTTCTAGTTTTGTTCATCTAATGATTGAAAAAAATATCCCCAGTTCAAGCTAGAGGTGGCTCTGTAATTCAAAATCCACTCTCTTCTCCAATAAACACAAGGTTTTGTTTCCAGAAAATATAGGATTCCTTTATATAAAACAGCTTCTGGTCTTACATTTTCCATCTCAATGCCAGTTGAATTGAATAAGTATATAGTATTAATTGAAACAGTCTATGAAACCTACATTGTGTTACACAGTCATAAATATATGATATAAGGAAGTGGATACAATACACTTACATCCTGTTAACCAAATATCCCAAGCCAAATATCTCTCTGCATCATTGATTAACTCTCTAATAGTCATGTCAAAAATCAAAAATACCTGTGATTGCTCCAAGGTCATTTAATACAAAGAGACTTATAATGAGAAAGAGATCTGGTAGAAAGAGATAAAAGAAATTAAACATTATATGTATATAGCTACATATAAATACACAGATGCATGTATATTTTAAGTTATCTTACATTATCTACTTTTGCAAAGATCTTAGGAGATTTCTTGTATGCTTAAAAATTAATGTTTACTAGACTGTATAGCTGCTTTGAAGGGTCTTGATGGATTCAAGCTGAGTCAAATATGAATGCCAAAGGGGAATAAAAAAGCTTGGGTTTTATTTATGTGTGAATTTTATACATTAAAAATGCTCTGAAGACTCAAGTCTGGAAACTAAGAATATCCTCTTTCTTTTCTTCCCTTCTCTTTACACACACACACACACACACACACACACACACACACAGAGAGAGAGAGAGAGAGAGAGAGAGAGAGAGAGAGAGAGAGATTTCATACTATGAAAGCTACAGGCTGACATAAGACTAAGCTTTAATTGGTCAACTTCTTCTTAAGCAGAAGAAACCTACTTTAAGTTCACTTAGGAAGAAATAGGATTTACAGAAAGAATTATAAAAGGTAATGAATTATAAAATAGGTAGGAATGAGAGATATGTAGTATTAATGGCTAAAGGCAAAACCATGCCACAAAACCACTGTGCTGTACATATGGCTGCTGTTAAGACTTGGATTCAGCTTGCAAATATGCTACACAATGGTATTGGACAGAAATCTGCCACTGCTGCCCTTTGAAACTCTTTGATGATCCTGTCACCTGTCAAAATGTATTCCATACAGTGCAATTTCTTGTTTGGCTACTATCTTTCAGTTGCAAGTTCAGAGGTAATATATTCCAGGTCAAGTGCACAGATTCTATGGTGCTAGGAAAATGAATAAGTATCTAGTCTTTTCAAACTCTCTACCCTTTAACCTTTAAAGAAATTCCCCAAATGTTAGGCTATGGATCAGATTCTGGGTCACATACAAAGATGACAAATGTTTACCACAGAAACATATAGCCCCAACAAATACACTGGCGACTGGATTGCTGAACAGTTGGACTTAGATATTTAACCTCTTCTTCTGTTAAACAACAAAGATATATATATATATATATATATATATATATATATATATATATATATATATATATATATATATATCTTAATAGTTAAGTTCTGCTACTTTTCTGGAGCCTGTTCTCCACAGAAGCTTCTCATTCTAACACATACCTACTCTGAAAAGTGAATAATTTGTAATTTGGTTGGACTAAATTATATATATATATATGTTGAATCATGCCTTACTTTGTCCTCCAGTAGCTCAGAATGTGATTATATGTGGATACAGATCTTTGTTTCTTCCTTCTTTTCCTTTTTTTCCCTCCCTCCTTCTCTCTCTCTCTCCCCCCCAATCTCTCTCTTTTTCTTTTCCCCTCTCTTTCTTTTCTTTCTTTCACAGGGGTGGAGGGGGCTGTTAATAGTTTACATCTGTCTACACATAGGCATAATTTCCCAGCTCCATGTAACAGGTAACTGCAAGATACTCTCACCCCAACCTTATTGTGCTACTGAATTTTAAAGAATTCTTAATGTAAATATACTAACTAAATAACTGGGATATGTTAAAGAAAACTTCCAAAGTGCTTATATTCCAAAGACTCAATCCTGTACTTATTATATTTATTTGTCATTAACACAGGGACCTCTGCTTACATTAAACTGATAAATTGAGGCTGTGGAGATACTTGCCCTTTTTGGTAGAATTATTTGCTAAGCCAACAAAAATAGCATGTATAGGCCCTTTAAGACTCTTTTCAAGCAAACTGAATCTCACTGATAGAGAAGAATCGAAGTAGTTGTATTTACTTGTGATGTTGGTTGTATTAACTACACTACTCACTACCATAAATCACATGTATAGAGTTAGGAAATACAGTTGACAATTAATTTCTTCAAAAATTATAAAGAATGAAGAATTCAAGTTTAACTACAGATGTTCAATTTATGAAAATAAAAAGAATAATGACTCTATCTTCAGTTATGTTAGAATGACAAATCATATTAACCCCCTCCCAAATAAAAATTATATATTCTTGGAAAAATATTCTGAATCAGCTAGAGAAAGGTGAAAAAAAAGTCAAAAACTAGAAAGAAGATGTAGGACTAGGTGGTAGCATGCTTTGTTCAGGGCACATGTATCACATGCACAGACTCAAGTTCAAGCCCCTGTTGCCCATTTGTAGGAGAGGAGACTCACAAGCAGTGAAACAATGCTGTAGGTGCCTTTCTCTCTTCCTCTCTTTCTTCTCTTTTAAAATTACTCATCTATTGGACCAAATATAATAAAAGAAAGGAAGGAAGGAAGGAAGGAAGGAAGGAAGGAAGGAAGGGAGGGTGGGAGGGTGGGAGGAAGGAAGGAAGGAAGGAAGGAAGGAAGGAAGGAAGGAAGGAGAAAGATACAGTGAATGAAACAGGGCCCTGGTGGTGGCGCATCTGGTTGAGGGCACATGTTGCAATGCACAAGGACCCAGGTTCAAGCCCCCGGTCTCCACCTGCAGAGGGAAAGCTTTGTGAGTGGTGAAGAAGGGTTGCAGGTGTCTTTCTTTCTCTTTCCCTCTCTGTCTCCCCCATCCTCTCAATTTCTGATGGTCTCTATCCAGTAAATAAATAAAGACAATAAAAAACATTTAAAAAAGAGTGAATGAAATAGAAGGAATAAATAGGATAATTATTGACAAAGAGGCCCTACCCTTACTGAAGAGTGGTGTCTTTATTGCTAAGGGACTGCATCACAAACACAGTACACAGTAACATTAACAATGTTCTAAGAGTTTTGTAAGACATTTAGCACAGAGGACAGGCATGTAAAATTGGCAGTAATTTCCAAAATTGCTTTTATTCTTTTGTTTTTGAAAAAGAATAGAGCATTGTTGCACTGTTTGATGCACTGCTGGAGATCAAACCCAGTGTCTCATGCATGGAAGATAAACTTTCTAATGTTGAGCCAAAATGAAAAGAAAAAAAAGTAGAAAAAATATATAATAGTGAAATGACACAGTGAAAGAATGAGGTTGGCAAAAGGATCAGATATCTTCCTTTATAATTGAAGAAGAATATTCCGCCGAATATAAGTCCCATACTTTCTTTGTCTACTTCTACCTTAATAAGTATTTAAATTGCTTCTATTTCTTGGCTACTGCGAATAAGGAAGATGTAAACATAGTGTCGTGGGGTAGAGGCAAGGAAGACAACTTGAGACCACAAATGTAAGGGCTCGGGAGTCAGGCTGTAGCACAGTGGGTTAAGCGCAGGTGGCGCAAAGCACAAGGACCGGCATAAGGATCCCGGTTCGAGCCCCGGCTCCCCACCTGCAGGGGAGTCGCTTCACAGGCGGTGAAGCAGGTCGGCAGGTGTCTATCTTTCTCTCCTCCTCTCTGTCTTCCCCTCCTCTCTCCATTTCTCTCTGTCCTATCCAACAACGACAACAACAATAATAACTACAACAATAAAACAACAAGGGCAACAAAAGGGAATAAATAAATAAAATAAGTATTAAAAAAAATGTAAGGGCTTGACCTGAAGAACCTCATCTTGGCCCCTCAGTGACCCTGCCTTTATTAGTCATTTCTAGGAAAGTTCTTGCCTCACTAGCGTTCCAGTGCATTTATGAAATGCTCTTAAGAAAGTGGGAGTAGCAGGTATGGATTTCTCTGAAAAGAAGGTATGGACGGTCAAAAGGGGGAGTTCCAAAATTAACTCCCTCTATAAGCTTCTGTACCCTGTTTGCTTGCAGAAGTTGTGATCTTTGCCAGTATAACTAGTTGTGTATAAAGTGCTCTCTGAACAGCACTTTTCTAGAGAGGCAGTCCCCGGCCTGGCCCAGCTGGGTAATGAAAGACTCTCATAATTAGATTTTGGTCTAGGATTGTCTTCCTTGACTCTGCCCCACGACAATAAGGTCCATATATCCCTTTGAATTAGTATTTACAGGCCTTTTAGAAACATGCCTAGGAGTGGTATTGCTGGATTGTAAACCCATTTTTTGTTTGTTTCAGGACTTCCAATACTGTTTTCCGTAGGAACTGGATCAGTAGCATTCCCACAAAGAGTGTACCTGAATCCATTTTTTTTCCATATTTTCTATCAATATTTGCCATTTCCTATTCTGTTGATGAAGGTCATTCTCACAGGTGTGGGTGGTGGAATCTCAGTGTCCTCTTAATTTGCATTTCTCTGAAGACAAGTAAATTGGAGCTCTTCTTTTTCTCTTTTTTCATATGTCTCTGGGCCAACTCAACATCTTCTTCAGAAAATTATCTATTCAAACCTTTGCCCACTTTTGTATATTTCTTGATATTCTGGAAGGGAATATTTTTATTATGCACCGTGGTAGCAAGCCAAGTCACACAGGTCTCTGAATAATTCAGAGAGCACAGGAATCAAATTCATAAGTGAGAAGAGAGAAAACCAGTTTGGAGCTAGAATGCTTGCATGGTGAGACAGAGGATCAAAGAAGCATAATTACTGATTAGTCAAACTTTAAAGTGGTATTAATTCATGAAATTATGATCTTCCTAGCACTTTGAACTGAACTTTTTTACAGAAAGAAAAAAAAAGCTTCTATGAGAGAAGCTACTGAAAGAGTTGTCTCAGTTTTCCTCTTATCATCATCATAGTGGTCCATAGAGTAATATCAGCAGTCAGCTCTAGTCTGCATTTAAACAGTTTGGAGCTATGAATCAGTTTGGACTTTTCCTGATGATCATTTTTAGGTTTCATTTGATCTGAAAACCTCTTAAATTCATCTGACTTATCTTCATTGTCTTTCAAATTGAGTATGCACTAAGGCAAACTTGAATCTTCTCAGTTCCATGAGTGAAACTTAGATCCATTTAGCCAACTTACTAGCTTCCAGAAGCAAAGAGTGGAATCTTGTGATTCTATCTAAGCTTTTAAGGACCAAAACTGTGAAAACAAAAGTCAAAGGAAACACTGATATTGACATTAAGGAAATTAATGCCTTAAATAAGCTTCATATATTTTGGTACCCTGTCGGAAGTCTACTTTCAAATAAAAAAAAAAACCCCTTCAAAATTACATTAAGCTCTCAAGCATATTTCTTCCACTGGGAGGGATGCAAATTTTCTTAAATTGTTTTCAATTTGAATGTTAGCACAGGCACATAGGAAACTAAAATGATCTGACTGAAATTGATGAATAACTGCTTTATTTTTAACCAGGAAAAGTTGATAGGAAAAGAGATGGATTGTGAGTGAATAAGAAATAAGCTAAGAGGATAATCAGGGAGGAGAAAAGAAACCAATGTCATTCAGAACAGACTCTTAAGAAGAGATATTGCAAATGTCTTTGAACATACATGAAAGAAAGACAGCCCTTGTTAAGCTGAAGAGTAGGGAATTAAAGTGAAGTTATCAGGAAACAGAGGGTTTCATATCACCATTTCCTTTTTCCATTTAATGTGAAGTAAGACAAAGGAGAGCTATCTATGGCTCAAAGCATATTGCTTAGTACAGTTGTGGAAGGCACCGTTGTAAAACAAATAAATAAATAAAAACAATTGGAACATCGTAAGGCAAAGTGAGTATAAGTAGCATGCCCAAATAACTGTGATTTATGACTCTGAAAGGACAAGAAAAATGGGCAAAACAAAGCCACACTTTGAATTAATTGCTTTCTTCTATATCTCAGAAGCAGGATGAGTGTGCTACCTGATTCTTTTAAAGCTGACAGTAATAACCACACACACACACACACACACACACACACACACACACCTCATTCTCAATTGACTTATGCAAAAAGACTGAAAATGCAGACTGGATAAGGTGTAAGAGATCTTTAGGTGTTTCGAGTTGTTTTGAGATGTTTAGAGACGTTTAGGTGTAAGAGATGGTTAGGTCTTCTCTTCAAAGGAACATGAATAGAACAATAGTTTAATAATTTTTTTCTATAAGTTGGTATCTATAGTCACTTGTGGTCAGTAGTTCTGTATTCTTTTATTATTATTATTATTATTATTATTATTATTATTATTATTATTATTTATATTACAGAATTATATGTCAACGGGTTTGAATCCACATCATTCCCACCACCAGAGTTCTGAATCTCCAGTCTCTCCACTACAATCTACCACAGTTCCCCTAAGGTTGTAGACATGAGCCAACCATCTTCTCTACAACTATTTGTCCACATTTATACATAGTTGCCCCTTCTTTTTCTGATTCAATCCTCTCCTCTCCTCTAAACCACTTATGACATCATCATAGCTACCTCCATATGTCCCTCTCCTTTTCCTTCTCTTTGGGTGCTGATGGAGCTGGAGTTCAGAGCCCTCTTATTCTCATCCTATCAATTATCCCCCAGCTCAGATAATAGTTACTTGTAGTGCTTGCTAACCCTCCGATGGAGACTCTCAGACTCTCTTCCTTTCCTTATTTGGACAATGGAGAGGTTGTGAGCTCTGAAGCCCATACCAGAGGTGGAGACAATTCTGTATCATGTATAAGAGAAGGGAGAGGGTGAGGGGGTTTTACTGCTGCCTGACTGCCACTGTTGGCTGCATGCCTTTTTGCAAAAGAATAAACGGCTTACTTCAATTCCTTATCTTTTGCCTGGACAAGTACTTTTAATTGGACGTTATTTATACCAAAGGTATTTTTGAATTTGGTGACATTAGGAAGAATGTCAAGGTGATGCTAATGAGAGAGACAATAAGTGACTAAAAGGAAAGGGAGAAATCATGTGCTGTCTTGCTAAAAACACCTTATGCTGAAAAGTGCTTTATAAATTATCGATTCTAATTTTCTTATTTTTCAGCTGTGAGAGCAGAGTTCATACTCCTTGGACTCTCTGTTCTTTGCCCTTCAGCTAATTTACTACTTTTCTTTCTATCTTTCTTTTTTTATTGTGAGGTTTGGGCTGATGGGAATAACAGGTTTCTTTTGAAAGATATCTAGAAATCATTGCTGGAGGATGGATTTTCCCCAAAACAGCTCAGCCTTTTATGCTTATATTTTTCAGAACGAAGTTCAACTTTTTGTGTTGTTTGCTTATTTTTGTTTTGCTTTTTGCCACCAGAAATACAGTAGGTCTCAAGGCCTGATATGACTCCTCTGTTCCCAGTAGTCTCTTCCTTCCTTCCTTCCTTCCTTCCTTCCTTCCTTCCTTCCTTCCTTCCTTCCTTCTTTCCTTTCACTATCTTTCTCTCTTTCTTTCATTTTTTTTCTTTGTTACTGATAGATTGCAAGATTCAGAAAAAGAGAAGGTGGAGAGAGTGAAGACAAGAAGAAACACTGGTAGCACTTCTCTGCCACTCATGACATTTTCTCCTTGCAGATGGGAACCAGGGTCTTGAAACCAGGCCATTATGCATGGTAATGTGTGCACTCTATCAGGACCTGACCTCTTAACATTTTTATCCCAAAATAACTAAAACTGAATAAATTTTCATAACAGTATTTTTTAATTAAAAATCCAAATTTCAAAGTATTTAATAGTCACACTATAATAAAGCTCAAAAGGACAGAAACATCTGATACAGTCTTGGGAGAGAAGATGATTTGAGATTGATACATCAAGTAGAACTATCAGTAAGTGCTCTGCTAGCAGTTACTATGCTAAAACTGAATTTGAAAAATAAGAGAATTATTCAGCTTCAAGGAGTAGATCGCTGTTGCCATGCAGAATGATGCATATTTGGAACTTCCAGCCAGAGTGGGCTCAGAGGTGTGGAATTGCAGACTTCGCTGCTTGATGCACCATGAGTCTCAAATTCAATCCTTGGTAACACTATATGCTCTTTAGCATTCTGGGGAAAAGGAAGGAAGGAAGAAATGAAGGAAGGAAGGAAGGAAGGAAGGAAGGAAGGAAGGAAGGAAGGAAGGAAGGAAGGAAGGGAGGGAGGGAGGGAGGGAGGGAGGAAAGGGGAGAGAAGGAGGAAGGGAGCAAAGAAGGAAGAAAGGAAAGGAAACAAGCCAACAACATCAACAACAAAATTCTTCCACTCTCCACAGAAAGTGCTACTGGAGTTGAAAAATATACTAGAAACTTTGGCTATGCTCCTTGTAGCTTTTGTTAAAATATCTGTAAAATAAATGTTCTGTAAGGGAGTCGGTGGTAGTGCAGTGGTTTAAACGCAGGTGGCACAAAGTGCAAGGACCACCCTAAGGATCCTGGTTCGAGCCCCCCGGCTCCCCACCTGCAGGGGAGTCACTTTACAAGTGATGAAGCAGGTCTGCAAATGTCTTTCTCTCCCCCTCTATGTCTTCCCTTCCTCTCTCTATTTCTCTCTGTCCTATCCAACAACAATGATAACATCAACAATAATAACTACAACAATAAAACAACAAGGGCAACAAAAGGAAATATTGGTGAGTTTTTGTTGGTAGCCAGCTATATCATATATATATATATATATATATATATATATATATATATATATATATATGTTTTAAATATAAATATTTTAACCAGAGTACTGCTCAGCTCTGGCTGATAGTGCTACAGGGGATTGGACCTGGGGCTTTGGAGCCTCAGGCTTGAGAGTCTCTTTGCACAACCATTATGCTATCTACTCCCACCTAAGATTTTTATATTTTTTGTATAGTACTGTTTTAGCTTATCTTCTATTTTCCATAGGGGAATATTCTCATAAAGAATCAGGAAATATAAGGGTTGGGTGGTTGAGCATACATGTTACAATGCTCAAGGATCCAGGTTTGAGTCCCCAAAATTTTGCAAGTGGGAAAATTTTGCAAGTGGTGAAGCAGTATTGCAGGTATCTCTCTGTACCCTTCCTTCTGGATTTCTGGCTGTTTGTATTAAATAAATAAATAAACAAACATAATAAAAAATTTTAAAAAGAATCAGGAAATCTAAACGTTACTTTTTTTTACCTTAACCACAATATAACTGACAGTAACTGGTACTTTTCTCCTTTGCTCTATGTTTCACTTTCTTCTTGTATCAAGAAAGAAAAATAGATGTGTTCTAGCTTTGCAGGGGTTTTGACAGGATTAACCCCCAAACTGCAAAATATTCTAGTTATGAAGTTGATGAGAATGCCAATGAGGCAGTGTAGAATTAAAGAGGAGATGCATTTAAAAACTCTTGTTTAAAGAAGACCTATGGTTTGGGTTTTTCTTTATACTCATTTTTAAAAGGATTTATAGTTTTCTTTGGAGTCCTCATTATTGTTTAGATCAGTGATATATGCCTTATATACTTTTTTTCTGAGTAAAAATATATGTTAATATTTGGGCTCAGGATAAGGGGGTAAACATATAGAAAATTAAAATTTAACTGGAAATTTTGGAGTTGACACATACAGTTAAATTCAACTTGAAGAGGCTCTGGTTGCATAGTGGCATATTAATGGCTTATATTTATTTCTCAAAACAGCTATTTTAATTGGGTGAAAGCACGGCCAGGGATGTTCACTCTTACCCAAGCAGGTAATTGGCAATCGAGATAGCCAATTACCTGCAAAATACTGGAATAATAAACCCTTGATCCAAAACATTTAAAAGTTACTGGACTCCAGAAAATTGGCTTAGAGACAGCTTTTTGTTAAAACTACAATCAGGTACTTTAAAAGGTTCTTTTTCTTTTCCACTCATCCATCTGACGTACACCATCTGTCCGATCATGCTAGGTCGCCTCTGTCAGCTTTCCACTCATCTTGAAAGAGAGAGATAGCTTTTGAAGGTTTTTATTCCTCATGAATTTACCCATGAAAATGCAGAGTATTTCTTACTGGTTGAATATTTCTATCTATAGAAGATGAAGCTAGTGTCTAGCCATAGGAGTAGGGACTCCCTTAGGCTAATTCAAGGCCTATGGCAAATCATGAACACACCCTACACAATCCTGCACCTGCTTAAGGTGGTTTCTCCTGCTTCTCAAATTTTAATCCAACTTGGAATCTCATGGTGATCTTATTAAAGTACAGATTTTGATTCTGTAGGTCTAGGGTGAGAGGTCAGATTCTACATTTCTCACCACAGCCAAGGTGACATTGATGTTGCTTGTGTGGAATACATTTTTATGAATAAAGGTATAGTGGAAAAAAGATTAACCCATTGGAGTGATTATGTGGGCTGATTACAACTATTAAGAATGAAAGAAATAAGAGTCATGCCTTTCTTTTTTTGCCTCCGGGGTTATTATTGTTGGGGCTCAGTGCCTGCGTTACAAGTCCACTGCTCTTGGAGACTAGTTTTTCCCTTTCGCTGCCTTTGTTTATCATTATTATTATTGTTGTTGTTGTCATTGCTAACATTGTTGTTGGCTAGGACAGAGAGAAATCCAGAGAGAAGAGGAAGACAGAGAGGGGGAGAGAAAAATAGATGCCTGCAGACTTGCTTCACTGCTTGTGATGCACCCCCCCTACAGGTGGGAAGCCAGGGGCTCCTTAAGCTGATCCTTGCACTTTGTGCCATGTGCACTTAACCCAGTGTGCTACTCCGACCACCAAGTCATGCCATTTTTAAAGCTGTTAACAATGCCTTAAAATGTGTCATCTCATTTATGCATTACATTACTGTGAAGTACTGTAGATGTTATGACTATATATCCCTGTAACTGATAAAAAATTTAATGGTATAAAAATTAAATATAAATATTTAATTTACAGATTTGAAATCTATAAAAGGACTGGCAAGGGAACCCACTTAGATAGTGTTCCAGCCTAGTCAAGTCAAATGGCCCTGAAGGAAGCTTGATGTATCCCATCTCTGACTGTCTATCTATCTGAAAAGCTGGCCTAGACTAGTGAAATTCTAGTGACAAAACAAAATAAATCTGAAAAGGGTTTGATGAAAGACCAAAAGTTCTACTACTCCATACAGAGAAGTCAATCTCTGTCACACCAGTCTAGATGAAGGTAAACTCTCATCAAAGGCAATCTGAGGTAGAAGTCTCTTTTCTCAAAAATCAGATGCCCCTTATCCTAGTAATGGCCATGTTTTTACTGGTTGAGAAGAGGGAGGGTGAGAAGGGCAAGACCTAAATTTCTGTATACACTATATTTTCCATCTGACTGTCAGAATATGACCATTACAACCAGGGTGGAGATTAGAATCCTTGAGACTACACTTTGTTTCCATAGAACATGTACCAACTGCTGAAGTTCAATCTAATTCATAATTCCTTGTTCATCTCTTTTACTCATGATTATATTATATAGTCCAAACCTATTCTTTTGGAAGCTTACACAAACAGTTTCGGAGTCTATTTGTGTAAAAAATCTAAAGTTACATACGTACATAGTTTAATCTTTATAAATGTGGGTTTGAAGTCAAGCTTTTTTATTTTTAACTTATAACTTTGGACAAGTTACCTTATACTTACCATTTTGACTACTTTGTTAGTAAAGTAAGGACTTATCTGTCTTCAATAGTTCTTGACAGACTTAAATAAATTAACGTTTACAAGACACTAAATTTCCTCCCTGACTGGTAATAAGCACTAAAAAATGATGACATTTTTCTCACCATTATCATCTATTGCTGTTGCTGTTAAGACAATGACAAGTTTTTTTTCTTTTTAATGAAGGTAAATTAATTTTTGTTTAATTTTATGGCATTATACCACTATGATGGAATAAGTATGACTGACTTGAATACTTCTGATGTTAGTTATGAGCAAATTTTCCTGCAAAACCCCCCAGAAAATGTGAAGGCTCATATATTTTTTGTTATATTTGATGTATATGGAACTTAACAGAAAACTTTTTTTTAGCTGATTGAACAACACACATCATATTTCCACATCTTGATTTCTAGTTCTTGGTGCTGAGTCACTGCATCATTTAAATCTTATTGAACTTGATGAGTGATCTGCATAGATGAAGTTGGATATTTACAGATGCATATAAATACTTTCTAGTAGTTTTTATTTTTTGAGTTTACAGACAGAAATATTTAATAGTGTCACATAAAGATATAATATGGGGGGCAGGGTCAAGATGGCAACTGAGACAAAACATGGCCTGAGCTCTGTAAGAAGGCTGCTTCAAAACTGGGATGTTTAGGTGAGGGAAGGAATTCTGTGTCAGTAGTGGGATAGGGGTGCACTGGGTGGGCAGACAAGAACTAAAGAAGAGTTCTATAATTCATATTTGGGCTGGCAAACAGAGGCCATAAAGGGAAAAAGAAATCAGGGAAATTGGCTGTGAGTTTTCTGTTTTGCTAGTTCCCAACCCCCATACTAGCTACTCCTGGTGAGACTTCTATAAAGGAAATTTCTTTAGCAAGATTCCTGGATCAGTAGGGTTGTCTTTCAAATGTGCGTCATATAAAAGACATTAAAGGTAGTAAGAACTCAAGAATATCTGAGTGACAGAATACATGACCAATCAAGGCCTCCGGTCTTCCCTGGTGTATCATTCAGGGGTGTCTTTCAGAAGACATCAAAGGTAGCAGGAACTCTATCTGAGTGACAGAATACCTATACCTGACCAAACAGGGCCTTGGTCTTACCTGGGGTAAGGTACCTATGTTTTTCTGCTAAAGCTTGAGTTTGCCTGATAGTTACCTCCTATAATTGCTTATGTTTAGCTTCGTTATTATTATTATTATTATTATTATTATTATTATTATTGCTTGTACTTGTCTCTTTCCCCCCCTCTACAACTTGAACAAAAGTAGTTATTGCTGCTTCTTCCATTGATAGGTGATTGGGTGTGCTACACATTCTGGGAGGGACCCCACCCCCTTTCTCTACATCTCTTTTTCTTTCTTAGAAGCTGATCTGAAAAAATATTATTCCTTTCAATGTATTTTATTTCTTTCTTTTTTATTCACTGGTTTGTGAATTATCTTGCAGAAGAAGTCTGACTGAGAGTAGATTCTTTCTTCTTCTTCTTTTCTTCTTCTTCTCCTTATTCCCCTCCTCCTCCTCCTCCTTCTTCTTCTTCTATCTTCCCATGTCTCTCTCTTCTTTTCTTCTCTCTCTCCTCCCACTATCTCTAGAATTTATAGTTGACATCTTATTTCCATATATGTCTATTCTTACTTTTCCTTGTTTCTTGTCTTTCTTTCCTTCTTTTCCTTTTTCTTTATCTTTGTATTGTAGGTTTTTGTTTTTAGAGTGGAGATGTTGCTTAACTATCTGGTTTTGGTTGAACTGCATTAATCTTTGCTTTGGCTACTAGTGTGCTTTCTGAAGTTTGTGACTTCATCTGAGAAAAGACTCCACTGTGGCCTATACTCACACAACACAACTGAAGAGCAACAGGACAGAAAAATACAAACCACACCAACTTAAAAAAAAAAAAAGCCAAATCGAAAGCAAATGAAACTGCTAGTACAATGAATGAGGACAGGGCCCCAGAAGAAACTCCAAATAAGTAAGAAGAAATTATAGATAAGGAAACTATCCAAATAGTAATGGAACTATATTTTCATAAATGAGGACAACTATTGAGGAAAGGGCTATCAGAAATAGGGAAACAACAGATGAGAACCTCAAGGAAAATACCAGCTACCTTGAGGTAATTAGAGAACTGAAAGTTGAAATAGCTGAGCTAAAAGGACAACTAGCAGAACAAGCTAATATGGTAACTGAACTGAAGAAGGAAGCTGAGGGAGAGGAAAGCAGAAAACAGAATTAGCCAGACAGAGGATGAGCTAGAGAAAACTAAGAAGGAGGTAAAAGAGCTAAACAAAGAGATTGAGAGACAATGAAAGCAAACACAGAGATATATGGGATGATCTCAAAAAAAGTAACTTTCGCATAATTGGCCACAGTTAAAGGAGGCAACTATCACCAAGCCTTCGCTTAAGGTTTAAAAAGACCTCCTATTAACAGGAAGATAACCAAAATGCTTGCCGTATATCAGAGAACAAAACCAAAAACTGTTGAATAATGGCATTTCAATACCTTAAATCCATAATATCAATACATGTAAATGGCTTAAATTCACCCATTAAAAGGCACAGAGTAGGAGAATAGATAAGAAAAAACAAACAAACCATATGCTGCTTGCAAGAATCCCACATGACATAACAAGACAAACACAGACTTAAAGTGAAAGGATGGAAAACTATCACAGAGGCTAATGGACAAAAAAAAAAAAAAATCAGTAATAGCCATTCTAATCTCTGACACAATAGACTTTAAATTTAATAAAATAATAATAAAAGACAGGCAAGGTCCTTACATAATGATCAGGAAAGCAATAAATCAGGAAGACTTAACAATTATTAACATCTATGCACCCAATGAGAGCCCATCTAAATACATCAAACACTTACTGAAAGAGCTACAAAAATACATCAATAGTAATACAGTAATAGTAGGAGACTTCAACATCCCACTCTCACACTTAGACAGATTAACTAAGCAGAGAATCAACAAAGAAACTAGAGTATTAATCAAATAGATGGATAGACTAGACCTCCTGGACATTTCCAGAGTTCTTAACCCCAAGAAACTGGAATACACATTCTTTTCAAATCCATGCAGCACATCCTCAGGGATAGACCACATGTTAGGCCACAAAAACAGTATCCAATTCAAGAGCATTGATCATCCCAAGCATCTTCTCAGACCACAGTGGAGTAAGAAAACATTAAACAACAAACAGGAAATTACCAAAAGTCTCAAAATTTAGAAACTCAGTAACATACTGCTTAGTAACCACTGGGTCAAAGAGGCACTCAAGCAAGAAATTCAAATGTTTCTTGAAACAAATTAAAATGAAGATGAGCTATCAGAATACATACGGCACAGCTAAAGCAGTACTTTGAGGGAAACTCATAGCCATACAAACACACATTAGAGAACAAGAAAAAGCTCAAGTAAATGATATTACTGTATGCCTTAAAGACTTAGAAGAAGAGGAACAATGGTACGCTAAAGTATCCAGAAGGACTGAAATCACCAAAATAAGAGCAGAATTAAACAACATCAAAGAAAAAAAATAAAACACCAACATACAAAAGATCAATGAAGCCAAATGTTGGCTCTATGAAAAATTAAACAAAATTGACAAACCATTAACCAAAATCACTAAAAAAAATGGGGACTTGGATACTCAAACCAATCAAATTGTAAACAATAGAGGGGATATCACAACAGATACCACAGAAATCCAAAACAATCATGTGAAACTTCTACAAACATCTATAAACCACCAAGCTAGAGAATCTGGAAGAAATAGAAGAATTCCTGGAAACATATACCCTTCCAAAACTGAAGACTGTAGGAATACAGAACTTAAATGCACCAACCACAGACAAAGAAATCGAAAGAGTTACTAAGAATCTTCCAGCAACAAAAATCCAGGACCAGATGGCTTTACAAATAAATTCTACAAAACCTTCAGGAAATAGTTAATACCTATACATCCTTTTTATTTTATTTTATTTATTTATAAAAAGAAAACATTGCCAAAACCATAGGATAAGAGAGGTACAACTCCACACAATTCCCACTACCAGAACTCTGTATTCCACCCCCTCCCCTGGTAGCTTTTCTATTCTTTAACCCTCTGGGAGTATGGACCCAAGGTCATTGTGGGATGCAGAAGGTGGAAGGTCTGGCTTCTATAATTGCTTCCCTGCTGAACATGGGCATTACTCCCAGCCTGTCTCTCTCTTTCCCTAGTAGGGTGGGGCTCTGGGGAAGTGGATCTCCAGGACATATTGGTGGGGTTGTCTGTACAGGGAAGTCTGGTTGGCATCCTGCTAGCATCTGGACCTATACTTCTAAAGCTCTTCCACAAGATTGAAGAAACAGGAACACTTCCTTCCACATTCTATGAAGCCAACATCACCCTGACACCGAAAGCAGATAGGGACACAACAAAAAAGGAAAAATACAGACCAATATCTTTGATGAACATAGATGCTAAAATATTAAACAAGATGCTAAACAACTGGATACAGCAGCATATCCAAAAGATTGTTCATCATGACCAAGTGGGATTTATCCCAGGAAAGCAAGGCTTGTTCAATATATGTAAGTCAATCAATGTCATCCACCACATCAATAAAAGCAAAACCAAAAACCACATGATTATCTCAATAGTTGCAGAGAAAGTATTTTGACAAAATGAAAAACCCATTCATGCTCAAAACACTATGAAAAATGGGAATAGATGGGAAATTCCTCAAGACAGTGTGGAGTCCATATACAGGAAAACTATAGCTAACATCATACTCAATGGACAGAAACTAAAAGCATTACCCCTCAGATAGGGGACTAGACAGGGCTGTCCATTATTAACATTACTCTTCAACATAGTATTGGAAGCTCTTGTTATAGCAATCAGGCAAGAGAAAGTAATAAAAGGAATGCAGATTGGAAGGGAAGAAGTCAAACCCTCACTCATTACAGATGGCATGATAGTATACATAGAAAAACCTAAAGTATCCAGAGAAAAGCTACTGGAAATCATTAGGTAATATAGGAAGGTGTCAGGCTACAAAATCAATGTACAAAAATTAGTGGCATTTCTTCATTCAAACACTGTATACAAAGAAGAGGACATCCAGAAATCATTCCTATTCAGTCACAACAAAATTAATAAAATATCCAGGAATGAACCTGACCAAATAAGTGAAAGAATTGTATACTGAGAACTATGAATTGCCATTCAAAGAAAATAGAGAATGATAACGAGAAATTGAAAGACATTCCATGTTCATATACTGGAAGAATTAATATTAACAAAATGAATATACTCCCCAGAGCCATATAGAAATTTAATGCAATACCTTTCAAAATAGCATCAAGCTTCTTTAAAAGAATAGCAAAAATTAAAATCATTTATCTGGAACCAAAAAAACATCTAGAATTGCCAAAACAATCTTGTGGAAAATAAACAGAAATGGAGGCATCATACTCCCAGATCTTAAATTATATGATAAGGCCATCATAATCAAAACAGCTTGGTACTGCAACAAAAATAGATACACAGACCAGTGGAACATAACTCAAAGCCCAGAACTAAACCTCCACACCTATGGACATCTAATCTTTGATAAGAGGGCCCAAAGTATTAAATGGAAGTAGTTTTTCTTCAATAAATGGTGCCGGGGAAAATGGGTTGAAATATGCCTAGAATGAAACTGAACCAACCACTTTATCTTACCAGAAATAAAAGTGAACTACAAATAGATCAAGGACCTGGATGTTAGACCAGAAACTATAAAATACTTAGAGGAAAATATTGGTGGAACATTTTTCCCACCTAAACCTCAAGGACACCTTTGATGATACAAACCTAGTTGCAAGGAAGACTAAAACAAATCAGTGGGACTACATCAAATTGAAGAGCTTCTGCACAGAAAAGAAACCATCACATAAACAAGGAGATCACTCACAGAGTGGGATAAGATCTTCACATCCCATACATCAGATACAAGAAATAATAACCAAAATATACAAAGAGCTCAGCAAACTTAGCAACAAAAAAGCAAATGACACCATTCAAAAATGGGTAGAGGATATGAACAGAACATTCACTACAGAGGAGATCCAAAAGGCTAACAAACACATGCAATATTTCTCCAGGCCGCTGATTGCCAGAGAAATGCAAATAAAGACAACGACAACGTTGAGATACCACCTCACCCCTGTGAGAATGGCATACATCAAAAAGGACTGTAGCAACAAATGATGGAGAGGCTGTAGGGACAGAGGAACCTGTCTGCACTGCTGGTGGGAATGTAAATTGGTCCAGCCTCTGTGGAACTCTGGAGAGTCTGGAGAACTCTCACAAGGTTAGACATGGACCTTCCATATGACCCAGTAATGCCTCTCCTGAGGACATACCCCAAGGACTCCATAACACCCAACCAAAAAGATATTTGTACACCTATGTTCATAGCAGCACAATTCATAATAGCTAAAAACTGGAAGCAACCCAGATGCCCAACAACAGATGAGTGGCTGAGAAAGTTGTGGTATATATACACAATGTAATACTACACAGCTATGAAGAACAATGAACCCACCTTCTCTGATCCATCTTGGATGGAGCTAGAAGGAATTATGCTAAGTAAGCTAAATCAGAAAGACAAAGACAAGTATGGAATGATCCCACTCAAACAGAAGTTAAGAAAGAAGAACAGAGAAGGGAACCCAAATCAGGATCTGACTGAGTCACCAAAGTAAAAATCTCTGGTTGGAGGGTGAGGGTGGATGCTCAGCTTCACTGGGGGTGGGTGGTGCTTCACTGGGTGGTGGAATGATGAGATGGAATAGTCTTTTGTTGATTGGAATGGTGTTTATGTACACTCCTATTAATTTGTAGTCATATAAATCACTATTTAATTAATATGAAAGAGGAAAATTGACTGAGTGTCTCAAATTTTTTAATGCACAGACTGTAGGCTGAATCTTTGAAATGCTGACTCTCCTAAAAGCTTAGACCATGAGAGCAGAAGCAACTAGTGGCATTACTTTATAAAATCATATATATATATATATGTATATATGTATATATACATATATATACATATATATATATATATGTAACATCAAAGGCCAAATTATAGTGAAGTCATGTATGAGACAGCAAATCCTAACAATGTGATTTTCAAAGTCAAACCAATTGCCAAATAATTTGATTATAGCTATAACTAACTATTGCCTTCTTAAACCTTGAGATAGGAGGAACCTTTCACTTCCTCTATAAAACCCAACTTTCCCACAGTCCTGAAACCTCTAGGGTGGGGTCATTTTCCTGCATGTTTCTCTCAATTCATACCAACTGATACTGCATCTGCTGATTCCAACCTATTCAATGAGTGAGTAAGTACCACGTTGGCATGCTTCACTTTGAATGTGTCCAGAGATGTCAGGTGTGGAATGTCAACCCTTCAGCACCCAGCTCCCCACCTGCAGGGGAGTCACAGGAGGTGAAGCAGGTCTGCAGGTGTCTATCTTTCTCTCCCCCTCTCTGTCTTCCTCTCCTCTTTCCATTTCTCTTTGTCCTATCTAATAATGACAACATCAATAACTACAACAACAAGGGCAACAAAAGTGGAAATAAATAAATAAATAATTTAAAACAAGTTCTTTCAGTCAGCACCTTGAAGGGAGAATCCTGATGATGCCAATGCCTCTGTAGTGGACTCTAAACACACAGGCATCTCACTACATGATGGTATCTCATTTTTTTAAAACACTACAGGAAATTTTCTAAGGAAGGAAATAGCCATTTTAGACAAGTTGCAAGATTATGAAAGATAGAGCAAGTGTTTTTTCTGCTATTATAACAGCATTTTCACTGACTTCTGACTCAGAAAAATATTCTAAGGCATTTTAAAATCTCAGTTCAGATATAGAAACACAAACCTATAAATCCTTCCCAAACCATGGTATTCTTCTACTCATTCTTTCAGCATATGATTTCTATATAAAGCCAAGTGAAATGTCACAGCATAATGGTATTGTCATTACAACTTATATATATATATATATATATATATATATATATATATATATATATATATATATATATATATATATATATGGTTACCTCTGAATTTTTAGACATGATGATTCATTACAAAACATTCCCATTCAGATATTTCTTCCAATGCATCATCTTGTTAAAGTTTGGATGCAGTGAAATATGCATGCTTTCCATTCCATCTTTCCTAAAGTGGATTCCAGTGAACAGAGAACTGTTATAATGACTTCTTTTACTGGAAAACAGCATGTGATTGAAGAGAAAAAGGGCCAGTTTAACAGCAAATGGTTAAATGTAAGCAATGTGTCTTCCCCCCCCCCCCCTTTTTTAGGTTCTGAGGTCTTAGAGACTGGAGTCTTCAAAAGATCCTCCATTTTCTGTGGCAACCTAAATCTTCTGTTTTCTTTTATTTTAATATATTTAATATTTATTCCCTTTTTGTTGCCCTAGTTGTTTGTTTTACCATTGTAATTACCGTTGTTGTTATTGATGTCATTGTTGTTGGATAGGACAGAGAGAAATTGAAAGAGGAGGGGAAGAAAGAGAGGGGGATAGAAAGATAAGGCACCTGCAGACCTGCTTCACTACTTGTGAAGCAACTCCCCTGCAGGTGGGGAGCCGGAGGCTGGAATCGGGATCCTTACTCAGGTCCTTGCACTTTGCGCCACCTGTGCTTAACCTGTAGCGCTACTGCCTGACTTCTGTTTTCTAACTGAAATTGTGTGGCAAAAACAATAGATCACAACTTGCTAAACCCAGGTTATAATGTGTAAAATATGATTACCTGGAGAAATAGAGATTTTGAAGAGAATGGGGTAAGTTCCTTGCTGTCTTAAAATTGAAGAAGGCGATGCATATTATTATTATCATTGTTATTACTTTCATTATTATTACCAAGTTACTTGGGGGATTGATTTACTTTGAAAATCCTCCAATTAAGATATACCTTACCAAACTTGACCTTCTTCATGATTTATAGCATTTAATTATATCTACAAATAATTATATCTTAAACAGTGACAGGACCAGTTGATTCTGATCTATCATGTCAAAGGTTGAGGGTAACTTAGTATTTGAAAATAAGTTATTTTTACAGACCTAACAGTTTTAACCTAGTGTCAGAATTCAATCAGTTTAAAAATTTTAAACATTAAGTGCTTAGACAAAAGAAATATATACTCATAACTGAAATCTAGGCAATTAAAGAAATCAAGGCATTCAATACATTTCCTCTGAAATATTAAATCATTAGTGATTTAAAAGATTATAAGTTAATTGAAATATAGTTTAACATTGTTCCCATCACGTAAAGGCCTGTGTCCCAACCCCCTACCCTCTAAGGTGGACTTGAAAATCCACCATCTCCACAAGAGTGTTTTACTTTGGGACTTTATTTGTATTTCTTGATGCCTCTCCTGTCAATCCCCTACCTTATTTTCTGCCTCTGCTGACCTCAACTAAATCAATGCAATAATTGGTACCATGACAATTTATACTATCATTGTCTCCTTGCTTATGATAGTATCTAGAGATGCTAAGCCTGAGATGTCAACTCTACCCCCAATAATCTGGTGAGACCTTTCCTAACATATAGGACTGCCTAATTCCATTTCAAATGCAGCATACTCTAACATAGTTGCAGACACTACACTTGAGCTGAGGCCTAGGGGACTGGTTACATGTACACATGTATCCATAAGTTAGGAGAACTATATACCTCAATGTAAAAGTGCTTAATTGTTTGCTGTAACTTGACTTAGACTCAATAAGCTTGGTTAACAAGCAGAAAGACCTAAAGAAGACACTACAAATTGTCTAATAAAATATTTACTATTAAGACAATATGAGATTAGACCTTTAATAGTTCTCTCTCTCTCTCCATCAGCACTGGTCATATCCCTCTGAAAGTATGGACCCAAGGTCATTGTGGGGTGCAGAAGTTGGAAGATCTGGCTTCTGTATTTGCTTCCTTACTGAACATACTCCCAGCCTGTCTCTCTCTTTCCCTGGTGAGGTGGGGCTCTGGGGAAGTGGGGCTCTGTTGGGATATTGTACAGATGTGGTTGAGTTAGGCAGGACCCACAAACCAGCATATTTCCATGCGAGTATTATTATTTACATATCAATCTTCTGCCTTTTTTTAAAAATGACTCCTCCGCCACCACATTACCCCCTCTGGGTATCACCAGTTCCCACGAGCTAAAAAATTATAGCAACCATTGCTATAGAAGCTTTCTACCTTCCCAGAGTGCCTTGTTTTCTCCACCCCCTTTTCTAGCCAATTCCATCCCAGCTTGCCACTTCTGGAATTCTCCTACAAAAGTCACTCCTGTTTCTGCTCTCTCTCTCTTTCTCTTCTATGTCCCAACCTCGAGAAGATCTGGCATGCATAATGGGAGGCTGCCATTTTGCTAGCTCCATGTGGCTTAAACCTGCTGTGCTCACACCCAACTCTGAGACGTCCACATGAATAAAGATTTGCATTCCCACTCCACCAGGAGTTCCTGGTCTTTTCTCTCTCCTGCTATGCAACGCAACAGGGCTCCAGGACACATTGGTGGGGTTGTCTGTCCAGAGAAGTCAGGTTGGCATCATGGTAGCATCTAGAACCTGGTGGCTGAAAAGAGAATTAACATATAAAGCCAAACAAGTTGTTGACCAACCATGAACCTAAAAGCTAGAATAGTGCAGATGAAGAGTTGGGGAGGGGGTGTGTCTCCATTTTGTAGGTAGCTAGTAGGTTTATTTTAGTTATATTCCAAAGGGCCTGTGGCTATTCTAGTTTTTTCTTTCTTTTTTTTTCCCTGAGTCTGAAATCTGATATGCAAGTGGATTCAAGTTTTGTCTGGGGAGATGATGTCATGGCTGGAAAAAGGAGCAGAAAGCTGGATCAGGGAAGATAGTAGCTCCCAAATATCGGAAAAGTGTATAAATTTGTTCACTATAATCCCCATTGATTTGATCTGATCTGGAGCCCATATTCAGTTTAGGAGCCTATGTGACCTCTGCATCCTTGTAGATCTGAGCTCACAGTTGGTGGTCATGAGTAGGAATGTTCCAAGCTGCCCCAATTTAAACAATGGTAGAGAATGTTCCATCCTCTCAGTGGAGGCTAGACAACATAATCTATGTCCCAGCTGAGGAAGATGGATCCTGCAGGTTAGTTATTGGACTCAAGCAAAAAATATTAAAGTCAAGGGACCCTAGAAACATTAACTAAAATAAATCTCCTACTTCTTTTTACCCTAAGATCCTTAATTTTATCTGCTCCAGTCCCACTTTTTGGTTCCTATTTATTAAACATTTTTCCTGCTTTATATCTTACTTCCTTTCAGCCATCAAGTTGCAGATGATAATATGATTCCATCCTGAACTCCCTGGGCAGATGATCTCACCAAAGTGTCCTGGAACCTCGCGTTGATGTAGTGCTACCACATGAACAAAAGATACACAAATGTGGGGGGTATGGATTGACTTCTAATGTCCATGTCCAATGGAGAAGCAATTACAGAAGACAGAAACTCCCACCTTCTGTATTCCAAAAAGAATTTTGGTCCATACTCTCAGAGCAGAAAAATGTTAGGGGAAGATGACCAGAGAGCTCTGAGTTCCATCAGAGCCTAGAGAGAGAATAGAGAAAACAAATAAGAAAGAAAGATGAAAGAAAGAAAGAAAGAAAGAAAGAAAGAAAGAAAGAAAGAAAGAAAGAAAGAAGGAAAGAAAGACATAGAAAGAAAAATCAGAGAAGTTTGGGCATGTTCAGGGTGGTATGGCCATAGATAAAAATAAAATAAAATAAAATAAAATAAAATAAAAGAAAGAAAGAAAGAAAGAAAAAGAAAGCAAGACCACAGGAAAAAAATGGGGAAATACACACACACACACACACACACACACACACACACACACACACACACACACACACAGTTAAGGAAATAATAGTCAACCCATATCTGTGATCTTGGGAAAACTACTGTACTTTCCAGTGATGGAAATAGGTACAATAGAACTCTGGTGGTGGGAATGGTATAGAATTATACCCCTTTTATCTTTTAGTTTTTAAAATCAATATTAAATCACTAATAATAAAAATACGTAATTACTGGAATTCCACTGAACTTATGCCATTTGTTACCATTTAATATGAAACAAAAACTCCATTACCTTTTTGATATTAAACTGTTCTGATTCCACTGTATGTCTTACAATAACTTGATTTTTTAAAAATTATATTTATTTATTATTTGGATAGAGACAGCCAGAAATAGAGAGGGAAGGGGTGACAGACAAAGAGAGAGAAAAAGAGAGACCTGTAGCACTGCTTCACCACTTGCAATGCTTGTCTCATGCAGGTGGGGATGGGAGGCTCACTTGAACCCAGGTCTTCGTGCACTGTAACATATATGCTCAACCAGGTGCACCACCACCCAGCCCCACCATAGCTTGTTTTAATTATACGTGTCTTATACTTAAGTGTGTATCCTACCTGATAAGCATACCTAGAACCCTCCTATGCCACCATTAACTCAAGCTATGTCTGTAGCCTATCTCTTCACTCACAATCTTTGTGTTCCATATTTGCTTCTTCAATTTTCTTACATGCTATAATTTTAATATGCAGGTATTGTTGGTATCTCGATTTGAATTCTAGACATCTTGGCAACATTTATATTCAGCAACACAATAAACTGTGAACACTCTCTATTTGACATGTCAAAGAAATTTTGAACTCAACAAATCGAGAAATGAACTAGGATCGTCTCATTTTTAATCTTACCATCTGTTCAAATAGATCTATCTATGTATTATTATTGTTGTTATTATTATTATTTTGTAATATAAGTCTAAGTTAGAAACATAGGGTCTATTATTTAGTTGCATCATTCATTTTTAATTTTTTAAATTTTGTTTTGCCTCTAGGGTTATTGATGGTGCCAGTGCCTGCAGTATGAATCCACCGCTCCTGGAGGCCATTTTTTTTCCATTTTGTTTCCCTTGTTGTTATTGTTGCTGTTGCTGTTGTTGGAAAGGACAGCGAGAAATCTAAATAGGAAAGAAAGACAGGGTGGGGGGAGAGAAAGATAAACACCTGCAGACCTGCTTCACCACACCCACACCCCTCCGAAGATGAGGAGCCAAGGGCTTGAACCAGGATCCTTGTGCTGGTCCTTGCATTTCTCGCCATGTGTGCTTAACTCACTGAGCTACCACCCAGGCCACTCATTTTTAATTTTGTAAGATAAAGACAGAAATGAAGAGGGGGAAGAAGGAGAAGGATAAAAAGGAGAAGAAGAAGCAGAGAGAGGGAGAGGGAGAGGGAGAAAGAGAGGGAGAGGAAGAGGGAGAGATACAGAGAGAGAGAGAGAGAGAGAGAGAAAGAGAGAGTGCTCATGGCACCAAAGCTTCCTTCAATACAGTGGGGCCAGGCTCAAGACTAGGTTGTGCACCTGGAAAAATAGCACACTATTCAAGTGAGTTAATTCAACAGTCTGAGTTTCCCTAGTCATAGATCTCTCAGAGAACATGGAATTTCAAGTTTGATACCAGTTAAATATAACTGATTTGTGCAAAGTGCTAAATTATATATTTAAATAAATATATATATATATATATATATATATGTATATGTTGAAGTCTATGTGCTACAGAGAAAAAGAAATAATTCTAACTATATTACTCCCCTTACCTTTTTTCTTATATCTACCTTAGCTCAGACACTTTACCTAAACCAGAAAAATAGCTTATTTTCCCTACTTACCTTTGCCTACTCAGCATATTTGATAATGGCACCGCCCACCTCAGAGCCTCTCCATGATTTCCCATTAGCTAAACTCCGCCTCTCCAGCTACATGCCTACATATCTGTTCCTTTCTGCTTCAGTAAAGGGGGTGGGGGAGACTGCTTGATATGTAGCATATTCAATAGGATATTACCCATATTTATAACTCTGTTCTCATTATTATATTCTTTTCCTCAGTATTCCCTTTCTCTATCAAAGAAAAATCAGGTAATTTTGCAAAGTAACTTTTTCCAAACTCAAACTTTTCCCCCTCAAATATCTTACAAGGGTTCCTTTTCTCACTAAGTGCCACTTACCTTTATTCTTTATTGGATATTTTTATTATAGTTACATTTTAGCAAATAGTTCTTTATTTATGTCCTTCTGCATATAATACCTTTGAGAATCAAGTCTTTATTTTGGTCATTTAAAAGTTTTGGTACATAATAAAGTAAATTTCATATGCTTATGGATTCATTAACTATTTCATATAACCATTATGTTGTCTCCGCTCACTGAGTATTCTGTATTGAGGATATAAAAATATGCAATAGCTTCTCAAATAACTCACAGTCCAGTGAAAAGGTAAGAAAATATACAGGGGTCTGGAGAACAATGCAGTAAGTACTAATAGATAGTACCCAGAATCTTATGTAGTTCAGAATGCAGAAAAACACTAATCAGAACCTGGAATGGAGTTGGTGTATTGCACCAAAGTAAAACACTCTGGGGTTGGGGTATGGGTTCAGGTCCTGGAACATGATGGCAGAGGAGGACCTAGTGGGGGTTGAATTGTTATGTGGAAACCGGGAAATGTTACGCATGTGCAAACTATTGTATTTTACTGTCAACTGTAAACCATTAACCCTGTAATAAAGAAAAAAATTTAAAAAGTGCACAAAGAATCTTTTTATTTCATTTATAGCTCATTTATTATTAATAATATAAATACAGCATAGAAACAACATAAAAAGTTTATGCTTTAGAAATCATTATACTTGTTTTCTTTTTCCTCTTTCAGTTCTTCATTTTTTTAAATATATAACCACCACCAACAAAGGAATGACTAAAACTTCAAGGTAAATAAGAGGAAAAGAGAAGTAAACAATTAATGAAAATTTTCTATAACTTTGTTTCCTAATCTCCATCATTTCTTAAGTGGCTGAAAACAGTTCCTTCATTTCTATAGTATTTGACAACAAACATTAATCATCATTCAAGTATCAACTAGAAAACAGGAAACTGTGGAAAAAACCAAAAACAAAATTCTAAATGTGGTGAGAGCTTTTTGATCTGTTATATATAATAAGGAATTTACACAAAGACATGTAATTAAAGACGTAGTCATAATTTTATTTTGATGAAGGTTTATTGTAAGTGCTGAAAGAGAAGTAAGGATACAGAATTTTAAGCAAGATGAGAATAGTTCAAGAAGTCCTACCTATCGTTGATACTTTCAGACACTTTAGAGGTTTAATAGTTTTTACCACAAGCATAGAAAAATTAGATATATGTACATATTTTTTTTGGTTTTCAGTGACTTAAACTAATAGAAATTGGTTTTTAATCATATTCTTTACAAGTAACAAGATGCTTACAACATGCATAACTTTAGGTCTACTGATGTGATTAAGGCTCTTACTTATAACAAACTGGTAAATGGTAGTGTTTGTTAGAACGAGAAGAATGAGGCTCTAGTGACCCAGATAAATTTTTCTTGCATCTAGGTTTTCTTGTTTTAACTACAGTACAGCCATCATGGTTCTCCTTTGTTGGGTTACTTCAGACAAAAACAACCCCATCCATCCATCAAGGTGACATTAAAGGAATCTTAACAACAATCCTTTAGCCCTCTGTGCTTTCACCTTCCTGACACTGTGTTCCAGGACCCTCTACAAATACCCCCAAACTCTTTGTAGTGAGTGAGACAATTTTTAAGGTACAAACTCCACCATCATGCAGGACAGATATTCTTCTACAATAAACTTCTTTCTTTGTGAAGATCTCTGTTATTTAGTTGGCCATATGCAATGAGTGATACAGTGATACCCCTATTTATCAATAAGTCTAATATGTAAGGGGTTACATACAGCCTGTCTTAACAAGCTACCTTCTTCTAGTTAGAATTCTTGGTTCAGGGAGTCCGGCTGTAACGCAGTGGGTTAAGCGCAGATGGCACAAAGCACAAGGACCGGCATAAGGATCCCGGTTCGAACCCCAGCTCCCCACCTGCAGGGGAGTTGCTTCACAGGCGGTGAAGCAGGTCTGCAGGTGTCTATCTTTCTCTCCTCCTCTCTGTCTTCCCCTCCTCTCTCCATTTCTATCTGTCCTATCCAACAACAACAGCAATAATAACTACAACAATAAAACAACAAGGGCAACAAAAGGGAATAAATTAAAATAAATATTAAAAAAAATTTAAAAAAAGAATTCTTGGTTCAGTTTACTGCAGTACCTCAAAAAAAATGATGAGTCTATAGTTTCCAGCACTGTAACATACAAACTTAGCATTTAGAGGCTATATTATTATTTCACTTGATGAACAAATTGATCAATTTTCCTTGAGCATGATCTATAGTACTGGTAATCCATTAATAAATTGATACTTATGAGGTGGTCAAAAACTTAAGTAGAAGTAATGGCACATAAAATCCCAGGTAAGTGCTCAAAGGTTCACATCAAGCAACAAAACTGGAACAAATGACTGTTTCAAGAAACTTATGATCTATTTCAATTTTTTGTTTGTTTGTTTTTCTTTATCACTGTCAGCTCTGGTTAATGGTGGGGAATGAACTCCCTCTCCATGTGCACCAAATATTGTGATATCTCCCCAACCCTATAATTTATTTTATTTTGAATTTATAATATTTTATTACTGATTTAATAGTGACTAACAAGATAATAAAGATAGGGATATACCTTATCACTCCACCACCAAAATTTTGTACTCCCCTCCTAGGATAGCCACTATAATTCTACGAATGTCTTAGAGACTGGGCACTGTTTTATTATTATTATTTTTAAATTTATGTGTTTCAATTCTCTATATTCCACATATGAGAAAAACCATCCAATAGTTGCTTTTCACTTTCTTACTTACTTTAATAAGCATTATCACTGCCAGTTCTTTGCATTTTGTCCCAAAGAACATACTAGTGTCTTTTTAAATGCCATGTTGTACTCCATCCAGTCTTTGTCCTGTAACTTCTGTATTATGATCTACTTTAAATGATTTCCAAGGGGGAGTTTGGCAGTAGCACAGCAGGTTAAGCTCAGGTGGTGCAAAGAGCAAGGACCAACATAGGATCCTGGTTCGAGCCCCTGGCTCCCCACCTGCAGGTGAGTCACTTCACAGGCGGTGAAGCAGATCTGCAGGTGTCTATCTTTCTCTCCCCCTCTTTGTCTTCTCCTCCTCTCTCTATTTCTCTCTGTCCTATCCAACGACAACATCAAGAACAACAATAATAACTACAATAATAAAAAACAAGGGAAACCAAAGGGAAATAAATAAATATTAAAAAAATTAAAAAAAAATTATTTACAAGGGCTGGTGAGATACCACTTGAAAAAGTACCTGCTTTTCCATGAACATGACCTAAGATCAAGTCCCAGGTATACCACATGGTAGCACTATTACACTGAAGTAAACTTTGGTGTTCTGGTGTCAATCTGTGTTCTTGCTTCCACTCTGTCATGCTCAGTCTCAGAAAAAAAAAAAAAAAAAAAGACCCAGAGCATAGTATCTCCAATGATACCCCAAAACAAAACAAAACAAGTTAAAAAATACCACTACAAAGAATAAATAAATGGCAAGGTTTCCCATTTAATAATCTAGGGAGTATGCAATTCACCTCTCAAAATAGCACTAACGTATTTGGAAGAAAAAAATAATCTCTACAGATAATGAGGAAAGAAATATCTGTGAAATGTAGGATACCTTCACTACTGAATAAGCTATACAAACATCACTTCTTGAAAATGTCAAGCTTTAGGGGAGTCGGGCTGTAGCGCAGCAGGTTAAGCACAGGTGGTGCAAAGCACAAGGACAGGCATAAGGATCCCGGTTCAAACCCCGGCTCCCCACCTGCAGGGCAGTCGCTTCACAGGCGGTAAAGCAGGTCTGCAGGTGTCTATCTTTCTCTCCTCCTCTCTGTCTTCCCCTCCTCTCTCCATTTCTCTCTGTCCTATCCAACAATGACAACAACAATAATAACTACAACAATTAAACAACAAGGGCAACAAAAAGGGAATAAATAAAATAAATATTTAAAAAAAAGAAAAGAAAAGAAAAAAGAAAAAAAAACTTTTAAAAAAAAGAAAATGTCAAGCTTTGTGAGTTCCAAAATAGCACTGTGAAATATCTAATAATTTTTCATTTTAAAGACAAACATCAAATATCCCATCAGCATACGAATCTGAAGTACCTGTCTGTAAGAAATGTTTCATGCTTTTCACTCACCCCCCCAGTTTTCCTCTAATATCAAGAATTTAAAAAAAAAGACCAAATAAGTGGAATCACTCAATTAGATGCATTTATATATTGTGTCACAGTTTAAAGACTGACAGCTTTATTTCTTTTTTCTGGTAACTTGTCAGGTTCCAACAATCAAATGCCATCTACTTGTTTAAAAATATTGTAAAAATAAAAGCATTTGTGTGTTTACTTTGTATCTGTTCATATCTTTCTTATCGTTGAGAAATCTGTTGACTAAATTCTTTCTGAATTTTACAAAAAATTAGTTGTATATATTTAAAGGGAAGAATAAATAGCCAATAATTTATTAGAAACCACTAAGTGTTCTTGATTAAAATAGGATATAGTATGATTTTCACTAGCTCCTTAATTTCATAGAACTTCGTATAAAGGTTGGGGAAAAAAGAGTAGCAATGAAGCTGAGAGTAAGTACAGGGGAGAATATAAAATACGTGTTACTTATTTAAGTCTTAACTGAGATCAATTCTGTATGCATGACAGTCACTTGTCATGAAATACCACTGAATATGCTTTAATACTTGGTGGATCATATATTACCTTTTGTACTAGGTGGCTTAGACTACATGATCATTTGGTGAAGGCAGAAATTAAGCTTCCAATAGAATCCAGTTGTAAGGATAACAGAAAAGATGGCTAGGAAATTAACTATATGTTGGACATTTCACAGATATTCTATATACATCGTTTTCTTTCATTATCACAGTAACACTTTGAAGAACATTCATTTTTTTCCCCAAGAGCAAATGTGGTAGACTGTTTAAGCATGGTCATTAAGCTAATAAGGGAAAAATAGAGGATTCAAAGGCAGATAGCATACTGAAAGAAGTGTACTCTTACCTCCATCCTGCACTTTGTCACTTTAGTTCTAAACCAGAAATGATTTCTTGAAAGCAAATAGTTATTTAAAGAAGAAGGTATGACTTTGCTTTAAAATCCTCAAGGCCATCCCTGTGATTGTCTTTCACGGTGTCTATGCAGCATTCCCATCTGTCACAGTCACTTTGAGCTAGGTCATGAAGTCCAAATGTATTAAATTCTAAGTATCTGTATTATGATCTCCCAAGAAACTCTTGAAAATTTACAAATTAACTACTAAAATTAAGTAAGACTTATCAAAATGGCATTGCTCAGTAAGTGTCCATGACATATACCTCCTTTAGATAACTTTAATAGTTCACATTTTTTATGCTTGCTCTTTTTTATTAACAATCTAACAATGGTATTGATTTAATACTGATTATTAATTTGATTTACTTCTCTGTTGTTGAATTTAGAGTAGAATGCAATAATGGTTCATCTATATCAAAAGAATATCTATCATGCTGTTCTTGTTGTTCTGGTTTTTATTTTTACTTTAAGAAAGGGTTCTTAATTAGTCTGCATTAAGATGCCAATGTCTAACAGATGGCTCATGTAAATATGGACTCTTCTCAAGCCCTGGGATATTGCACTTCACAACAAGACTAATATTACCACTCTATTTTTTGCTGCTTTGTCTATAAAATACATTCCCTTATAACAACCATAAGCAGGACAAGTAGAGGAGAATTGTTTTTACTCATGACAACTACTTAAAATCTTTCCTCTAAGGACTCAGAACAAACCTGAATAATTGCATCCTGAAAACATTATCTGAAGCTCCAAATATCTTCAAGAAGTTTAATTTTTGGCTTATATTGCATAGCTTTTTAACTGTGTACTTTAAATAATAAGAAGCTAGAAAAGACAGAGTCAAAATTTTGCTAGCATGAACTTTTCTATCTAGTCACCAGCTTCAGGATTTTTTTAAATTATTGATTATTTTATTCACTTATTTATAAAGCATTGCTCAGCTTGGGCTTACAGTGGTGTTGTGGTGTACTGAACCTGGGATCTTAGAATCTCAGGCATTAACAGTCTGTTTTTGTGAGAAATGGGCTCACTGTCTGGGAAATCCAGGCCATTGTTTCCATGAGAGTCTGAGTGGGTATACCCCAAGTTCTCCCCCTTCTCAGGTAGAGACAATGGCAGGGCCCCCTGACCTCGTGAACTAATGATGGATGGCTTCTCTGGATGGGGGCTAACTTTCTGTACATGCCACTCTGTCCCCTTAAAACGAAGGTCATGAATTACTGTGTATTGTGTATGGCCAACTTGAAAACCATCACAAATGTCCTGATCTTACTCAATTGCTCCCTCTCCTCCAACTCTGAAGTGCCTGTAATTTACCCCAAGAGAAAACCGCATTTCTGAGCTCATGACCAAGCTTTGTACGTTAACTTTCCAGTTGTGATCAAATACTTTGTAGGTCAACATGTAAGTATGCATTGTGTTGCACTGTGTTTGGGTTAATGATTACCTCAACCTTCTTTCTGGACTATGAGTATATATGCTTGCTTGAATCCCCCAATAAATGAGATGACCCTCTGAAGCTTCTCCTGGAGCTGGACTAGTCTGGTGTGGTTTCTTCCTCTCTGCGCATGTCACCCTCAACACCAGGGCCACCCTGTGACTCCCAGGGGCTGCTCTGGTCCCCGCCACCAATGGCCAGGGAGGCTGAGGAACTGGAGCAACTCGCATGATTGCATAACCATTATGCTATCTCCCCCACTCCAGGACTTCTTTCTTAATGGTCAGTTGATGTTCAAATGTTCCCCTACTCAGCCCTGCCTTGGCCATTGCTCCCACTGGCAGAGGGGGTTGTTACATGAGCTGAGAAGATCTACATGTGTCTCTCTTTCACCATCTCTATATACCCCAACCCCCCTCAATTTGTCTCTGTCCTATCCAATAAAATAGAAAGAAAAGGTGGCTATGAAAGTGGTCAATCTGTAGTGCTGGCACCAAGCCACAGTGATAGTCCCAGTGATAATCCTGGTGGCAGTTTAAAAAAGGGAAAAAAAGAAAACATGAAATTTTCTGTTTTATGAGGATATGGTTGATACTGGAGGGAATTTGTTGGGTGAGACAAACCCAAAACAGACAGATGAATACTGGACAATCTCACTCATAGATAGGACCTCAGATACAAAGTAAGGGATGATATAGATCATAACCTCAGAAGACTGTGGTCTAGCCCAGCAGATACAGATGCTTGTGCTGGGAAATTGTGCAGATGCATTCACATCTGCCACATTTTCCCCTCAGGCTACTAATTCCTGTGAGAGTTGGGACATTCTGGGAGTGCCTGTTCCTCCATGTTATGCCCTCAGGACATTGTCTATATCCCCATGATATTTGGAGTGCTTTGGTTACTCCTCCCCCCTCCCATTCTCACGAGAGTTATCATCCTATCCTGGAGTGCTATGGTTACTCCTCCCCCTTCCCATTCTCGTGAAAGCTACTCCTATAAAAACCCTTCATTTTCCGCACCTCGCTCTCTTGCCAGCGCTCCACTCCGGTGTTCAGACGCAGGAAAGGTTATTGCATGAGGCAGCCATTTTCGCTACCTCCACATGGCTCAACCTGCTTCTCTAGCACCCAACTCTGAGGTGCCAGCACAAATAAAGATTTGTGTTTCCTCTTTGCTCCGGACCCCCTCTCTCTCATCTCCATGGCCCACACAACAACATCTGGCGCCCCGGACCCCTCCTCTCTCTCTCTCTCTTCCCGGCCAGCACAAAACAACATCTGGCTCTCAACATGTCCCGCACTCACACCCAACCAGAGATCCAGAAAAGCCGCGCAGACACAGGTAAGTGGCAGCCGCCTGACTCTGTGGCCCTGCGTTTCCCTCCACCATGGGATTTTTTCCATTTTATGAGGAGTTGTCCCAGACATTCTATCCTTCTCTCCTGGGATAGGTTTTTGATCTCAGAGATGCTTTAATTTTCGCTACACCATGGGTTCTCATGGCTATATTTACTATTTTCAAGATATGTACAAGGCCTCCTGCCAAAAGGTTAAGTGACCTTGAGGCTGAGATACAGGAGTTAAAGGATATTTGCTTAAGACTTAAATGCCCTAAGCGATCTGCAGTCAGCCCCAAAACCGCTGCCTCCGGAGACACGTGTTTGGTTTTTCCTGCAGCAGCTTCCACTTCCACGACCCCTCCCCCCACTGCCCCTGGAGACATGTGTCTGCTTTCTTCTGCAGCTGCTTCTGCTTCCACGACCCCTCCCCCCACTGCCCCCGCAGACAAGTGTTCGACCGCTCCTTTGACCCCTCCCCCAGCTGTCTCCACAGACATGGGCTCGGTTTCTCTTGCTGCGGCTTCCACTTCTTTGACTTCTCCCCCTGCTAATACCTCATCATTAAGAGACCCTGTGGCTTCCTCTCCTTCAACTTCTCCCCCTGCTGACACCTCATCATTAAGAGATCTTGTGGCTGAGATACGAGAGTTAAAGGATATTTTTTCAGCATTTAAGGACCTTAAACCATTTGCAGTCCACCCCAAGAGCTCCATCCCAGTAGATACATGTTCAGTTTCCACGGCACCTTCCGCTTCCGTAGATCTCTCCCCAGTGTCATCGAACCAAATCCACACCTTCCCAGTAAACATGGCCCCTTCTAAACAAAACCCTCAGCCATGGCAGCCATACTCCTCTAAATAGCTTAGAGCACTCAGGCAAGCGGTCAGGGAGGATGAAATGCAAGCTCCATGGACCAAGTCCGTTTTAAGGTGTTTTTACCACAATTTAACATGCCCCAGGATTGGAAGGACCTGGCTCGTGCTGCACTCCCAGACCATCTCTACCTACAGTGGAAGGCATGCTTCCACAATGAGTGCTCTAGACAGTCGCAGGAAAATAGTAACAAACAGGTAGAATGGGATTCTGATGCTTTGCTTGGAGAAGGAGCTTATGAATCTGGAGCTCAGCAGGCAAAAACCAGGTTTCCAACCGGTTATTTTGAACAGGTACGCATCTGCACAACACAAGCATGGGAAAAGGTGACCCCACCCAATGTAGATTCATCATTTCCTATTAACTCTCTTCGCCAAGACACTGATGAATCATTAGTGAGCTTCATCTCAAAGGTGAAGACCAGCTTAGAGAGAAAGGTTTATAATCCTGACGTCCGCTCACTACTCCTGCGCTCTATTGTCTGGGAAGGCATGATACCACAATTCCGTCAGGCATGTCTTAATCTTAAACACCTACACCCAGATAATTGGATTTTAGCGACACAAGAACTTACATCAGGCAATTATGGGGCATCCGCTATGACACAGGTTTATGCAGTTACTCCACGTAATCACAACGGGGCCTGCTTTCAGTGCGGTCGCCAAGGGCATTGGCATAACCAATGTCCTGATAAGCTGCGGACCACGCCTCCAGTCAGGGAAATCCTGCCTCCAGTTAGAGTGACCATGCCTCCAGTCAGAGCAACCCCGCTTTCAGTCAGGGAGCCAGAGGCCACGTACTGTTTGTCCAAGATGTCATAAGGGGCTTCATTGGAAGAGAGATTGTTGGTCCCAATTTCATAAAGATGGTTTACCCCTGAATGGTACAAATTCGGAGCCTGAGATTTTGTGAACCACTCCTGTTTTAGAACAGGGTCACCCTTCTATGACAGTAAAGATTGGCAATATTCCTTTTAAATTTTTGATTGACATGGGGGCAGCAAAGACGATTTTAAGTCAAGAAGAGGTTCTCCAAGATTGGGAACTCATCCCTGGACCCAGTATACATGGAGTAGGAGGAGTGACCCAATCATTTCGCACATGAGACTTGCTCATGTGGGAAGTCCCGGAAGGTTCTACCAGACACTTCCGCCCTTTGGTAGCTAATATTAGCACTAACCTATTGGGCAGGGATATTCTGGAATGTCTTGATGTTAGGATATGCACAGATGCCTCTGCAGAGCGTAACACTCATTCCTGCGAGACCAGGTCTAATCAGCACCCCCAATACTAAATGCCACTGTTCGTAGCCAAACACCCCGCTTAAGCTGGCTTTCTAATTGATCCTGTCTGGGTGGAACAGTGGCCGTTACCTAGGGATAAACTAGAAATTTTAAAAGAGCTTGTCGGAGAGCAGTTGTCCTTGGGACACATTCGCCATTCTCGAAACCCATGGAATACTCCTATCTTTGTGATTAAAAAGAGCTTGAGAAAATGGCACCTCCTCCAAGATCTCCATGCAGTTAATAAAACCATGCAGGTCTACGGCTCCCCCCAAAGGGGTTTGCCTCTTGCTTCTGCAATTCCCACAGGAATTCCAATCATAGCTATTGATATATAAGATTGTTTTTTCTCTATTCCCTTGCATCCGGAAGATTGTAAACATTTTGCCTTCTATGTTCCTTCTATTAATAATGCCAGCCCTGCTGAGAGATTTGAATGGGTGGTGCTGCCCCAGGGTATGGCCAATATTCTTACAATTTGTCAGGAGGCTGTTAAATCTGTCCTTGTCCCATGTATTAATAAGGGCCTTAATGTTTTTCATTATACAGATGATATTTTAATATGGGAAAAATCAGATACAGATCTCTATGCCTTACGTGATTTTCTCATTCCTGCATTAAAGAAAAGTGGCCTTAATGTAGCTCCTGAGAAGATACAGCTAATTCCTCCAATATCTTTCTTAGGTTCAGAGATTTCTTTAACACAAATTTGTCCCTTAAAACCTAATGTCACCTTTCCTTCTAACCTTACTCTTGCTTCTTTACAAAGTTTTCTAGAAAATTTAAATTGGCTTAGGCAGTATCTCTATCTGCCTACAAGCTGCCTCCAACCACTGTTTGACCTGTTAAAAGGAAACAAACAGCCCTCCTCAAAACATAATTTAACTCCCGAGGCCTCCTCGGCACTGGAAAGGGTTAACCAGGCCCTCCAGGACATGCACCTTGTTCGATTCTCTCCCTCCTCTTCGGTAAACCTTCTAATCTTCAACTCCACCCCCACAGTAGTAGGGGCACTGTGGCAAGACCATGGGGTTCTTGAGTGGCTTCACACACCAGTAGGAGGAACTCCAAGACTCCTCACTGAGATAGACACGTTAACATTCATGGTTCACCAAGGGAGAAATAGGTCTGTGCAGGTCTTAGGGAAAGAAACGGATTTAATTATTCTGCCCTTTTCTCTCACAGATACAGAGTGGCTCATACGCCATCATTCCCGCTTTGCCATAAGCTTCATAGGGTTTCCAGGACAAATAGATAACCATTTTCCTTCTAATGAATTGATAGGTTCTTTACCTCTTTTGCCTCTACTAGCACCTAAACTTTTCTCTCGAGATCCCATTCCTTCTGCTCCTACAGTCTTCACTGATGGTGAAAAAAAGGGAGCTGCTGCCCTTATATATTACCCAGACAAACAATCTCCTAAACCTCTATTTACTGAGCTTCCTGATAATTCCCCTCAGTACAAAGAACTTTATGCTGTTTTCCTTGCATTAAAAGCTGTACCAGAATCCTTCAACCTTTTCTCTGACAGTGGGTATTCTGTTAACTTACTTCCATGGCTTGCTTGTTCCTATGTGAAAATTGATGACAACCCACTTTCCCCTCTTTTGATTCAAATCGCCTCTATGCTCTCTTCTCAAACCCAACCACTATATATTCAGCACCTTCGTTCCCACAGCCCTCTTCCTGGTTTCCTGTCCGAAGGGAATGCTGCAGCTGACCACCTTGCCTCCACAGGAGCTCTCCTAGTCTCTGTCTCTGATCCTGCTGACTTTCATTCCCTAACCCATGTTAATCTTAAAGGCCTTTGAGCTTGATTTCCTGATGTTCTGTTACCACAATTAAAATATATCCTAGCTACATGCTCCTCCTGTGCAAGTCTCATAAAAACACCTGCTATTCAGACTCTTGGTATTAACCCCCGAGGCTTAAAAGCTAATGCTATTTGGCAAATTGATGTCACCCACATACCAAACTTTGGCAAACAAAAATATGTGTTTGTCTCAATTGATACCTTTTCTAAATTTATGTGGGCAACAGATCAGACAGGAGAAAGCTCTAAAAAGCTTATAATCCATATGCTCTCCTGTTTTGCTGTGATGGGCTTACCTCTTCAAGTGAATACTGACAATGGACCTGCCTTTACCAGCAAACAATTTAAAGATTTTTGTTCCCTCTGGAACATTACTCATACCACAGGCATTCCCTATAATCCACAGGGACAAGGCATTGTCGAGAGGGCCCATCAAACCCTTAAGGCTCAATTAAATAAAGATAAATGAGGAATGTATCCCCCCAATATCCAGCTAGCAAAAGCCTTAACTATGTTAAATCTCTTTAACATTTACAATAACTCAGACTTACCTCCTATTATTCTTCACTGGCAAACACCATCTACTTTCCCATCTATTAAGGTCAAATGGAGAAACTCACTCGATAAAATTTGGAAAGGGCCTGACCCTCTATTGACCATGGGAAGAGGTTTTGCATGTATTTTCCCTCATAATTACTCTAAACCTGTCTGGGTTCCTGTCCGCCATGTCCGACAATACCCTCATGATGGCACTGTTATCCTTGAAGAACAAGAAATACAAGAGGACTAGATGCAGGATACATCCCAGGATCCATAATATGACATGGCAGAACCTACAAAAGTTGGCTCACAGAGCCCTCTCTCCTACCCCTTCCCTGAATGTCTTATGTTATGAATGGCCAGTTGTGTTTTGTGAGTGAGTGTGCTGAATGACCAAAAATTTTTGTATGACCAATCTGCTCAGAAGTACTCTAAATGTTAAAACCATTGTCACTAACATGCATTAACTCTCTAAGTAACCTGAGTCTGCTTATAGTCCAAAGTCAATTATAGTAAACCTCTAACTTGTTACAAGTTTTATTATTTTTTTTCACAAGTAAGTGAGTACAGCTATCTGTATATGAAGAATCGTCTGTTCATATGGTAAGGTAGTAAACTGTAAGAAGTTCCTCCATATCCAACCTATGTGAATTAACAACCTATATAAACTTAACTGGGGTATCCTGTCTTGCCACCGTAAGCCATGCCTTTGTCAGTTAAACAATTTAAAGATGTTTCCCTTTATAACATCACCCATGCCACAGACATCACTTACTACCCCCAAAGACAAATGGCTGTTCCCCTGGACATCACATCCACTGACTGCTTCCCTTAGACATAAGATATGATCCTACCTCTTCATACCAATGGATACATTCCCCCTTCCTTACCTGTCTACCCTTAGTTGTGGGACCCTAGCTTGTTTTACTTCTTCTGATCACAATAGGTCCTATAATTCTTTTTTTAACATTTTAATTTATTTATTACTGAGAAAGAGAGGAGGAAAGAGAAAGAACCAGATATCTTTCTGGTACATGTGCTGCCAGGGATCGAACTTGGGACCTCACACTTGAGAGTCTAACGCCTTATCCACTGCGACACCTCCCAGACCACGGTCCTATAATTCTTAACAAGCTCATGGCCTTTTGCGGCAACAGATTGATGCCATAAAGATACAACTTATACAAACTCACTATCATAGGCTGGACATGGCAGAATATTGAGTTTCTGTGGAGGATTTGCCCCCCTCCATCAGAATGTCCACCATGTAAAGGGCTGACTAGCCAATGATGGGTAAGAGGAAACTAGCACTATCCAGTCAACCTAAGACAGGGCACCTGGTACTACTGGGAAAAAATGACCAGGTCTTCCAATGACGGGTAAGACGGAAGGCTGATCCCCAACCTAAGACAGGCACAGTCCACCCTGCCACAAAACAAAGTCTGCCAAACATCAAAACATGATATAAGACAGGGGGACATGTGGGGAGCCACATGTGCCCTCAAGGTTGCTATTGGCATGGCCATAGAGTTTATGTTAAAAGATAGTTCCTGAGAATCAGGCGGTGGTGCAGCAGGTTTAGCGCAGGTGGCGCTAAGTGCAAGAACTGGCTTGAGGATCCCAGTTTGAGCCCCCGGCTCCTCATCTGCAGGGGAATCACTTCACGGGCAGTGAAGCAGTTTTACAGGTGTCTTTCTCTCCCCCTGTCTTCCCCTCCTCTCCCCATTTCTCTCTGTTCTATCCAACAACCACAATATCAGCAATAACAACAATATAATTACAACAACAAAAAAAAGGGATAAGATAGTTCCCACTTCCCTACACCTTAGAGTCTTTGTTAAAAGATAAGTTCTTTTTCAAAAGGCAAGATACAAAAAAGAAAAAAAAGGGATAAGATAGTTCCCGCTTCCCTACACCTTAGAGTCTTTGTTAAAATATAAGTTCTTTTTCCCCATGAATCACCCAGGACCTTCCAGATAACGGCTGATTACCATGACAAATAATATAAAATATAATCATAAATTAATAGGAAAGATACATCCCCCAATACTCAGTTGGTCAAGGCACCAAACCTCTTTTTCTATAAAGCATTCAAATCAGATGCTCTGCTAACCATGAGAAGCAGATTGTTTGTGTTTCTTCCACAGGAATCCCAGAAAAAAACATCTGGACCCCTGCACACCCTGACATCACCCACTAGATGGCACGACTACAGTGGCACACCCCCTGAAACCCTAGATGTCACCTGACGCAATCTGAAGAACCTGATTGACAGACTCCAAGGACAGAACCTTTTTACTGCCTGTCTGCCTTTCCTGCTTTTGCTTTGACCTGTCACGTTTTGGTGGTTCCAGCTCACTTTCTACAGAAAAGCAGAATTCCAGAGGCTGACCTTCCTCATGCAGCATTTCATCCCCTGCCATTTCTCCCCCTAGTCACCTACTTTGAACTGAGACTTTTATCTGACTTGCTGGTATACCCTTCAGACACTTTAGACAATTTTACAGCAGCTTTCTTCCCTTCACGTTGCTGGTTTTTCATAGACTGACCCTGAGTAGTTCACAGACTTTACACACTGTTGCCCTGGGCATTAGATAAAAGGAAAGGGGGAGATGCTGGGAAATTGTGTAGATGCACTTACATCTGCCATGCTTTCCCCTCAGGCTACTACTTCCCATGAGAGTTGGGACATTATGGGAGTGCCTGTTCCTCCATGTTATGCCCTCAGGACATTGTCTATATCCCCATGATATTTGGAGTGCTTTGGTTACTCCTCCCCCCTCCCATTCTCACGAGAGTTATCATCCTATCCTGGAGTGCTATGGTTACTCCTCCCCCTTCCCATTCTCGTGAAAACTACTCCTATAAAAACCCTTCGTTTTCCGCACCTCGCTCTCTTGCCAGAGTTCCACTCCGGTGTTCAGATGCAGGAAAGATTACTGCATGAGGCAGCCATTTTCGCTACCTCCACGTGGCCCAACCTGCTTCTCTAGCACCCAACTCTGAGGTGCCAGCGCAAATAAAGATTTGTGTTTCTTCTTCGCTCTGGACTCCCTCTCTCTCATCTCCATGGCCCGCACAAGAACATCTGGCACCCCAGACCCTTCCTCTCTCTCTTCTCTGTGGCCAGCACACAACAACATGCTTGGAAGGAGGAAAGAATGCTAAGGAGGATGGGGGAGAGAGGATGCCCTATAGTGGAGGAAGGTGATGGTCTAATGGAGGATGAAGGATACTGACTTCTATCTTGTGGAAATGTGGCACTATAGACATTATTAATCAATATTTCCTCAATAAAATGATATTAAAGTTGTAAACTTTTTCCCCCTCCAGGGTTATTACTGAGGCTTGGTGCCTGCACTACAAATCCACTGCTCCTGGAGGTCATTTATTTTTCCATTTTATTGGATAGAACAGAGAGAATTTGAGAGAGGAGGGGAAGACAAGAAAGAGGGAGAGGAAGATAGACACCTAAAGATCTGCTTCATGACTTTAGAAGTGATGAACATGCATGTAAGGAGCCAGGGGTGGGTCCTTGTGCTTCGTGCCATTTGCACTTAAACCTGCAGCACTACCACCTACCCCCCACCACGATTTGTAAACATTTTTTAATTGAGGTTTATTTGTATGAAACTGCATCAAAACTCTAGTCCTAAAGATCCTCCTAGAATGTTATAGATCATATTAATGCTCTTCATCCAAATTCTTATTAGATTATCATATAGACAAAACACAAGAAAGAAACTGATATAATTTTATGTCCAAATAGAATGGTCACATAATATAAAATAATAAAATACAACATTTCCTTCAGTGATGAGGAAGCCCCTTCTTATTTACTCTACAGGTCTGATACATAAGTCTGCCAATTTATTGTCTATATTAATGAGGAAATGTCACTTTGCTTCTGACAATATATTTTATCTCTGATGAACATAGATGCCAAAATATTAAACAAGGTCCTGGCCAACCGGATACAGCAGTATATCAAAAAGATTGCTCATTACAACCCAGTGGGATTTATCCCAGGAATGCAAGGCTGCTTCAACATATGTAGGTCAATCAATGTAATTCACTACATCACTAAAAGCAAAACCAAACACCACATGATTATCTCAATGGAGGCAGAGTAAGCCTTTGACAAAATTCAATACCCATTCATGCTCAAAACACTACAAAAATGATAACAAATGAGAAATTTCTCAAGATAGTGGAAGCCATATATAGCAAACCTACAGCCAACATCATACTCAATGGACAGAAGCTGAAAGCATTCCCCGTCAGATCAGGGACTAGACAGGACTGTCCATTATCACCATTGATCTTCAACATAGTCTTGGAAGTTTTTGCCACAGCAATCAGGCAAGAGAAAGAAATCAAAGGAATACAGACTGGAAGGGAAGAAGTCAAGCTCTCACTATTTGCAGATGATATGATAGTATACATCGAAAAACCTAAAGAATCCAGCAGAGAACTACTGGAAGTTATTAGACAAGGTGTCAGGCTACAAAATCAATGTACAAAAATCAGTGGCATTTCTTTATGCAAACACTAAGTCTGAAGAAGAAGACATCCAGAAATCACTCCCATTTACTGTTGCAGTAAAATCAGTAAAATATCTATGAATAAAGCTGATCAAAGAAGTGAAAGATGTGTATACTGAAACCTATGAGTTACTATTCAAGGAAATAGAAACTGATACCAATAAATGGAAAGACTTTGAATACTCATGGCTTGGAAGAATTAATATCATCAAAATGAATATTCTCCCCAGAGCCATATACAAATTTAAGGCAATACCCATCAAAGATCCACCAAACTTCTTTAAGAGAATAGAACAAAAACTACAATAATTTTTCTGGATCCAGAAAACACCTAGAATTGCCAAAACAACCTTGAGGAAAAGAAACAGAAATGGAGGCATCCCACTCCCAGATCTCACAGTATATTATAAGGCCATCATCATCAAAACAGCCTGGTACTGGAACAAAAATAGGCACACAGACCAGTGGAACAGAATTGAAAACCAGGACTAGACACCCACACCTATGGAAATGTAATTTTTGATAAGGTGGCCCTAGGTATTAAATGGAGGAAGGAGGCTCTCTTCAATAAATGGTGCTGGGAAAATTGGGTTGAAACATGCAGAAGAATGAAACTGAACCACCTTATCTCACCAGAAACAAAAATCAACACCAAATAGATCAAGGACATGGATGTTAGACCAGAAACTATCAAATACTTGGATGGAAACATTGATGAAACACTTTTCCACCTAAACCTCAATGATATCTTTGATGAAACAAAATTTGCAAAGAATACTAAAGCAGAAACAAACTAATGGGACTACATCAAATTGAAAAGCTTCTGCACAGCCAAAGAAATGATCACACAAACAAGGAGATCCTTCACAGAATGGAAGAAAATCTTCACATGCTATACATCAGACAAGAAACTAATCACCAAAAATATACAAAGAGATCAGCCACTTACCAACAAAAAAGCAAATGACCCCATCCAAAAATGGGCAGAGGATATGAACAGAACATTCACTTCAGAGGAGATCCAAAAGGCTAACACACATATGAAAAACTGCTCCAGGTCACTGATTGTCAGAGAAATGTAAATAAAGACAATATTGAGGTACCACCTCACTCCTGTGAGAATGGCATACATCAAAAAAGACAGTAGCAACAAATGCTGGAGAATCTGTGGGGAGAGAGGAACCCTTCTGCACTGCTAGTAGGAACATAAATTGGTCCAGCCTCTGTGGAGAGCAGTCTGGAGAACTCTCACAAGACTAGACATGGACCTTCCATATGACCCAGTAATTTCTCTCCTGGAGATATACCCCAAGGATTCCATAATGTCCAATCAAAAAGATATGTGTACTCCTATGTTCATAGTAGCACAATTCACAATAGCTAAAAACTGGAAGCAACCCAGATGCCCAACAAATGAGTGGCTGAGAAAGCTGTGGTATATATACACAATGGAATACTATGCAGCTATTAAGAACAATAAGCCTGCCTTCTCTGACCCATCTTGGATGGAGCTAGAAGGAGTTATGTTAAGTGAGCTAAGTTAGAATGATGAAGATGAGTATGGGATGATCCCAGTCATAAACAGAAGCTGAGAAAGAATAACAGAAAGGGAAACTTAAAGCAGGATTTGACTAAATTTGGAGTAGGGTACCAAAGTAAAAAGCCTGGTTTGTAGGTGAGGGTGGATGTTCAGCTTCATGGGACTGGGGGGGGAGGGGGAAGGGGAAGATGGGACACAGTCTTATGGTGGTGGGAATGGTATTTATGTATATTCCTATTAATTTGTAGTCATATAAATCACTATTATTTAATATCATAGGTCAAAATTGATTGAATGTTTCAAACTTCTTAAAGCACAAACTGAGTATTTTTAATACATAGGCTGAGTCTTTGATATGTTGACTCTCTTAAAAGCTTAGACTAGGGAGAACAGAAGCAACCAGTGGCACAGCTATATACAAATAATGTTAAAGGGCATAAATTATGGTGATGTTGGGTATTATACAGAAAATCATAAAAAAGGGATTTTCAAAGATAAACCAATTACCAAATAATGTGAGTATAGCAATAACTATCTATTGTCTTTTTAAACCCTATGACAGCTGGAACCTCCAGCTTCCTCTATAGAGCCTGCAGTCCTGGAACCTCTAGAATGGGGCTCACTTTCCTGCAAGTTTCACTCAATTTATACCAAGTGATATTACATCCACTGATCCCAACCTAATCAATGCAACAAGTGCTACCTCAGCATGCTTCACTTTAGACTGTATCCAGAGAGGTAAGACACAGAATGTCAACACTTCAGCCTCATTACTCTAGTGAGACCATTCTTTTCATAGTATTCTCTAATTCCATTCCAGGAGGTTCACTTTCTAACAAAGTCCCATACCCTAGATATTTAATAGGTCCCATGAGATAGAGCATACATTCACTTGTATTCATAAATTAGGGCAAAATATATACCTAAAAGCAAAAATACACAGTAGTCTGTACTGAGTCAGTATAAAGTTCATGATGAAATAGTGTCTACTTAGACTTGGATATCCTCCTTACCTATTTAATATTACAGTTCTCTCACTCAATGCAAAGCTAACCTTAGCAAAGCAAGGACTGCTAAAGCTTAATATGGGCAAGAGACTGGCATACTATAATGATGACTCTTTAGTCACTATCACACCACCATCAGCTAGGGCCCTATTTGGGGAGTCCTGAGATTCCCAAACAGACTTAATGGCCCTAGACCTCGAATAAATCCCTTTCTCCATTGTTACTGGTCATTTCTATCAGGAGCAACAAAACAGACCCCTTTGTGGGCCCACATAGGACCTTGCTCTCATGTGGTTCAACAATGGTAGAGAATGTTCCATCCTCTGAAGGGAGGGCTGGAGAATATACACTGTTCTACCTGAAGAAGATGGGTCCTAATATTGGGATAGCTTCGAATGTTCCTATTCATGACCACAGAATGTCAGCTTAGATATATATGGATTCAGAGGTCACGTAGGCTCCTATGCTGAATATGGGTCCCAGATCTTATCAAATCAATGGGGTTGATAGTCAACAATATTTATACCTCTTTCCCATATTAGGGTGCTACTCACTTCCCTGATCCAGCTTTCTGGTCCTTCTCCCAATCATGACATCATCTCCCTAGACAATAACTTGGATCCACCTGCATATCAGATTTTAGGCTCAGGGGATAAACGAAAAAGAAAAAGAAAGAAAAAAAAAACTAGTATAGCCACAGGCCCTGTGGAATATAACTAAAATATGCATACTAGCTATCTACAAAATGGAGAACCCCCCAACTCTTCATCTGCAGTATTCCAGCCTTTAAGTCCATAACTGATCAACAATTTGTTTGGCTTTGTATGTTAACTCTCTTTTCAGCCACAGGTTCCAGATGCTAGCATGATGCCGACCACACTTCCCTGGACAGACAACTCCACAAATGTGTCCTGCAGCTCCGCTTCCCCAGGGCCTTTCTCCACTAGGGAAAGAGAGAGACAGGCTGGGAGTATAGATTGACCTGTCAATGCCCATGTTTAGCAGGAAAGCAATTACAGAAGCCAGACCTTCCACCTTCTGCATCCCACAATGACCTTGGGTCCATACTCTCAGAGGGTTAAAAAATAGGAAAGCTCTCAGGGGAGGGTATGGGATACAGAGTTCTGGTGGTGGGAATTGTGTGGAGTTGTAACCCTCTTCTCCTATATCCATAGTTAATGTTTCCTTTCTATAAATAAAAAATTTATAAAAAAAGATCAAATAAAAAAGAAAAATAGAAGAATTGAAGAATTACATGATATAACACAGTTAATAGTTATTAATGTATTTAATAATAAAAAGTGTTGAGGAACATATAAAATCTCCAGTATCTAGTAGTTTATAATTTAAAAAACAAAATAATAAATTATTAGCTATGAAAGCTTGTGTATAAGGGTAGCTGCTTAAATAGCAGGTGGTAAATAATAGTCAAAAAAAGAAATATTAAAGATTTTTATTCTTTTTTCTTCCTTTATTTTCCCCCAGTCCTTGGCTTTTTCAGTGGAAAAAGCAGGATGACACAGAACATTTAGATCAAAAATCACATTCTAATAATCATGGCTTTTGTGATACAAAGTGATCAAATGATCACTTTGCTAATCCATTACTAAATATCTATAAAACATGCTTCCTTGGCACTGTTACCTTGAGTTGCATGATCATTCTTTATGATGGATTTTATTAGATTTAGTCCAGTTCTTTTTTTCTTCGAGTAACATATTGTAATATCTCACAGATCCCATTAAATTACAGGAATTCCAATAACAAAATTTTCTTTAGAGAATTAAATGAAAAGAAAAACAGAGTGTAATTGTTGAAATCTGAGATACTAGGTTAGAATATCTCACAAGGAACTATTAGGATCCAGGTTATTTTTAGTTTTTATTTGTTTTGCAACAGAAAGTGTCAGAGACAGAAAGTGAAGAATTGAGGACAAAATGCCTTCATAGAAGAGAAAGACCTGAATCAGCTACAGAAATCCAGTCCTATACATGCAAACTTAAACCAATAAAATGCTCTTGACTTGTTTCCTTTGAAAACAAAATCGGTTTTATTCTTCTAATCTATCTCATCAGTCAGCTCCTGAGATCACATTTCCCTACAGGCTTTTCACATATTGAGGTAGAATGATGGTGCATTTAGCAGTTGAAAATATAGTTGGAACAACTACATTGTCTATGCTCGCATAGGCTTTCTCTCAAGAGAGATAGTGCTTACTTGATTTGGATAGCAAAAGCTGAGGTAGAAAAAAAAAACTAACATTGGTTCAATTCTCTTTAGTATTAACACAGAAAATAAGCTTCATATCAAAATGGAAAATAGCTCTGTGCTTTCATAGATTTTTCCATGCTTTAATACATGAAAAATATAGTTATTCTGATTTTATCACTATTTTTAGGAGAATGATTGGAAATATCACAGGTTTTAAGTGCTAGACTCCATCAATCTAGTCCAATCTTTTTGTATGAACACTATAGCTAACTGTTCAAGTTAATGTGTTATTATATAATAGAGAAATGAATAAAAGTAAAATACTTCATGATGAATTGGAGCCAAGGGATACAGTGTTAATTTGAATGATGAGGGGAAGAATCAGATCCTAGTCATTAGTTTCATGTTTACAATTTCTTTTAGGATTTCAGTGCAGTATGCTCTCCATAACATTAATGTAATGCCAACAGAAGCTGCTATGACAGACATGGACATGCTAGCCCATATATATCTGTATTATGAAAACAGAAAGGAACAGGGTTTGGTTAAATTTTTTGGAGGTTCGTTTTCTGCATGATCTCAGTCATTAGATATTCATCTACGACTTGGCTGTCTAAAGTTCTAAAAAGGAATATAAATCATGATAATTTCTATTTCTCACATCTCATATCATTAATGTTGTAAGGTGATCCACAAGTTGAAATAAAAGTAATTGAATCATCTTGTCACTCTGTGCATTTTGCATATCTCTCTCTCTCTCTCTCTCTCTCTCTCCATATATATATATATATATATATATATATATATATATATATATATATATATACATATGTTTTTGAAAAGCAGGCTATTTTGTGACAGTGCCTTACTGACACTCGTAACTATTCTTCACAAAAGTTCTGCACTACAAGAAAGATAGTCAGTGAACATATTTATTCATGTAGAGGTAGTTTTATGAACATGGAACAATGGACTAGAAATACCAGCTGTTGGGCTCTAGTCAAGTATACAGAACTCATCTGTAATATATTTGCTTTCTTCTGTTTGTATCCATCAATGTCTCACATTACTGGATGAAATTTATTCTTTTCTCACAATTTAATATTTTTCTCTTTTCTAAAAGTATATTTTATTTTTTGATTGATTTGGGTAGGGACAGAGGGAAATTGAGAGGGAATTGGGTAATAGGGAGAGAAAGACAAAGAGACACCCATAACACTGTTTTACCACTTGTGAAACTTCCCCCTACAGATGTGGGCCATGATCTTGAACCTGCGTCCTTGTGCAGTATAGTATGTGCACTCAATCAGGTGCACTACCACCAGGCTCTCAATAGTTTTATTTATTAACTGTGTGTGTAATTCATTCCCTATTATTTCGTTTTTAATTTATTTTAATACTGATTTAATAATGGTTTGAAAAGTTTGTGGGAAGGGAGTTGGGCAGTAGCATAGTGGGTTAAGCGCAAGGACTGGCCTAAGGATCCTGGTTCGAGCCCCTGGCTCCCTACCTGCAGAGGGATTGCTCCATAAGTGGTGAAGCAGGTCTGCAGGTGTCTATCTTTCTCTCCCCCTCTCTGCCTTCCCCTCCTCTCTACATTTCTCTCTTTCCTATTCAACAACAATGACATCAATAGCAGTAACAACAATACAATAATAACTACAACAATAAAACAAGGACAACAAAAGGGAATAAATAAATAAATATATATATATATATATATATAAAGAAAAGCTTGTGGGATAAGAGGCTACAATTTCCAAAGCCAGAGTTTTGCATCTTGCCCTCTTCATTGGATGTGTTCCTATTCTGTATCCTTCTTAGAATATGGACCAAAGATCTTTATGGGGTGCAGAAGGTGGGAGGTCTGGCTTCTGTAATTGCTTTTCCACTGTAACGGACATTCGCCAGTCAATCCATACCTCTCAGTCCCTGTTATTTTAACATTCAAAGTTTCATTTTTCTATTTATGTCTGGTTTCAAGTTAGATGAAAGGTTAGAAGATTCTAACTATAACCAGGAGTCAAAATAACCATGACTTCAGTGAAATGTTCTGTAGTAAGGAATTAGAAATTCAATCTAGAGGGTACTAATGGGGAAAGTCTTCTCTGCAAATGTCCATATATGAATTTTTATGGTAGATATTGAATACACTTGAATGGTAGCCAGAGGCAGAGATAACCCACTTGACCTCTAAATATAGTGTTATGTTTAAAGAATATGATTCTAAAGAAAATTCTACAGCATAGTGATTGCTTTGTACATTTCAAATTAATAATCATTTTAATCTAAACAAATGTAGTATCATTTTGTTGATTTGTTTGTCTTTATAATATGGCTAATGCAGCATTAGTGGAATCTCATTATGTAGTATAGTTATTTTGATGAAGAAAATGGTTAAATTTAATATCAACCAAATATTAGCTCCTATAATGGCGTTTTCCCTGTTGGATGCTAATATTAACAAAATCCCTCCTAGAGTTGTGTTCTGAGAAATACATTTTCAAAACACAAGAAGCAGAAAAACAAGGAGTAAATCTCTAAAAACAAAAGGTAAGTGGAGATTACTTCACAGTTAACAGGTATAGTTGGTTTCCTTGGGTTGGTAATCTATGAATATTAATGTGATTTGATTCAAGTAGGATTTTTTTACTATCATTTATTCAACTTTTCTATCATAATATACAATTAGATACATAGATAGGTAGCAAAGGAAATTCCCCATCACATTTCCTATTTACTGTTTGACCCAGGATTCTTAAAGAAAAATTAGAAATCCAATTAAGTGTTGTGCTCTTGCTCCACAGAGGATATACATCTTCAATTCTGAAATGTTTAGGATGACTGTATTATATCTGAGTAATGACAATTTCATTTTCCAACCCTCAACCTATCATTATAGCTGTGCACATACTACCTCTTATAACTTTGTTCTACATGAGACAAATGAGCAAAAACCATAAACAGACTTGCTCTTCTATCATTTGCTGTGAAAAAAAAAAAAGTATGGTAGTTTCTTAAGTAGTTCTTTCAGGAGACTTGGAAAAGAGAAATGATCTTCTTGGCCAGTTATTAGTACCATTTGAAAAGAATTCTACTACAAAGGAAAATGCAATCAATGACTTTCATGCCTGAGGCTCCAAAGTCCCAGGTTCAATCCCCAGCCCTACCATATATTACTTTAGATAATATCAATGAAGCGTCCTCTCTCTCTTTTTCTCTCTTTCAGAAAATCCATTTAATTTGAGATCCATGGGTTTTATGAATAAACTAAAGGGAAGATATCCAAGCAGAGAAAACAAACACAGACTCCATAAGGCTTAAGTTTGCCTACCACATCTGGGAAGCAAAGGGAAAAAAAATTTTAATTTAACTTGGAGACAAATTATGTCTTACAAGCAAGGACATGCATCCAGGCTAAGACACAGATTTATAAAAGCAGTGGGAATAGCACAGTGGATGAAATCTTAAAATCTTAACTCTCAAGCATGAGATCCCAAGTTTGATATCTGGCATAGTTAGTATATTATACAGCAATTCTCTCATTCATTCTCTCTCTCTCTCTCTCTCTCTCTCTCTCTCTCTCTCCTCTCTCCCTCTTTCTCATACACATGTATGATATTATTTCTTATTTCTTAATACTGTAAAAGTGTCATCTGATTCTTTTTTTATAATTTTTATTTATAAAAAGAAAACACTGACAAAAACATAGAATAAGAGAGGCAGTTTGAATACTCCCTCTTTATCATTTCCTGTTTTTCTTTTTTTTTATGTGTATACTGCATATTCACCCATTGTGGTAAGTTCAGCTTTATTTCAGACAGAATAGTTGTTTTTTTCATTCATCTATGTATTTTCTTTTTTATTTAAGAAAGGATTAATTAACAAAACCATAGGGTAGGAGGGGTACAATTCTACACAATTCCCACCACCCAATCTCCATATCCCACCCCCTCCCCTGATAGCTTTCCCATTCTCTATCCCTCTGGGAGCATGGACCCAGGGTCATTGTGGGTTGCAGAAGGTAGAAGGTCTGGCTTCTGTAATTGCTTCCCTGCTGAACATGGGCGTTGACTGGTCAGTCCATACTCCCAGTCTGCCTCTCTCTTTCCCTAGTAGGATGGGTCTCTGGGGAAGCAGAGCTCCAGGATACATTGGTGGGGTCTTCAGTCCAGGGAACTCTGGCCGGCATCCTGATGACATCTGGAACCTGGTGACTGAAAAGAGTTAATATACGGGGAGTCGGGCTGTAGCGCAGCGGGTTAAGTGCAGGTGGCGCAAAGCACAAGGACCGGCATAAGGATCCCGGTTCGAACCCAGGCTCCCCACCTGCAGGGGAGTCGCTTCAGAGGCGGTGAAGCAGGTCTGCAGGTGTCTATCTTTCTCTCCTCCTCTCTGTCTTCCCCTCCTCTCTCCATTTCTCTCTGTCCTATACAACAACAACAACAACAACAACAACAATAACTACAACAATAAAACAACAAGGGCAACAAAAGGGAATAAATAAATAAAATAAATATTAAAAAAAAAGAGTTAACATACGAAGCCAAACAAATTGTTGAGCAATCATGGACCCAAAGCTTGGAATAGTGAAGAGGAAGTGTTGGGGGGGGGGTACTCACTGCAAACTCTAGTGTACTTCTGCTTTCAGGTATATATTTTGCAGTAGTTTACTGATACGTGTGAACATATGCTCTCTCACTCAGTTAACCCAATTACCAAATAATGTGATGATAACATTAACTATCGATTGTCTTTTTGAACCCTAAGACAGCAGGAACCTCACATCTCCACTATAGAGCCTCTACTTCCCCCAGTCCTGGAACCATTGAATAGGGCCCACTTTCCCGTATGCCTCTCTCAATCCATATCAAATAATATTGCATCTGCCGATCACAACCTAACCAACACAACAATTGCCACTTCACTTGCTTCACTTCAGACTGTGTCCAGAGACTTCACGTGTGGAATGACAACCCTTCAGCTTCATTACTCAGGTGAGACCTTTCCTTTCATAGTATACTCTAATTCCATCTCAGGTGGTTCACTTTCTAACAAAGTCCCAAAACCTAGATATACACCAGTTTCTGATTCCATTCTTGAATATTGAGTTTGTGTTGAGAAATCTGGTGGTTATGTCAACTTCTTTCCTTTGAAGCCTGTAATATTTCTTCCTTGTCCTTACTTTTAAAAATGTGACTTTTTAAATGTCTTGGCTTTAGTTGTTTGGGGTTCTGTAGTGTTGGTTTCTGTTTAGCTTCCTCTATATCTATAATTTAGCTATTGTCCATGTGTGGAAAGCTATCTGCAATAATTTCTTTAAATAGGCTCTTTGCTTCCCTCTCTGTCTCTTCATCCTATGGCACCCAAATAACTTCCCATTTTTTTTCTTCTGATGGAGTCTACTAATTAAGATAGGATTGCTTCATTTTTGCTAAACGTTTCTTCACCTTCTTTGCACTCTGAGAGTGTGGTGGTCTTTCTCTTCCAGCTTTGCTATTGTATCCTCAAACTGGTTTAATCTGGATAAAGAGCCTCCTATATAGGTTTTTGTGCTTTCAAGGGTTTCCTTGAATTCCAGGATTTCCATTCAGGATTCTCTTTGTGAAAGTCTTACCTCTTTACTGAAGAATTCAAACTCAGACATATTTGCCAAATCCTTGGGATCTTGAATCGTGTGTGTGTGTGTGTGTGTGTGTGTGTGTGTGTGTGTGTGTGTGTGTGTGTGTGTTTCCCAGTTTCAGTTGGGTGTGGGTTTGGTCTCCAACCAGCAGGTGGCAGTGTTGTTGTATTATTTTTGTGTGGTGGTGTGGCAGGGTTGGGAAAAGTCTTCCCCATTACTCAGGTCAGGTTAGCTTAAACCCATAGTAGACTGTGGGTGTTTCCCATGGCTTCTTTCCAGTTTCCAATCCAAGGTGATTGCTGTGGATGTTGTTACCTGTAGCTCTGGATGCAGACTATACTCTGGTCTCTGACCCCCTGTTCCATAATATTAGGTGTTCCTATACTACTGCCTTCTCAGTAATGCTCAGTGTCTTGTGCATCAGAATGACAGCAGCTACTTTTCCCCAGCTGCTGATATAGCTCAGGATTTGAGCTGCCTGTGTCTTCCGATGTTCTCTCCCACCAATTTCCACTTATGTAACCCCCAAACTTTGTAGTTTGTGCTTTGGAGTTCTGGATATTTTTCATTTTTTAACTGTGTTTTCAGTCTCCTCCTCCCCCATATCATCTTTCAGTTTTTGGGTTTTTTTTTTTTTTTTTTTTTTTTTATACCTTGGTCACTCCCCTATAGCTCAAGCTTCAACTTTCTAATGTACTTCTTTAGTGCTGAATTAAGGGACTCCAATTTTATCTGACTGAGAAAGCAACCTCAGTACAAGTCTCTAACAACAAAATTGATTACAGTTTGCATGCACACATACACAACTCGTTTGTTCCCTAAACTTTAAGATGGTCAACTCCCCACCCCAGCAAGCTCAAAACCACCATTCTCCTAGACTTCCTAAATTCCATTCCATTTGCTTCTTGGTAATCTACAGAGACTGTTACTAGTCTGAAGATAAGTCTTTTCCACTTATTTACTTATTAATGTGGAGTAGGGAAAAATAATCAGAGTATCATTCTGGCACAAGCAATGCCAGGAACTTATGTTAAGACCTCATATTTAATAGTTCAATACTTTATCCACTCTGCCACCTCTCAGGTTGCTCTTCTTCTTTTCAAGTGTATTCATACTAAATATACGAAACTTAAACATGTTAGAAATAATTATCCATTGAGTGCTTCTAAAATTATGAAATGAGCCAATGGACATATGATTTAATTCACATATTTTCTCCTCACAATCTCAATGTTTCTAGCTATTGTCAATGATTACTATAATACTAGTTGAGCTCATGTTTATAAGATTTTATCAGAGTTGAATTATTATGGTTTAAAATGTTCTCATTTTAAATGAATCATGCATGTTAAATGAGATCGGCCAGAAAGAGAAGGAAGAATATGGGATGATATCACTCATAGACAGAAGTTGAAAAATAAGAACAGAAGAGAAAACACTATGCAGAACTTGGACTGGCATTGGTGTATTGCACCAAAGTAAAAGATTCTGGGGTGGGGCAGGGAGATGTTCAGGTCCTAGGACATGATGATGGTAGAGGAGGACCTATGAAGGCTGAACTGTTATGTGGAAAATAGGGAAATGTTATGCATATACAAAATATTGTATTTTACTGTTGACTGTAAACCACTAATGCCCAATAAAGAAGTTATTTTTTCTTATTTCACAGATTTTAGAACTGGGAGCTTTAAATGAATTTTACAGGGCTACAAAATGTATTTTAGACAGCCCAGGTCTCCTGTTGTTAGTATTGTGCTCTTATGACCACATATCAGGAAATAAAACTGCTTCTAAATTGGTTTTCTTCTCATCTAAAGGTTCAGAGTGCCTGGAACTTAGAAAAATCATCATTTATCATACATTCTGACAGCATGTTGCTGCCATTCTCATGATTTACTATGGAATGCAGAAAACATTGCCAACCAAGCATTTCAAAGCCACATCTCATTATATATTTGATTTGCTTTTCAGAGCGTGGTTCCTAGTGTATATGTACATGTGAAATTTCTATTGTAGCAGTAAAATAAAATATAAAATGAACCAACCTGGCTCTCTTTCTATTGAAGGCCTTTAAATGCATGTGACCTCTGGGATATATCAAATATGTCCCTGGATATTTAGATTATAAGGATTGCAGGATCTTCAGATATCATTAAGGAAATAAAGAAGTCGAGAATAAGTAATGGTTCCTTACTGATGCCTTATCTTTATTTTTCCTCTCCAGCCCCAGATGCATCTTATATCTCTCTTCAGAGTTGGATTATATCTTGATTTCTGAAGAGGCTTTCTCAAATGAAATACTTTAGAGAGTACCACTAGCCATATTATACCCAGTCTGTGTGCTTTGCTAGGATGAGAATTTTCCTTTGTTATTTATTTATGTTTGCTTTATCAATTATTCTCAATATATAAAGTAATTCTACAATAAAGAAGTCTTCTTGTACACAACATTCCAGAGAAGAACATGATAAATGTTAAGAACTTATTTTTCAATAATTATTTTGCTCTTATTGCAGATGTCAGATATTGATTATGAAACTTAAAAGTATATTGGATATATTTACAAGCAATTCTCTTTATATGGCAAGTAAAAGGCTTTTATATAGAGGGGTAGAGAGACCAGAACAGGCAATCATTGTGGCTTTCTTTTACACCCAGTACCCACAATACAGCATACAATGTGGCTTTGTCTTTTACTGTTTTATTGCTTTGATTCTGAGCTTATTATGCATTAGTTCTTCAGAAGGGGAATTTAAAGAGTGTTATTCTATTTATTTTAAGTGTCATATAATTATGAATTGATTTACTCGTCATTGTAATGTTGCAAATGATAATTTATTTGTATAACATGTAGTTTTATAGAAGTTCAATTATAATAAAACATTTGCTAAATGTACCATGAAAACAGTGTTTCCAGAGAGAGTGAGTCTGAGGTTGGAATCTATTTAGTCTGTCAGTATGTGGTCGTCGTCATGGGCAAACCTTTCATTTTAAGATGGGAGACAAGCTTCTTTAGCTTCACTTATATACAGGTTGTCTTTTGCTGTTGTTATTTTTATTTTTTTATTCTTTGAAAGGCTTATGTGTTGAGAAAGATGGGAAGAGAGAGAGAGAGAAAATAAGCGAGAGAGAGATAATCAGAGTATCTGGGACATGAAATGCTGGGAATCTACTATAGGACTTCACCCTTGAGAATCCAATGCCTTATCCATTATCCACCTCCTCCTCTTAGTCTGCATGTTTTCCTTGTTTTTAAATAAAATATTCAGGATCATTGAGATAGGCTGGAAAGCAATATGAAGTAGGGAATACTGATTCAATTAATAGTAAAAAATTGTTGAGCCAAAAAGGGGGGGTATATTATAATAATATATATTCATTTGAAATGTGGTTAGCAAAACCCAACAATGGACGTTATTCCTAGGTCTCCTTCCCATGAATTGAGCTATGTGTTCCTCAGATAGAAGATGAGTGAATGGAAGGGAAATACTATAAATATCCACTCTTTGGGGACAGGGAACAACACTGGGAAAAGGGTTCCTGGTAAAAGTTTCAATGGCCAGGCACAAACTCTGAAGGCTTAGTACAAAAAGTCAGATTGCCTAGGATCAAATTATCTCTCTTGAGTATTTTTTCACAGATTAGTCTGTGAAAATGAATAATTACAGAGGGAGGGATCCTTTTCTTAGAGAATTGGTACACACTGCATGTCTATCTAGTAAAGTAACTTTGCCCCCAACTGACTCTCAGGGAAGGAGGGAAGACACAGAAGCATTGCCTGTTCTGCTTTTCTAACAAAGTATTTTAGTTTTTTTCTTTTCTTTTAGAAAAAATAAATTGTCAAACCATGTCATGAGCAGAGTGGGAAATGTCCTGGACTGTGGTAAAAAACAGATTGTGACTCAAAATCTATTTTGGACATTAGTGTCCTCTGAGGAAACTACTTGATGTAACAGGATTGAGCCTATGCCCCCCCCCCCCCCCCCCGCCACACACACACTGAAGGAAGCTATAGCTTTCATTCTCTCTCTGCGGCTATGCTACCTTAAAAAAATCAAATAAATAAAAATTTTGTGAACTTACAGGAAAAAAACCTAACCAAACCATCTCTAAGGGCTCTTTGAGTACTATGATGATTATCAATTGAGGGGAGCAAAAAAAAAAAAAATTGGTGGTTCGTGTGGTATGTAGTTATCTTGTATAGTCTTATATTTTTATAATCCGTTATTAAATAACTAATAGAAATGGGAAATCTACAGAACTGATAAAAATGAACTAAACAAAAGCACACAAACAAGAAAACAAACAAAAAATAAACCCAGAAGCAAACAAGCTTCTTCTAAGACTAAGAACTTTGGAGGTTACCAATGAGAGGATGAGGATACAAAACTCTGATGGTGGGTGTGATGTGAGGAACAATGCACTTAATCTTAAAATCTTGTAACCCACTATCAATCAGAATTTTTTTTTAAAGAAAGTGGTAAGAATGTTTAAAAAAATGTTAATGTACAAAATCAACTGTTGTGGTCTGGGAAGTAGCACAGTGGATAAAGCATTAGATTCTAAAGCATGAGGTCCCAAGTTCAATCCCTGACAGCACATGTACCAGAGTGGTGTCTTGTTCTTTCTCTCTCTTCCCTCCTATCTTTCTCATTAATCAATGAATTAATTAATTAAAATCTGATATTACCAACTGCTATCTCTGAAACTCTCCATTCCTTGAATTGTGGTAAAATTTTAAAGCATTTTTTTTCTAATTTATTTTCACTAGTGATTGAATAATGTCTTAAAAGATCATTAGATCACAGGGTTGTAGCTGCACAGTGCATCCACTGCCACAGTTCTGAGTGCTAGAACTTTCTAAAGCAATTTCCTGTTGTTCTCATTAATTTTAAGATCAGATTGTCAGGGGCTTGGTGGTGGCACATCCAGCTGAACACATATATTACCCTGCAACAGGACCAGGGTTTGAGCTACTGCTCCTCACATATAAAGGGGATGTTTATGAACACAGAAGCAGATCTGCAGACGTATATATTTTTGCTCTCTCTCTATATGTCCCCCCTCTCATCTCAGTTTCTCTCTCCCCTATCAAGTACAAGAGGAAAAAAGAAAGAAAAGAAAGAAAGAAAGAAAGAAAGAAAGGAAGGAAGGAAAGGAAATAAAGAGAGAAACAAACAAACAAAAAAGGCCACCAGGAAGGGTGACTTTATAGTGCTGGAACCAAGCCCCATCAATAACCCTGGTGGCAGTAAAAATAAATAAATAAATAAAATCACATTGTCAGAGTACTTCATCCTACATTTTCTATGATGAGCTCTGACAAACAATATGCATTTTTAAATTTGTTTACTTAATTTACTTCCTTGACAAGACAGAGCAATTAAAAGAGAAGGGTAGATAGAGAAGGAGAGAAAAAAAGAGACACATGCCTACCAGCTTTACCACTTCTGACGACCCCCCCCACCCCACACAGGGGTTTGAACGTAAGTCAGTCCATGTGCATGTTAATATGTGCACTCATCCAGGTGTGCCACCATCCAGATAACCCCCCTGTGCAATAATTTCACCTTTAACTAAATCATTATCTACCACAAAGCTGCATAGATAAACAGTGTATTTCTATTCCATACCACCCTCCACCCCCCACCACACACACTCCACATTTAATTAAATGGCAAAGTACTTGGAATAACCATTTCAAATAATTCAAGTAAGATAAATGCTAGATCTTGGTACTTAAGTTCAATATAAATGACAGATATCCATGGGCTTTTTCACGAACATTTCTACATCCTTATTGTTTGTTTGGCTTTCATTTTATGTGCCAATTTATCACAAATACCTTATTTAAAACTCAGTGTTTTTTAACCCCAATTATAATATGAGCTAATTTGATCACTTAATTACCATACATTTGACTTACAGCTGCTTCAAAGGTTTCTTTTAGAGAAAATCTCCCATGTGTAAGGAAATTTCTGTTTCTGGTCAGTTGTGTTTTACAGGCATCAGCTGAGGGTTAGTTATTCTCCATAAATGAGATTTTCTCAATTAAATCCTCACTGTCTGAGGGTGTGGTGGTGGTGTACCTGGTTGAGCACACAATACAATGCACAGGTTTGAAACCCCCCCCCCACACACACACACTGCACCACCTGCAGGAAGAAGGCTTCATGAATGTTGCAGCAGTGTTGTTTCCCTGTCTCTCTCCCCTCTTGATTTCTGATTGTCTCTACCCGATACATAAAGATTAAAAGGTTAAAAAATAAATCCTCACTGCCCAAAGGAAAAAACAAATACGAGCCTCCATCATTCTCTTATCATGCAACTCTAGTTAAGAGACCACATATAAACTTTTTGTCATCAAAAGAAAATATTTTCATAAGAAGTTCCATGTTATTCATTTAGCTTGCAGAAGACTAACAGTACCATTTACATATGACACTACTTAATTTGTTTTGACTTACTGCCTTGAACTTAATTTGAGGGTGGGGAAACTATGCCACAGCAATTCACAAAGCTGGACTTCATTCCCACAGTCATGACTATTTGAGTAAATGAGACTTAGTTAATTTTATTTCACAAGGAAGCAGAAGGCACTTGAAAATGCAAAGTTAAACTAGCGACTCATATTCTACGTTGTAGTGGAAACTAAAGTGGATTAATTACTAATGAAGAATTTACAGGATTTTTTTTGTATTTTCCTTCCATAAATGATAACGATATCTATATTTACATGGTTGCTATTACTCTTCACATATGTTCCATCCAGCAATGCAGTAAGTGTGGTAATAAACTTGAAGCTGTGTAGAATGAGTAGGGTGACCATATACAGTGGTTTGCCTGCAATCATCACAAATTTTTACTGTCCAAGTGTAATCATCAGTAGCTTTTCTTTACCACTCAGAATTATCTCATATTTCCTGATGATTCTGTATAGTCACAATAGTTTAATGCTGAGACTCTAAAGTAGGTCCTTGAGGATTCAAATCCATGTTCATTTTCTACCTATGTGAAAAAGCAATCCACTATTTCTCTACCTCACATTCCTAATTTAAGATTTTGACATTTCCTAGTAAGGTTGCAAAAGTGAAATGTACATAAAGATCTTGGGCTAGTCCTGAGGGCTCAACCCATACCACATATGCCACAGAAAATGATTCATGCTGCACATACATTGAATACAATTTCTAGGCCACATTTGTTTAAAAGGTTATTTCAAGTGAATATTTTCAACTTCAATATCTCTTTATGAAGAAATTGTTGATTGATGTTACAAGAATACAGTTCTGTAGTTCCATAAGACAAATGTCAGTCTAAATGACTCTCTACCAAACTGTCATCCTCCTCCTACACAGGACACTAGATGCCATAACCACCCCTCCACCCTATTAACACCTCACTCCCTTCTGTCAGGTTGAATCTCGGGGGAGAGAGAAGACACCAGGAACTTGTGGCAGAGTAGGAACACATATCTTTATTCATGAGGACGTCCCAGAATTGGGTGTGAGCACAGCAGTTTAGGCCATGTGGAGCTAGCAAAATGGCTGCCTCCCACTATGCCCACCAGCCCTTCTCTGGGTCAGGTCATGGAAGAGAAAAGAGAGCGAAAGTGGAAACAGGAGAGGCTTTTATGGGAGAATTCTGGAAGTTGCAAGTTGGGATGGAATTGGCTAGGAAAGGGGGTGGAGAGAGGCAAAAGGCATGTTGGGAAGGTGGAAGCATCCTTAGCAACTTTTGCAATGGTTTTAACTGAATTAGCAATACCCTAAGGGGATAACATGGTGGAAAGCTGTAAATAATACTTGCATGGAAATATAGTGATTTGTGGGCCCTGCCAACGTTTGACCACATCTGCACCATTTCCCAACACCCTTCTTTCTTTCCCTGACCTGCATCCACTATGGCAGATAACTGTGCCTTGTTTCACCCTGTATTACCCCCTTAGCTCCCTTTCTTAGGTCCCATCTATGACTGAGATAATCTGTTGTTCACCCTTTTCTTTCTGGTTTATTTTACTCAGTTTATTTTTCTCTCCCATTTCATCTATGTAGTAGCAAAAGAATACTTCATTATTTCCTGTGACTGAGTGGAATTTCACTATATATATTACTACACTATACTATACTATACTATACTATACTATACTATAGTATACTATACTATACTATACTATACTATACTATACTATACTATACTATACTATACATCTTCCTTAACCATTCAGCTATTGTTGGACACTTAGGTTGTTTCCAAATTTTGGTTACTACAAACAGTGCTACTATGAACATTGACATTCATAGATCAAATACATTTTTAAAGGCAGAATAAACACATAAAAGAAAACACCAAAATAAAGTACAGTAAAATATAATAAGAGAATGTGGTCAGAGTAAGATGCACTGTTATGAGCAATGCCAAACTGTATCTTCTCCTCCAGGGTAGAAGTACTTTAAAAGTCAAAGCAACACCTGAATATCCTAGTCATTAACTCAAAAGTTTGCTTCTATTTATCTACATTTGGTGCTATCTCAGGTAAATTCCAAATTTACCATAATGTTGTCTGAAAACCTTAGAAAATGAATTGTTCTGTTCTCATTTGGAAACCTCTGAATTTAGAATTGTGCCTTCTAGTTCTTGGAGCATACAATTTGCATTCTACTGATTCTAGTTGGATCACTGTACTTAAAGGTCCCCCTTTGGGTAAATTTAAATCTCTGTTTATTTGATCCCTTGCATGGAATAGCTCATTTCAATAGAAAATATAAAAATAATATTTTACCTATAGTACATACACTTGGAATAGTTAACATAGGCTTTGGAGGAATGTAATACAAGAGTTTCATTGCCTTACCTAATCACAAGTGAAACAAAGCTAAATGGTATTTTTATTACCTTGTATTGAAGAGATTTTTCTTGGATCATATATTTAGTTCACATTCGAAGCATGCAAAAGTGCCTGCAACAAAGATTCAGTGATGTTTCTCAGTATTTCAATGTTATTCAAGAATAGGGTAATAGACAACAGCAAAACCAACCTTGGATTACAAATAGACTATGATTTTGTACCTCTACATGTCAAAAAAGAGTTTACCAGCTTCATTAATCACCTAACTGATAGGCTTAATAAATGAGATACAATTTTGAAGTAAAATTAGAAAACAGACTAATTTGCCAATTTACCTTAATTAAAATTCAAACAAGATACAGGCATTAGTGCTAACTCAGGAGAAACACAGGAAGCAAAATTAAAACAACATTAGAGTGGTTTGATTTTTATTTGCTTTCCTAGTCTACTTAGGCTTCCTTAATTCCTCCTGTAAATAAGACTTAAATGTTCTGCAAAAGTAATTTGCCTTTTTTTCCCCTAATTTCATGAGTCTAGAAGAAACCAGACCCCACCAAAATAAATATATCTGATAATAACCTTATTTGAGACATGTGTGACAGTTAGAAATTAAAGTGATGACAGGACCTTGGATTTGGGATAAATGATGTCAGAGAGCACTATGTTAGAGCATTCTGTCTTCACTAGGGTTGTGTAGAATTCTAAGCTCCAATCAGTACTATGCCACAACAGTAATAGTAACAAGAGTGAATATGCTCAGTATCTGGTACTAAGGAGACTTGTACAATAATTGTGCAGAAGCATGCTGCTGGCTAATTTAGTTGCTGTTTGAAACAAAGGATACCATTTCTACCAGAAATAAACACTTCTTGTGGCTCTAGAAGTTCCTGCAGAAGGGATTAATTTGTGAATTGAGGAATTCACAATACCAGCTGGAAATCTTGGGAAAACATCGGGGATCTCTTTATTTTAATATTATTATTGTTGCTGCTGTTGTTACTATTTGCAGTGTGGGGCCTTGTAGAAACATGATGTCACTGTTTGGGCCAACTTTTTTATTCTTTTATTTCCAAATAAAGATATGCACTATAGTTCTAAAGCGTCCACTGGTGTTATGGTGTCCCCAGATATTGCCAGGGCTTGAATCTGTCCCTGGGCATGCAAGACATTTGCCATACCAGGTAAAACATCTTTCAATCCAAGATTATTTTATTTTATTTTTTTCAAGAACACTGCTCAGTTCAGTTCTGGCTTATGGTGGTGCAGGAATTGAACCTGGTACTTTGGAGTCTCAGGCATGAGAGTCTCTTTGCATAAGCATTATGCTATCTACCCCTGCCTATAACATAGTGGTAATATTTAATTTCTCCATCAGTGAACTGTCTGCGCCATTTATATTACATAATGGGCCATGATATTATTTGTATATTAGAGAAGCAGACATAGTAATCAGGGTCTTTGAGGCAAGTAAACTGGAGACAGTGTGGTAGATTTAGAGAAATAGTCTTCATTTTTCATTCTGAATTGAAAATAATCAGTTGCTGATTTTAGAGAAGGTGCTAATAATAAAAAGAAAACCCCTAAATTCATACAGTCCAGGTTTATATTATAACTTCACCTCTATTAGCTATCCAATCATGGGTTAGCCACTCAATGTATCTGTACTTTAGGTCCCTTTTCTATAAAATTTAGAAACACCAACTGCACAGAAATATGAACATTTAGTCTTGAATTAGATATTAGTTAGAAAATATTAATTAGAAAGTACAAGCAAAAAATTAGAATAGTACTACATATGTTATAAAATCTGTAAATGATAGCCTTAATATTATGACTAAGCATATCTCTGTGTGCATGTATATGTGCGTGTGTGTGTGTGTGTGTGTGTGTGTGTGTGTGTGTGTGTATAGATATTTGTCTCCAATAAACCCTGAGTTTTCCTATTGGTATATGTGAATACCCCAATAGGGAAAAATAACCCAGAAGTACCAGCTGCCAGCGCCTTTTATCAGCAACATTAATATTTTCCAGTGACTTCTGTTCTAGAGAATACTGAGTAAAATTACATGGACAACTTTGAAACTGTAACTCCTGAACACAGTCACTTTCCCCAGTGTCCCAGAAGTGACCATCTCTTAATTGGCTCCTTCTAGATACTATTTTTAGATTTTTTTAATGAGAAGAAGAGTTGAGGAACAAAGAGCCATTCCGGCATATGCAGTCTAAGGGATCAAGCTCGGGGTTCTGCATGTATAAATCTTACAGTTGACCCATACAGTGAGTTTCTGGCTACTAAGAGTGTTCTAGTAGCACAGCTATTGAGTTCTAGTAGCACAGTTCTTTCCTTTCTTGTAGGAAAGTTCTTTCCTTTTTGTAGGTAACCACTTGCCAAGGGGAAGTTGAATTTAGGCTAACCTTAGAACGTGCCCTGCTCTTTCTCAGCAGTCAGAATCTTCTGTGTTCTTTCCTTTCTTCCCTTCCAAAACACGTGAAATATGCATATACTTTAATTTCAATCTCCTCTGAGGTTCTCCAGTCTATCAGACTAGTTTTTGTATGTCTGAAAAAAGCATTATGAACCCAAATACAAAGTCTTTTCCAATTCATCTCCAAGGATCTCTAAAATATGGCTCAATGTTAACAATTTATAATTTGGGGAATTGGAAGAATTTAGCAGTTAAGGGACCACTTTGCCCAGAGTACACAGAACACATTTACACAGTTGTCTGACTCCATTTGACCGAGATACTCTCATCTTTGGCATCAAAAAAGTTTTACATTAGTGAAACAACAACCAAAAAATATGTTCTGTGCATTTTTTTTTACCTCAAGGGTTATTGCTAGGGCTCAGTGCCTGCATTAGAAACCCCCTGATCCTGTAGACATTTTATTTATTAAATTATTATTATTATTTGTATAGGAAAGTGAGAAATTTTTAGAGGAAGGGAAGATAGAGAGGGGAAGGGAAAGATAGAAACCTGTAGACCTGCCTCACCACTTATGAAGCTGGGATGCATTGGATCGACCTTCTCGTGGTGCATCCCGTGAGTACCCATTCATTGGGGAAACTGACGATCCTTCCTAGCCTACTGAATCCACATGGATCCCAGTCACTTTCAAAGCCAGAAACAAGCAGCTCCTGACAGCTTTCAACCTGATACTGTTGACTGGCTACGGAAGAAGGGCAAACGCTAGAAGAAGAACTTATTAAGCAATCCCTGCAGGTGGAGAGCCGAGGGTTTGAACCAGCATCCTTGCATAGGTCCTTGTGCTCCATACTATGTATGTTTAACCTGGTGTGCTACCACCAGGCCCCTATGCATTTTCTTAAATAGGCATATTTGCAAGTTTTTAAATTATTCAAAAGGACTGGAGGGAATTGTCAGTGTTCATAATTGGAAAATGAAAGATAGCCAGATAGATAGTATCCAAGGTGCCGAAGTGCAGCCTAGAAGAGCCTGAGCAGCCTAACCAAGTACACACACTCTAGCTGTAAAAACAGCCACTGTTTAAAGGAAAGACTCATCATTCCTGAGAAAGACTAATAAGAAGAAAAATGGTAATTTTTATGACCAACTAACTGTAATATCTGTTTATGTGACTTGCTTGATAAGAGCATTTGGTGCATAAAATTCCAACACTAAATGTGTGAATGCAAGACAGATGCAGATGTTTATGTCACATCTGGCTTATATACTTCCATAAAAATAATAACTTTTTACATGCTAGGTTTTTCATTCTTTTCATTTCCAAGATAGGATTAGCTAATTTCTGTGACTGTACCAAATGATTAGCAAGATACTTTACAGAGAGATGACAATTCATCACTAGGAGAACAGAAAATAAAAATGTTTGCATGTTAATAAACATTATATAATAGCATCTCATGTATTTTTAAAAAGACATATTTGTTATTATAAAAGAGACAGAGGATACAAAGAGATATCAAAACACTACTGGACTCTTGCATATGTCGTACTGGGATCAGTCCCAGTCTCAAGCTTGTGTCTTGTGCTCAGTTGCTGGTATATATCTCTGGCCCTGTAATAGCATTTTTATTAGTGATTTAATATTTATTTACAAAATTATGGGATAACAGGGGGCTATAATTCACCACCAGAGCTCTATGTGTCCATCCCCTCCATTTTAAAGTGAAGTTGTTTCTGCGAGGTCACAGATGTGCATTGACTATTACATCTGTAACATAGTTATTTGCCCATTTTTTCCATAGCCCTATCTTCTCTTCTTTTAAAATTTTTTGTATTTATTTATGTATTCCCTTTTGTTTCCCTTGTTTTATATTATTGTAGTTATTATTGATGTCATTGTTGTTGGATAGGACAGAGAGAAATGGAGAGAGGAGGGGAAGACAGAGAGGGGGAGAGAAAGATAGACACCTGCAAACCTGCTTCACTGCTTGTGAAGCGATTCCCCTGTAGGTGGGATTCAGGGGCCTCAAACCGGGATCCTTATGCCACTCCTTGCACTTTGCACCATGTGTGCTTAACCCGCTGCACTACCACCCGACTCCCCCCATCTTCTCTTCCTAAGACACATCTGTACCCATTACTATATCTGAATGTCCTTTCTTTTTTTCCTTTTCTCTCTCTAGTTCCTGATGGACATGGAATTCAGAGCCCTCTAGTCATCTTCTCCTAACATTTACCTCTCCAAGATTATGAAATAAAATTATTTTTGAGGTGCAGAAGGTGGGAGTTTGGCTTCTTTAATTGCTTCTCTGCTGTACATGGGCACTGGCAGGTTGATCCATACCCCTAGCCTGTTTTTATCTTTCCAAAGTATGGTAGAGCCCTGGAGAGGTGTGGCTCCAGGACATATTGGGAAGATTAATGGATGATATTAACCAATGAATACAGTTGTTGGTAGATGTATAAAATTATTCAGTTTTCTGCAAGGCATTCTAACCCCCCACCTAGGTCCTTCTTCATCATCATGCACCAGGACCTGAAACCCTCCTCCCTAAGTCACTTGCTTTGGTGCAATACACCAAACTCAGTCCAAGGTCTGCTTTTTGTTTCCTCTTCTGCTCTTATTTATCAGCTTCTGACTATGAGTGAGACAAAATAAAACTGACTACCCAAACAGAAAGGTATTCTACAGTCTGTGAGAAAATCTTTATACAGGATACTTCATATAAAGGACTAATAAAAAACTAAAAAGAGCTCAATAAACTCATCATTAAAAGATAAAATAAACATTAGAAATCAGGGCAAGGATATAGACAGAAACTTCATCAAGGAAGAGATTAAGAGGGCCAACAGACAGATCAGAAAGTACTCAAAGTCATTGATTATCAGAAAAATGTCAATGAGGGCAACAATGATATACTGCTTTTCTTCTGTGAGAATGTCATATGTTAGAAAGGACAGAAACAACAAACGTTAGAGAGGATGTGGCCAAAAAGGGTCACTCTGCACTGCTGGTTGGAATGTAAACTGGCCCAACATTTGTGAAAAAAGTCTGGAGATTTCTCAAAACACTATTAAAGAAACTGCCCTATTATATAGCAAAGTGTCTCTTGGAAATTTACTCAAAGGAAATAAAACACCTAACAGAAGATATATATATTTGTGTGTGTGTGTGTGTGTGTGTGTGTGTGTGTGTGTGTGTGTGTGTGTGTTTATTGTAGCACAAACCTGAAAGCAACTCAGATATCCAAAGACAGAGGAGTGACTAAAAAATATCGTGCGATATACACAAGATGGAAAATTATTCAATGGATCTTAGATGGAACTTAAAAAAATCATGTTAAGTGAGAGAATCCAAAAAGAGAAGGAAAATTACTGAATAGTTTCACTCATAAGTGGGACTCAATTAATAGGGATTGGGAGGAGAACACAATGTGAAATGTGGACTGGACGAAATATATTGCATCAAAGCAAAGGGCTCTAGGGAAGGAAGAGGAGTGAGGCAGGAACAGAAGAGAACATTGGGGCCCTGGTGCATAATGAAGTTGTACCCATGTGTCAATGACTATACTATAATCTATTAATCCCCCAAACAAAAATGATAAGAAAAGAACTACATAAGAAAAATAGGGAGTGGGTGGTAGCACAGCTGGTTAAGTGCACAGGGTATGAAGCACAAGGATCACGCCCCCCTTCCCCCGCTCCCCTCCTGCATGGGAGTTGCTTCACAGTCAGTGAAAGCCCAGAATAGACCCCCACACCTATGGACATCTAATCTTTGATAAGGGGAACAAAGGATTAAATGGAAGAAGGAGGCTCTCTGCAGTAAATGGTGTTTGGAAAACTGGGTCAAAACATACAGAAGAATGAAACTGAACCACCTTATCTCACCAGAAATAAAAATGAACTCCAAATGGATAAAGGACCTGGATGTTAGACCAGAAACTATCAAATACTAAAGAAAAACATTGGTGGAACACTTTCCCATCTAAACCTCAAGGACATCTTTGATGAAACAAACCCAATTGCAACAAAGACTAAAACAAAAACAAATCAATGGGACCACATCAAATTGAAGAACTTCTACACAGCCAAAGAAACTATCACACAAACAAAGAGACCCCTCACAGAATGGGAGAAGATCTTCACATACCATACATCAGACAAGAGACTTATCACCAAAATATACAAAGAGTTCAGCAAACTTAGTAACAAAAAAACACATGACCCTATCCAAAAATGGGCAGAGTATATGAACAAAACAGACATTACAGAAGAGATCCAAAAGAATAACAAAGACATGAAAATTTGCTCCAAGTCACTGATTGTCAGAGAAATGCAAATAAAGACTATACTGTGATACCACCTGTAATAATGACATACATCAAAAAAGACAACAGCAACAAATGCTGGAGTGGCTGTGTGGCCAGAGTTACCCTTCTGCACTGCTGGTGGGAATGTAAATTCATCCAGCCTCTATGCAGAGCCATCTGGAGAAGACTCACAAGGCTAGACATGGACCTACTATATGACCCAGTAATCCCACTCATAGGGATATACCCCAAAGACTTCATAACACGTAATATACATAATACCTTCATAAAAGGTATTTGTACACCTATGTTCATAACAGCCAATTCATAGTAGCTAAAACCTGGAAGTTGTCCAACAACAGATGAGTGGGTGAGAAAGTTGTAGTATATATACACAATGTAATACTACACAGGTATGAAGAACAATGAACCCACCTTCTCTGACCCATCTTGGACGGAGCAAGAAAGAATTATGTAAAGTGAGCTAATGCAGAGAGCTAAAGATGAGTATTGGATGATCCCACTCATCAACAGAAGTTGAGAAAGAAGAACAGAAAGGGAAACTAAAAGCAGTATTTGACTAAATCTGGAGTAGGGCACCAAAGTAAAAACCCTGGGGTGAGGGTGAGGGTGGATATTCAGCTTCCCGGGGAAGCGGGAGGGGTGGTGGTGGGTGGGATGGAACACAGTCTTTTGGTGTCTGGAATGGTGTTTATGTAGACTCTTATTAATTTATAGTCATATAAATCACTATTCAATTAATATTAGTGGGGAAAAATTGATTGTAAGTCTCAAACTTTAAAAAAATTATTTATTTATTTATTTTCCCTTTTGTTGCCTTTGCTGTCCCTGGACAGATGACCCCATCAACGTGTCCTGGAGCTCTGCTTTCCTAGAGTCCCACCCTACTAGGGAAAGAGAGAGGCAGGATGGGAGTATGTATTGACCAGACAATGCCCATGTTTATCGGGGAAGCAATTACAGAAGCCAGACCTTCCACCTTCTGCATCCCACAATGACCATGGGTCCATACTCCCAGGGGGATAAAGAACAGGAAAGCTGTCAGGAGAGGGTATGGGATACAGAGTTCTGGTAGTGGGAATTGTGTGGAGTTGTACCCCTCTTATCTTATGGTTTTGTTAATATCTCCTTTTTAAAATAAATTTAAAAAAAAATAAAAATTAAAATAAATAGTGACATATCCTACCTTGCCCCACTCTTAGAAAGTTATCACAATGGGGCTGGGCAGTAATATACCGAGTTAAGTTCCCATAGTATGAACGGCAGGAACAGCACAAGAATCACCACCTATGTGGGGGTTAGGGGATCCCTTTGCAAGTGGTAAAGCATGTCTGTAGATGTCTACCTTTCTCTTTCCTCTCAATTTCCCTCTGTTCTATCCAACAACAACAACAAAAACAGAAAAAATGCCCACCAGGAACAATGGGTTTTTAATGCAGTCAGGGAGCCCTAGGCATAAACCTGGATGAAAAAAAAAAGAAACTTATCATGATAACTTTATGAATGATAACAATGACAACAATGTCATCCCTCATCTCTTATAGGAAGAAATAAACATCAATTCATTAGAAGGAAATAGAAAAAGAAAAGAAATAGAAAAGAAAATAGAAAAGAAAATAGAAAAAGAAAAAGAAAGTCTTTTCAACAAATGGTACAGGGAAATTTATATTTAAAATGCAGAAGAATGAAACAGGACTACCATCTATCACCATGCACAAAATTCCAGGGGGCTGAGCAGTAGAGCAGCAGGTTAAGTGCACATGGCCCGAAAGAGAAAGGACCCCCACACACACCTGCAGGCGGGTGGCTTCACAAGTGGTGAAGCAGGTCTGGAGGTGTTTATCTTTCTCTCCCCCTCCTCTCTTAATTTCTCTCTGTTCTATCCAAGAACAAAGGCAACAAAATGGTAAAATGGCCTCCAGGAGCAGTGGATTCATAGTGCAGGCACTGAGCCCCAGCGATAACTCTGGTGGCAAAAAAAAAAAAAAAAAAAAATGGCAAGTCCAAATGTATAGAAGTTAGACCAGAAAACATCAAGTGCATAGAAGCAAACACTGGTGGACCACTTCACAGTATTTATCTCAGAAAAGCCTTTGAATAAGGTAAAACAACTAGGAATACAAAAGCAAAACAACAAAGATTGACAACCATCCAGTTCACAAACTTAGGTAAACTGCAGCTGGGACATCTGCAGACACTGAGGCCTCAGGTGGGTGCTGGTGTGTGAAGGCAGGGTTAAAGGGGCACAGGAGTGAAGCCACACATGTGGAAGTTTGTAACTATTCCTATAAATGGTGTCATTTCCCCCCTGATCTACAGTAGTCAAGGCTAAGCTTGGTGCTGAATTTAAGAAGGGGTGACCTCTGAATAAGGTAAAACTTTGGCTCATGGCCTGGGGCGGGGGGAGTGAGAAAAGAAAGTAATTGTATAAAATGGAAATACTGAATGTTCTTTCTCTTATAGAATATGAGGGAAAATAAACACAGCAAGGAAATGAAATGAAGACAAGCCTTTGGTTTCAGACCTCAGCACTAAGTTGAGTGTGTGTGTGTGTGTGTGTGTGTGTGTGTGTGTGTGTGTGTGTGTGTGTGTTTCTATATATGTGTGTGGGCTGTAAGGCTGTAGAGGCTTCCAGGGATTTTGGTGCTTTGGTTGAGAATGAGGTACAGTAATACGTTTTGAATAGAGGAGAAATTGTACTTCCAAAACAATAATAATGTTGGAAACACACCTCAAAAATAAAACTATGATAAAAAAAATGAAAACTGAGTAGGCTCTGTTAAGAAGTTCATTAATAAAAATTGAAGGGACCAGGTGGTGGTTCAGTTGGTTGAATGCACACATTGCAGTGTTCAAGGACTCAGGTTCAAGCCCCGATCACTACCTACAAGGGAAAAGCTTCACAAAAGGTGAAACAAGGCTGTAGGTGTCTGCCTCCCTCCCTCTCCTCTCAATTTCTCTCTTGTCTCTATCCAACATAAATACATTAAGATTTTAAAAAGACCTCGAATAAATCCCTCTCCCCATTGTTACTAGTCATCAGACTCCTTTGTGGGCCCCCCTAGGACCTTGCCCTCAACGTAGATTAACAATGGTAGAGAATGTTCCATTGTATGAAGGGAGGCTGGACAACATACTCCACGTTCCACCTGGATTGATATTAGGGCATCTTGGAACGTTCCTATTCATGACCACAGAATGTGAGCTCAGATCTACAGGGATGCAGAGGTCACATAGGCTCCTAAACTGAATATGGGCCCAAGATCAGATCAAATCAATGAGGTTTATAGTCAACAATATTTATACAACTTTCCCATATTTGGGAGCTACTCTCTTCCCTGATCCAGCTTTCTGGTCCTTTTTCCAGCCATGACATCATCAGACAATAACTTGAGTCCACCTGTATATCAGATGTCAGGCTCAGGAAAACAAACAAACAAAAAAGTATAGTCATGGGCTCTTTGGAATATAACTAAAATAGCCTTAATAACTATATACAAAATGGAGACCCCCCCAACTCATCACCTAAACTATTCCAGCCTTCAGGTTCATAATTAGTCAACAATTTATATGGCATTATATGTTAATTCTCTTTTCAGTCACTAGGTTCCAGATGCTAGCATATGCCAACCAGACTTCCCTAGACAGAAAATCCAGCCAATGTGTCCTAGAGCCCTGATTCCCCATATCCCCACCCCACTAGGGAAAGAGAGAGATAGGCTGGGAGTATGGATCAACCTGCCAACACCCATGTTCAGCAGGGAATCAGTTACAGAAGTCAGACCTGCCACCTTCTGCATCCCACAATGGCCTTCAGTCCATACTCCCAGAGGGATAAAGAATAGGAAAGTTACCAGGAGAGGGGATGGGATACAGAGTTCTGGTGGTGGGAATTGTACCCCTCTTCTCCTATGGTTTTTGTATTTCCTTTTTATAAATAATTTTTAAAAGGTTTAAAAAGGAAAGGAAAAGACAAAATAAAAAATAAAGTAAAATAAAAATTGAAAAGGGACCAGGTGGTGGTGTACCTGGTATAACATATGCATTACGGTGCACAAGGATCCAGATTCAAGTCCTTGGTCCCCACCTTCAGGGGGGAAGCTTCACAAGCTATGGAACAGGCCTCCAGGTATCTGTCTCTCTATCTCTACCCCCTCCAGCCCCTTTCAATTTCTCTGTTTTTATCCTAAATACATAACTAATAAAAATAAAAGCTGGGAGCTGGGTGGTAGCACAGTGAATTAAGCTACATGGTACAAAGTGCAAGGACCTAAGTAAGGATCCAGGTTTAAATGCCTAGCTCCCCACCTGCAAGGGGTTGCTTCACAAGTAGTGAGATAGGTCTGCAGGTATCTACTATCTTTCTCTCCCCATCTGTGTCTTCCCCTCCTCTCTCTCTCTCTGTCCTATCCAACAACAAAAACAGGTATGACAACAATAACAACTACAACAAGAGTAACAAAATGGGTAAAAAAGGCTTCCAGGATCAGTGAATTCATAGTGCAGGCACTGAGCCCCAGAGATAACCCTGCAGGCAAAAAGTAAATAAATAAATGAAAGCTGATGCTAATTATGTAATAAAATAGTCAAAACATTTGTTCCCATCTTTTCTCTAGTAAAACTGAGAAGAATACTCTAGAATTAAGAAAAGCAACAAAATAAATGGCCTGAGTCTGGCTATTGCACGGACCTGAGAGACTCTTCCAGGGAGTAATCACGTCATTATAGTCTTTGAGGTTTCACTAGAGCAAGATAGAGTTTTACAAATACTTTTGTACTGAATTGGACCCTAGGCTCCTGGATGAACAGAGCTGGTTCCTAGAACCCTCCTTAGACTTAGTTTATATTCTCTTACTTCTTTTTCTTAGCACACTATCTATCTCCCCATGTGATGTCTCTGCTACTTTCTACACAATGTATGAAGCCTAGACATTTTTCAGCACACATCCCAACCCTACTCATAAATATGCATGGCTTTAGCTGGGATAACTGAAAGATGTGTAGATTGTTATGTCACCCTACTATGGATTAGCATAAAACTGGATCCCCTATTTCCTCCTTTTAAAAGATTTCTATTGACAAGCTATGCTATTTAGAGATACTTCTCAAGTTGGAAGTTGTCTCTTCAGCAATAAAGTCCTCTCAGAAGAACTCAGAAATTCATTTATTCTTGTAATTTTATTACATTTATGAATCAGATTACAAATATCATAGTGATCATTCATGGACAGGTCCATGAATGATGATAGAGGACATAGTTGGGGTTATATTGTTATATGGGAAACTGGGGAGTGTCGCGCATGTACAAACCATTGTATTTACTGTTGAATGTAAAACATTAATTCCCCAATAAAGAAATAAAAGAAAAAAAACAAATATCATAGTGATATATGAATGCTAGCACAATACTTCTATTCAAATGTGACATATTTTCTATATAAGACACACTAGAAGGGCTGGGTGGCTGTGCACATGATTGAATTTGAGCTCCTAGTACCTATCTGCATGGAGAATGCTTTGTGAGCAGTGAAGCAGGGCTGCAGGTGTGTGTCTCTCTCCCTCTATACCTCCCCCTTCCTATCAATTTCTGTTTCTGTCTATCAAATCAATAAATATAACAAGTATTTTTTTTAAAAACACACACATTAGAAATATTATTTTTAAGTGATTTTTAAAGAAGAACGCGTTTGGCAAAGGACAGCCCCTCAACATTAAGTTGGAGGACTTGAAGAGCAGGACCAACAGCTTGAAAGCTGTCAGGAGCTGCTTGTTTCTGGCTTTGAAAGTGACTGGGATCCATGTGGATTCAGTTGGCTAGGAAGGATCGTCAGTTTCCCCAATGAATGGGTACTCACGAGATGCACCATGGGAAGGTCGATCCAATGCATCTTGTGCTGGATTAGTACAGTCAACGGCCAAGCCTTTCCCGCTATGAGACAAGTTCTCAAGATCTTCCCGCACAGTCATCACCACCCAGCTATCATCCACATTGGTCTCCAGCTCCCACTGATTCTGTGCTCGGAGAAACTAAGATGGAACTTTCGGAAAGCAAACTGGCGTCTGTTCAGTGATCTTACCAACAAATCTATTCCTGTAATTCCAATTAACTCTATCCCCTCTGAAGATTCCTACAGGCGCTTCTGCCAAGCCATCTTCAAAGCAGCTTCCCAAGCCATTCCTTCTGGGAGACGTGCTAACTATATGCCTTCTTGATTCTGAATGTGAGCAACTACTAAAGCAGTATGATGAGTCGGGCGACCCAGATGTGGCTGACCATCTCATTGCCTCCCTGGATGCAGCACGCCAAGCCCACTGGCAACAACTCATGGAAAGTCTGAACTTCACCCACTCAAGTAGGAAGGCCTGGAAGCTTCTTCACAGTCTGGGTGCTGGTAGCCAACCCCCTCCCGTCTCCCATCATCCCGTATCTCCAAACTCAGTGGCCAGTCACCTAACTCAAGTTGGACGTGCTAAGATCGACCCAGTCTGGAAAAGAGAAATTTCCCATGAGTGGTCATCCCACTTCCAGTTATCTTGTCCATCTCCAAAACTCTCTCCCTTTACACTGTCTGAACTGGAAGACGCTTTGAAGAGGGTTAAACTGGGAACAGCTGCTGGCTATGATTACATCACCCCAGAACTCATTCTTAACCTGGGCCCCGCGGCAAAGAAGTGGCTCGCTTCATTCCTGTCCCACATCTTGGAATCTGAGTCTATGCCCAAAGTTTGGCGTCATGCGAAGGTAATAGCAGTTTTGAAACCAAAGAAAGACCCAACACTGGCCGCCAGCTATAGACCAATTTCTCTCCTCTCCGTGTGTTACAAACTCCTTGAGAGGCTGCTTCTGTCACATATTTCTCCTCTTACAGAGAAATTCCTATCACCCGCCCAAGCTGGTTTCCGCCCAGGAAGATCTACCTGTGGATAAGCCCTGGCCCTCTCAACTTACATTGAAAATTGATTCCAGAAGAATTTAAAGACAGGTGCTCTCTTTGTTGATCTCACAGCAGCCTATGACACGGTCTGGCACCGTGGTCTCCTAGTCAAGATCTCAAGATGCCTGCCTCCATGGGTGGCCAACACTATATCGTTTCTTCTCCAAAATAGAAATTCCAGGTGCATCTGGGTGACAAGTCTAGCAGATGGAGACTTGTCTCAAGTGGCCTCCACCAGGGATCTGTTCTGGATCCTACGCTATTTAATATTTACATCAATGACCTCCCAGAAACTTCTTCAAGGAAGTTCATCTATGCCGATGACATCTGCTGTGCAACTCAGGCATCCAAGTTCGACATCCTTGAGGAAACACTCACGAAAGACATGTCTCTGATATCTGATTACTGTAAAAAATGGCGACTAATCCCTAGCACTGCAAAAACGGTATCATCTGTTTTCCATCTACACCATGCCTCGGCCTCGTGTGAGCTTAATGTGCAGCTTGGCGATACGCGAATCCGGCATGAAGCCCAGCCAGTCTATCTTGGCATTACTCTCGATCGCACTCTGTCATTTCACAAACATCTCATAAAAACTGCAGCAAAGGTGGGTGCGAGGAATAACATCACTGCAAGACTGGCCAGCTCCTCATGGGGCGCAAGCGCTTCCACACTACGATCATCATCTCTGGCATTATGCTATTCCACTGCAGAATACTGTGCCCCAGTATGGTTCCGTAGCCCCCATGTCCACTTGGTCGATTCCAAATTATATTCCTCCATGAGGATAATTTCTGGAACCATCTGTTCCACCCCGGTTCCATGGATGCCAGTTCTTAGCAACATCGCCCCGCCAGATATTCGTCGGGATGCGGCATCATCTAAGTTCATTTCCCACGTCTACGCTCGACTAGACCTGCCAATATACGCAGATATCTTCACCCATCCTGTCCAATGCTTTACGTCTCATCACCCAATCTGGTCCCCTATGCCTACACTGAACTTCTCTGTTCCAGACTCTTGGAAACAGAGTTGGCAGTCAGCTGAGGTCAAGAACAAACACCTCATCACAGACCCCTGCAAGCGTCAACCCGGCTTTGACCTAGCACGTTATGATTGGGCCCTCCTCAATCGGTATCGAACAGGCCATGGCCGGTGCGCTGCTATGTTCCATCGCAGGGGTGCCAGAGACGACCCAAACTTCCCCTGCGGCTACAGACAATGACCCACATAGTCAATGACTGCCACCTCTACATATTCAAAGGAGGTCTTGAAACTTTACATCAGGCTCAACCTGACACTGTTGACTGGCTACAGAAGAAGGGCAAACGCTAGAAGAAGAAGTGATTTTTAAATTTTATTTATTTATTTATTTATGAGAAATTTAGGAGGAGAGAGAGAAATAACCATATATCACTCTGTACATGTGCAGCTGGGGATTGAACTTGGGACAACATCCTTGAGAGTGCAATGCTTTATCCACTGCACCAACTTCCAAAATGACATTTTTAAGTAATTTTAAGATCAATGGAAAGTCACTTCAGAGAGGGCAGATACCATGTTCCTTATAATAATGTCTGTAAACTCCATATATATGTAACTATGGATTTTCTTAATGAGTTTAGAATGCTTACTTTAAAATAATTAAGGTAAAATGAGGGGTGAAAAATATAATGCGTGTGATCAGAAAAAATATTTATCAAAACAAATCTCATGAAAGAACCCTTAGAAAAATATATAGACTCTTTTTTCAGCCACCATGTTCCAGATGCTACTGTGATGCCAACCAGCCTTCCCTGAGCAGAGGGACTACTCTACCAATGTGCCCTGGAGCCCCACTTCCTCAGAGCCCTGCCCTACTAAGGAAAGAGAGACACAGGCTGGAAGCATGGATCGACCTGACAATGCCCATGCTCAGCAAGGAAGCAATTACAGAAGCCAGATCTTCCACCTTCTGCACCCCATAATGACCCTAGGTCCATGCTCTCAGAGGGATGAAGAGTAGGAAAGTTATCAAGGGAGGGGATGGGATACAGAGTTCTGGTGGTGGGAATTGTACCCCTATTATCAATCATATGATCTTTTTAGTGTTTCCATTTTATAAATAAAAATTAATATATATATATATATATATATATATTAGAAAAAGAAAAAAGAATCAAGTTTTATGTGTTTTGATGGTCAGAAATGTTACTGAAGCACTTTCCTCATTTATGATGATCTGCTGGACTATTCATCAACTGTGCTCTTATTTCTGACAGAAGGTTATTTCAGTACTGTTAAATAGCAAGAATGGTGGTACCAAGCTTGGAATGTCCTGGGTATTAAGAAAGTTGTTGACTCCAGAGACTGAATTAGTTTTTCCCAGGCAGTCACCAAGACATTGAAAATGTGAACAACAAATCGTTCTGCTCTACTTAGCACCTATTTTGCTTGTTTTGAAAAAAAAAAAAAAAAAAAAGGCAAAGTGTTAGCTAAGTTATAATCTAACCTGGGATTTATTTAAAATTTATGGATTGGAGAATGATGACAAGACCTTCAGTGGTAAGAAGTGGTAAGATAGGTCTTATGACTTCTTTTTTTTGTTGTGCAGATTTTTTTTTCTCTTATGTCATTAGGGAGTGAGAACCTTTGGGACAAAATACTGAAATAGAAATTTAAAATGGCAATGATTCATAGGATTCATTTTTTTTCTTCAAAAAAAAGGTCATGATTTTCTGGAGTATTTAGTTTGTTTTTCATTTATGCCTGGTTATAAATTTACTACTGAAACACTTTTTTAAATATTTATTTATTTATGTATTCCCTTTTCTTGCCCTTGTTGTTTTATTATTGTAGTTATTCTTGTTGTCATCATTGTTGGATAGGACAGAGAGAAATGTAGAGAGGAGGGGAAGATAGAGAGGGGGAGAGAAAGATAGACACCTGCAGACCTGCTTCACTGCCGGTGAAGCGACTCCCCTGCAGGTGGGGAACCGGGGGCTCAAACCTGCATGATTCCGCTATGCTTGTGCTTTGCACCACGTGCACTTAACCCTCTGTGCTACTGCCCATCTCCCACTGAAACACTTTTGGGAAATGATATCAAAACACTTAAAAAATGAGAAAAGATTGACGCTTTGTTTCTACTATATGTTCTTTTTCCTTTTTTTTTTTTTCAATAAAGAGTGACAGAGTGGAAAAGACCATGACCCCAAAACTTCCTTCAATGCAGTAACCAGACTCAAAGCTGGGTTGCACACATGGCAAGGCAGCTGTTTCTCTGCCTTCTGCACCAGTCCTGAGGTTTATGTTTTGAAAGCAAGAAAGGAAGATATGAGTTACAGTTATACCAAGGGTACACTTATTCATTCAACTTATCATTAAGTGTGTGTTTACGTCAGGGAGTATTTATTATATTCAAAGTGCTATGTCAGGGTCTGAGATGGCAATGACAAATGAGACATGCATTTCCCATTAAGGTTAAATGCCTTATCACAGTTATCCTAATAGGACAGGATAATCCCTCTTTGTGGGCCTCTACAGGACCTTGCCCTCAATGTGGCACAACAATGGTAGAAACTGCCCCACTCGCCACAAGGGCAGCTGAGTCAACATACTCTGTTATTCAAGAAAGACTGGTCCTAAAATGAGTGTAGCCTAGAATCTTCCTAGCTATGACCCTGGACTGTGAGCTCTGACTGACAGGGACTCGGAGGTTACACAGCCTCCTGTGCTAAATATGACTAGACATGGGCCCTAAATCAGATCAGTGGGGTTTGCAGTTAATGGTATTTATATATTCTTCCCATATTTTGGAGCTACTTTATGCCCTCATGCAACTTTCTAGTTCTATTCTCAAATCTGACACCATCTTCTCAGACAATAATCTTAGCCCATCTGCACTGTTAACTGTTGGGCTCAGGCAAAAATCAGTAAAGTCATAGGCCCCATGGAACATAACTAAAGTAGACTTTCTAGGTTTTTCAAATCTCACCTGCTATAATCTTACCTTTAGGTTCCTGATATTAAACAATTTATTGTGTATCTTAATGTTTTTCAGTCACCAAGTTGCAGAGGCTAATACGACATCAACCTGACTTCCCTTGGCAAACAAACTTACCAATGTGTCTTGGAACCTCACCTCTCCAGAGCCCTGTTCCACTAGGGAAAGACAGAAAAAGGCTGGGAGTATGGACCCACCTGTCAATGCTAGACCTAACAGCTTCTGAACCCCATAATGATCCTGGATCCATATTCCAGAAGGCTAAGAATAGGGAATCTTCCAATGGAGGGTATGGAATGTGAAACTCTGGTGGTGGGAATTATGAGGAATTGTACCCCTCTTGTCCTACAATTTTGTGAATCTTTATGAAATCACTAATAAAATAAATACATAATAAATAAACAACTGTATAGGCAAAACAATTGAGACAACATAAGATAAGGTGACAATAGAATAAAAAGAAAAAAATAATCAACTCTCCAAGCAGCAGGACTAATCCATAAAGTAGACTTTGTAGAGGAAGGAGGTTTTTATTTTGTTTCTATGTTTACTTTTATTTTTCTGTTTGACACCAGAGTTATCACTGGGACCTGATGCATGCATTACAACTCCAGTATTCCCAGGGGTTATCTACTTTTTTTTTCCTGATAGGAAAAAAAACTGCAGGTGTTGGGCAGTACGCCAGCTTCCCCCTGCTTAACTCTGCTGTCTATTTACATAACCACTGTTACCTGGGAACTGCCCTGCCTACAGGGCATTGGTTTAATCCCCACTGGTTCATACTCTCTTTTTGCTCTGCCCCCTCTCCTAGACACACCCTGATTTCCACCATTCTCTTTTTGCTCCACCCTCTCTACATCACATTCTGTTTCCACCCTACTTGGTGAGTATATATACAGCTGCTCTTCTGATTGAACACACTTGGAATTGCCTTCTGGCTCCCAGAGTCCCAGAGTCTCTCTCCTGCGACACTAGCCTGGCACAGGTTCCTGATCCCTCTCCCACGCAGCAGCCTAAGTTGGCTCCTGTCAAGTTCTCTCCAACCCAGAAAGCACTTGCTTGGGAAGAAGCACCCTCAGGCTATCCCGGCATCTGGTGCTCAAACAGGGACGCATAACCAGCAGACTTATGAGAAGACGTCCCAGATAAGTATACATGCTTGGCTATCTACAACCTCATGTTAAGGCACTGTGATTCTTTTCTTTTTTCTTTTCCTTTTATTTCTTATTATTTTTCTGAGACCTCTCCACCATGGATGATCTTTTCCAAATCTTGTACTCTTTTTTCTATATACAATTTTTATATCTCTGGGACATTTTTCTCAGGGCCACACCATGGATGCTTTTGACCATGGTCACAGCTTTTAGGGGATATATAGGGCAACCAACCAAAAGGCTAAGGGACCTTGAGGCTGAGGTCCAAGAATTAAAGGAAATGGTCATAGCATTTACCCAGCACCATAAAAGCTTAAAAGAAGAAGCAAAGCCTGTCCTGATCCTGACCCACCCTAAGCCCTCTGCATCTTGCCCCGAGGATCTTGTTTTGGCAGACACATGTCCGGATTCTCCTGCGGCCTCCACAGCCACTTCTTCAGCCACCCCCATTTTGGCAGACACATATCCTGATTCTCCTGCAGCCTCCAGAGCCGCTTCTTAGGCCACTGCTTATCCAGAGGCTTCCACTTCTGTGACTCCTCCCCCTGCTGCTACACAACTATCAGAGCAAGTCCACACATTCCTGGTCAATTCCTGTTGCCCCCAATAGACAAAAACCTCAGACCTGGTATCTGTATTCCATCACAGACCTTAAAAAACTTCGTCAGGCTATTAAGTAGGATGGATTTCATGCTCCATGGACCAGGTCCATTTTACAAAGCCTGCTCCAGAACCTTAATACCCCCCATGATTGGAAGGATGTAACTCGCGCTATGCTCCCAGGCCCCCTCTTTCTGCAATGGGAGGCATTTTTTCGTGACAAGTGTTTACAGCAATTGTGGAAAAATAGTCAAAATCAGCCAGAGGGGGATTTTGACACATTGTTTGGAACGGGTCATTTGGAAACAGGAATTCAACAGGCAGAGGCCAAGTTTCCACCTGGGTATTTTTTTTTTTTTTTTTTTTTTTTTGGTGATGGAGAGGTGTCACTTGCAGCGGCAGCAGGGTGCAATGGAGAGAGAAAACAAGTGCAGAAGGAACACAAATCTTTTTTTTTTTTTTTTTTTTTGCGTTTCTACTTCTTTTTTTTTTTTTTACATGCATAACATTCCCCAGATTCCCATTTAGCAATACAACCCCCACTATTTCATTCATCATTTTTCATGGACCTGTATTCTCCCCACCCACCCACCCACCCCAGAGTCTTTTACTTTGGTGTAATACTCCAATTCCACCTGGGTATTTTGACCAGGTATGCCTCTGTGCATTAAGAACATGGGAGTGGTTAACACCACCCACAGGAGCAGGCTCAGCCCCCATTCTCTCCCTTCAACAAGAACTGGATGAATCCCTGGCTAAATTCATTGCCAGGGTCCACTCGAGTTTGGAAAGGAAGATTTATAATCCTGACACCCGTTTTCTCCTCCTGCGATCCATTGTCTGGGAAGGCATGTTTCCAGATTTACGACAGGCATGTATCCGTCTTAAGAATGAGCACCCAGATAGCTGGATTTTAGCTGCATGGGGTATTAGATCAAGCTCTTGTCGGGTACCTACTATGCAGGCCTATGCAGCTACCCTACATAAGTGAAAAGGGACTTGCTTTCAGTGTGGTCGCCAAGGGCATTGATGTAACCAATGTCCAGAAAATAAACCATGACCCCACCTCCAGTCAGGGCAACCCCGTCTGCAGTCAGGAGCCAGAGACCCAGAATGCCTTGTCCCAGATGCCAGAAAGGGTTTCACTGGAGGAGAGATTGTTGGTCAAGGTTCCATAGGAATGGCATGCCCCTGCCAAATGTAAACAGGGATTTAAACTAGGTGTGGTCCTTAACCCTGTCTTCAAGAGGGAATGAAGCAGGTTGCCTGCTTGGAGCCCCACCCTTCTTCCATAAAGAGAAGTCCAGCTTGGGATCCATCCCGTCACTCTGCCCACCACACCAAGTAACAATAGCAGAGGGTGAGTGGAAGGAGGAGCATGTGGCATGTGGGAACTTCCAGCGTATAAATAACTGGCTGAAGCAAGAGAACAGTTTGGATTCAGAGCCTGAGATTTTGTGGACCACCCCTGATTTAGAAAGGGGTCACCCGACTATGACGATAAGGATTGGTAATATTCCTTTTAAGTGTTTGATTGACACGGGCAGATAAAACAATCTAAAGAAAAGCAGAGGTTCCCCAGAGTTGGGAACTCCTCCCAGGTGTTGGAGGGTTGACTCAAGCATTCCTCACACAAGATTCCCTTGTGTGGGAAGATCCAGAAGGGACTACTGGACACTTTTGGCCTTTAATAGCTGATATAAGCACCAATTTATTGGGGAGAGACTTGCTGGAATCTCTGGATGTATAAATATCCTCAGACACCTCTGCTGGGCACCACACTCACTCCTGTGAGACTACTAGACCCAACCAGCACCCCAATACTAACTGACACTGTTTGTAACTGAACTCCCCACTTAGATTGGCTTTCTAACAAGCCTGTCTGGGTGGAACAGTGGCCTTTGCCTAGGGAGAAGCTAAAAATTTTAAAAGAGCTCATCCAAGAACAGTTGTCCTTGGGACATATTTGTCATTCCCAGATCCCATGGAATACTCCAGTCTTTGTGATTAAAAAGTGCTCAGGAAAATGGCACCTCCTCCAAGATCTTCATGCAGTTAATAAAACCATGCAGGTCTGGGGCTCCCCCCAAATGGATTTGCCTCTTGCTTCTGCAATTCCCACGGGGATTCCAATCATAGCTATTGATATATAGGATTATTTTTTCTCTATTCCCTTGTACCCACAAGATTGTAAACTTTTTGCTTTCTCTGTTCCTTCTATTAATAACACCAGCCCTGCCAATAGATATGAATGGTTGGTACTGCCTCAGGGCATGGCCAATAGTCCTACTATTTGTCAAGAGGCTGTTAAATCTGCCCTTTTCCCGTATATTCATAAGGGCCTTAAGGTTTTTCACTATATGGATGACGTGTTAATATGTGGAGAATTAGATACAGATCTCTCCGCCCTACGTGATTTTCTTATCACTGCCTTAAAGAAAAGTGGCCTTAATGTAGTTCCTGAGAAGATACAGCTAATTCCTCCAATATCTTTCTTAGGCTCAGAAATTTCCTTAATGCAAATTTGTCCCTTAAAACCTTGTGTTACTTTTCTTTCTAATCTCACTCTTGCTTCTATATAAAGTTTTCTTGGAAATTTAAATTGGCTTAGGCAGTATCTTTATCTCCCTACTAGCTGCCTGCAACCACTGTTTGATCTATTAAAAGGAAATAAACAGCCCTCCTCAAAGCGTATGTTAACCCCAGAAGCCTCCTTGGCACTGGAAATTGTTAACCAGGCTCTCCAGGACATGCACCTCATTTGGTTCTCCCCCTCCTCTCTGGAAAATCTTCTAATCTTTAACTCCACCCCCACAGTAGCATTGTGGCAAAAGCATGGCATTCTTGAATGGCTTCATACACCAGTAGGGGGAGCTCCAAGACTTCTTACGGAGATTAATGCCTTAGCATTTATGGTTCACCGAGGAAGAAACAGATCAGTACATGTCTTAGGAAGGGAACCGGATTCAATCATTCTTCCCTTTTCTCTCACAGATACAGAGTGGCTCATACACCACCATTTTTGCTTTGCCATAAGTTTAATGGGTTTTCCAGGACTATTAGATAATCATTTTCCCTCTAATAACTTGATAGCTTCTTTACCTCTTTTGCCTCTACTAGTACCTAAACTTTTTTCTCGAGATTCCATCCCCACTGCTCCTACAGTCTTCACTGATGGTGGAAAAAAGGGAGCTGCTGCCCTTATATATTATCCAGAGCAGCAATACCCCAAACCTCTCTTTACTGAGCTTTCTGATAATTCCCCAGTTACAAAGAACTTTATGCTGTTTGCCTTGCATTAAAAGCTGTACCAGAATCCTTCAACTTTTTTTCTGACAGTGTGTATACTGTTAACTTACTTCCATGGCTTGCTTGATCTTATGTGAGAATTTATGACAACCCACTTTCTCCTCTCTTAATTCAAATTGTCTCTATGGTCTGTTCTCGAACCCAAGCACTGTATGTTCAACACCTTCATTCCCACAGCCCTCTTCCAGGCCCCTTGTCCGAAGGTAATACTGCAGCTCACCGCCTCGCCTCCACAGGAATTCTCCTAGTCTATCTCTAATCCTGCTGACTTTCATTCCGTAACTCATGTTAATCTTAAAGACCCTCAAGCTCGATTTCCAGATATTCCTCTGGCACAGTTAAAACTTATTCTTGCTACATGTTCCTCCTGTGCAGGTCTAATCAAAACACCTGCTATTCAAACTCTTGGGGTTAACCCTCGAGGCTTAAAAGCCAACACTCTTTGGCAAGTTGATGTTACCCACATACCAAACTTTGGAAAGCAAAAATATGTGTTTGTCTCAATTGATACCTTCTCTAAGTTTATGTGGGCTACAGCTCAGGCTGGAGAAAGCTCAAAAAAAGCTTATAAGCTATATGCTCTCTTATTTTGTTGTAATGGGCATACATCTTCAACTTAAAACTGACAATACACCTGCTTTTACCAGCAAACAATTTAAAGATTTTTGTTCCCTTTAGAATATTACTCATACTACAGGCCTTCTGTATAATCCACAGGGACAAGACATTGTTAAGAGGGCCCATCAAACCCTTACGGCTCAATTAAATAAAGAAAAAGGGGAAATGTACCCCCCATATCCAGTTGGCAAAAGCCTAAACTACATTAAATCTCTTTAATCTATACAAAAACTCAGACCAACCTCCTATTATTCTTCATTGGCAAACACCATCCACCCTCCAAGCTATTAAAGTCAAGTGGAAAGACCCACTTGATAAAATGTGGAAAGGGCCTGACCCCCTATTGACCATGGGGAGGGGTTTCACATGTGTTTCTCCACAGAATTACAACAAACCTGTCTGGGTTCCTGCCTGCTATGTCTGGCAATACCCACATGATTGGGCTAATATCCCTGAAGAACAAGAAATACTGCAAGAGGACTGGCTTGCAGGACACACCCCAGGATCAATAATACGACATGGCAGAATCTGAAAAATCAGATTCACAGAGCTCTCCCCCCCAAAAAATGTCTTATGCTTATGCTATGACTGGCCAGTTGTGTTTTGTGAGTGAGTGAGTTTAAAAAAAAATGAGTGAGTTGAGTGACCAAAATTTTTTGTACAACCCATTTTGCTCAGAGTACTCTGAAACTTAATTGACTTTATATAAAAATGCTGGATGCAGCCATGGTTTCTGGAGACATCCAGAAACAGTCCAACAATTATTTTTTCATCTTTTTGATTTCTTTTTAAGTCTTGGTATAAACATGAAACGTTAAGTTTTAAACTGTGTCAGTAAAGATGGTTCAACTATGACAGTACAGATCTAAATTCATGTTTGAAATGATATGTCTTAGTTACAAAAGTTTTTCTCCTCCCGTGTGTTATAAATTACATGTTTTATATGTGTGTTTCAAGTTTGGTAAACATTAACTTAACAATTATAAGTGTAACTTTGAAGCTACATTCTTACGAGGAAAGATAAAATTAATTCGCTAAACTGAGTATTTAAGGTAAAAGTCTAAATATTCAATGTGACAATTCATCATCTCCAAAGTTAAAATACAAATTCTCTATACAGGACATTTTTGGAGGGCTCCCCAAAATGCCCTGTAAACTAATCTTGTGGAAATTAAACCACAAGAAATCTGATATCAATCTGATATTGTAAATGTTCAAAAAAAAATTGTCACTAACGTGAGTTTGTTTAAAAGGCCAATGTAAAAAATAGTTAAAAATCAATATATTTTACCTAAATTTGGTCTGAAAATTCTGTTGTACAGAGACTGCTACATGAGGTCACATAAGATGAGCTTTAAACACAATTATAAACATACCTAAAGCAGTTATAATCATCAAGTTATCAATTATTGTAAGCTTCTAATTTGTTACAAGTTTTTTCTTCATAAGTAATTGACTACAACTATGTCAAGCCTTCACATGATGAAGCATTTGCTCATACGGAATCCCCAGAAATCCATCTTGGACCCCTGTCCTCTGACATCACCCACAAATACTGCTACCCCCCTCCCCGAAACCCATGATGTGACCTGAAATGATCTGGAGAACCTGATTCACAGACTCCAAAGGACAAGACTTTCCTACCACCTTTTTCTTACCCATCGCTGTCTGCTCTTCCTGCTTCTGCTTTGCCTGTCACTTTTTGGCAGTTCCAGCTCACTCTCTACAGAGAAGAAAAGTTCCAGTGGCTGTCCTTCTCCATCAAGATAGACATATGGTATTTTTCCCTTGTCATAGATATTGGACTGATGCTTCTATCAGACTTTCTGGTACACCTTTGGATACTCACTTTACACTGCTGGACTTCTCAAGAACTGACTGTAGCAGTCCACGGACCTTTCCACCAGTTGTCATGGGACTTTGCAATCCCAGATCACCCCTCTCGCCCCTTGGCCCCTCAGGCCCCTACTCCTCCACCCATCAGGGAGCCCTCCTATCTGCCTACCAGACCTCTCTTCATTCTCACTCTGTCCCTTGCTACTCTAACTTATCCCTTCCTGTCTTGTGCTAGTTCTTTTTGAAGATGCTTATATGCTATCATTCAGGTTTCTTCCCAACAGGTTTCTGTTCACCCCTACACTGCTATTCCCCTGACAGAGATGGAGCCTTTTACAGACATTGAACCATTTATATATGGTCATTAAGAGGGAGATGTTGGGAAATTGTGAGGATGTGGTTGAGCTTGGAATGGTTTGAGCTTGAAGGGAGTGTCAATCCTGTTAGTCTCTCTACTGAGAGGGTGAGCAAAGAGGGGCACTAGAACCCCAAAGGTGTGCTTCGTCCTATCAGTCTCCCTGCCTCACAAAGTGCCCCACATTTCTGATACTACGGCCATTAGTTAAAAAGAAAGGAGGAGATATTGGGCAGTACACCAGCATCCCCCTGCTTAACTCTGCTGTCTATTTATTTACATAGCCACTGTTACCTAGGAACCGCCCTGCCTACAGGGCATTGGTTTAATCCCCATTGGTTCATACTCTCTTTTTGCTCTGCCCCCTCTCCTAGACACACCCTGATTTCCACCACTCTCTTTTCGCTCCACTCTCTCTACATCACATCCTGTTTCCACCCTACTTGGTGAATATATATACAGCTGCTCTTCTGATTTAACACACTTGGAATTGCCTTTCAGCCCCCAGAGTCCCAGAGTCTCTCTCCTGCAACACTAGCCTGACACAAGTTCCTGATCCCTCTCCCACGCAGCAGCCTAGGTTGGCTCCAGTCGAGTTCTCTCCAACCCAGAAAGCACTTGCTTGGGAAGAAGCACCCTCAGGTTATCTCGGCGAGGTTTGGTAAAAAGAAAAAAAAAAGGAAAGAAACAAAAAGATATCTGCAGAACCACTTCATTGCTTCTCCTCTATAGGTGGGACCAGGATCTTGAATCTGTATCCTATTTGTGGTAATATGTTCTGTTCAACTGGTGTGCCATTGCTCAGCTCCAGGCAGGTATCATCTTTTGATTATCTAAACGATTTGGAAAGTGTCTGCCAAACTAGCATGGTAAAGTGGAGAGACATGTGAATCATAAAGCAAGATTTGATCCAGGCAGGAGAGAATATACAGAGCTCAAAGCAAAGTGAGCAATGAATTATGGCAGGACCAGGGGAAAATGGGTAAGAAGTTAGGGAATGTTTATAAGAGAATCTCAGACTTGCCTTGTTTTGAAAAAGTAGACAGTGGATATATGCCTATCAGAAAGAATATGGAAGAATATGGAAGAGAAAGAGACTCATAAAGGATAGAGGGTGTAAAAAAATAAATTTTCCATTTTTCCTTTTAGAAAACCTTAATGGGGGAGAGGTGGTAACACACCTGGTTGTGCACACATATGACAGTGCACAAGGACCTGAGTTCGAGCCCCTGGTCCCCACATTCAGGGGGAAAGCTTTCTGAATGGTGAAGCAGTGTTGGAGGTGTCTGTCTTTCTCCTTCTCTATCACCACCTTCCTCTGAAATTCTGGCTGTCTCTATCCAATAAAAATGCGACTTTCAATGTCAACCAAATTTCCAAATAATTTGGTTCTAGTAATAATATCTATAGACTTCTTTTTTATTTATTTATAAAAAGGAAACATTGAAAAAACCATAAGATAAAAGGGGTACAATTCCACACATTTCCTACCACTAGAACTCCATATTCCATGCCCTCCCCTGATAGCTTTCCTATTCTTTAACCCTCTGGGAGTATGGACCCAAGGTCATTGTGGGATGCAGAAGGTGGAAGGTCTGGCTTCTGTAATTGCTTCCCTGCTGAACAAGGGCATTGACAGGTAGATCCATACTCCCATCCTGCTTCTCTCTTTCCCTAGTAGGGTGGAGCTCTAGGGAGATAGAGTTCAAGGACACATTGGTCTGTCCAGGGAAGTCTGCCAACTCTGGTTGGCATCCTGCTAGCATCTGGAACCTGGTGGCTGAAAAGAGAGTTATCATACAAGGCCAAACAAATTGTTGATCAGTCATGAACTTAAAGGCTAGAATAGTGCAGATGAAGAGTTGGGGGGTCCTCCATTTTGTAGATAGCTAGTAGGCATATTTTAGTTATATTCGAAAGGGCCTGTGGCTATACTAGCTTTTTTTTTTTCCCTGAGACTGAAATCGGAGGATTAAAGTACCTGGTTTGGGGAAATGTAGCAGAGACTAAGAGAGCTGTTGACCTTTGGTGTTGAAATCAGAAAGCCAGATTCCAAAGGGGAACTTTTTGTCAGAAATCAGTGAGGATTCATCTAAAGCTGCCTCAGGGGATTCTAGCTAAAGACAATATCAAGGGATAGTTTGGATGGGATGAAATTTTCGTTCCCCTTAGTCTCTGTTTGTTATTGTGTTAGATTGTTAGATTGTTAGGTCATTGTGGGATAACAGCTAAAGGTTTTTTTTTTTTTTGTGAATTCACCTGTGGAAGGCATTTGTCCTATAGGGGTTTTGCCCCCTCTTTTATGTTTTTATTATTATTATTTAGTTTCTCTCTTTCTTTGTTTTCTTTCTCTCTGGTTTGGTAGGTTTTTCTGTTCACCTTTGTTGTGGTTATTGTATTGGATAGTGATTTATTTAGTTCCCTTTTGAGGAGGCCTTTGGCTTGGAGCTGTTCTATTATTTTTATTATTGAGATTTTTCTTTTTGGTATCTCTCTGGTTTGATCGATCTGTAATTTTATTGCTATCATTGTTATTATATTTACTGTGATTTGTTTGGATTTTATATATAAGAGGAATCTGGTGTAGTGTGCCTTTGCCTTCTAAATATTTTTTTTATTTATTTTCCCTTTTGTTGCCCTTGTTGCTTTGTTGTTGTTGTTGTAGTTATTATTGTTGTTTATTGATGTCATTGTTAGATAGGACAGAGAGAAATGGAGAGAGGAGGGGAAGACAGAGAGGGGGAGAGACACCTGCAGACCTGCCTCAACGCCTGTGAAGCAACTCCCCTACAGGTGGGGAGCAAGTGTCTGGAACTGGGATACTTAGGCCGGTCCTTGCACTTTGTGCCATGTGCGCTTAACCCACTGTGCTACCGCCAGACTCCCCTTCTTAATATATATTTTTTCCTTCATTCTCCCTAGCTTGAGTAAGCTTTTTCAGTAACTTTTGTAGCATTGGCTGGTGGTGGATGGTGTTCTCTTCAGTGGGAGAGGTTTGAATGAATCTAGCTGGGAGATTTTGTTTGTTTGCTTTTGTTTCATTTTATTTTTTTCTTCCATTTTATCTTAATTGTTTCCTGGTTTAATTCATCTTCACTTTTGTTGCATTTGCTGAGACTTGCAATACCATTTGTGAAAGGACTTTGGTTTAGTGCTGCTTTTCCTCGCACAACACAATAACTGAATTGCAACATCTATGATACAAAACTGTAAAACACATGATTATCTCAATAGATGCAGAGAAAGCCTTTGACAAAATCCAACACCCATTTATGCTCAAAACACTACAAAAATGGGGACATATGGAAAATTCCTTATGATAGTAGAGTCTATATATAGCAAACCTACAGCCAACATCATACTCAACAGACAGAAGCTGAAAGCATTACTGCTCAGATCTGAGACTAGACAGGGCTGTCCATTCTCACCATTACTATTCAAAATCACATTGGAAGTTCTTGTCATAGCAATCAGGCAAGAGAGATAAATCAATGGGATACAGATTGGAAGGGAAGAAGTGAAACTCACTCTTTGCAGGTGTATACATAGAAAAATCTAAAGAATCCAGCAGAAAACTACTAGGAAGTTATTAGGCAATATAGCAAGGTGTCAGGCTACAAAATCAATGTAAAAAAATCAGTGCCATTTATTTATGCAAACACTAAATCCAAAAAAGAGGATATTCAGAAATCACTCCCAATAAGTACCGTAGCCAAATCAATAAAATATCTAAGAATAAAACCAACCGAAGAAGTAAAAGACTGGTATACTAAAAACTATGAGTCAGTATTCAAAGAAATAGAAAATGACACAGAGAAATGGAAAGATATCCCATGCACATGAATTAGAAGAATTAATATCATCAAAATGAATATTCTGTGCAGAGCCATATACAAATTTAATGTGATACTCATCAAAGTCCCACAGTTACTTTAATAGAATAGAAAAAAAAAATACAAATATACAAAAAATACAAAACTTGCCAAAACATTTTTGAGGAAAAGAAATAAAAATGAAAGAATCACACTTCCAGATATAAAATTATATTATTAGTCCATGATAGTCAAAACAGCTTGGTAGTGGGACAAAAATAGAAACACAGACCAGTGGAACAGAATTGAAAGCCCAGAACTAAACCCCCACACCTATGGACAACTAATTTTTGATAAAGGGGCCCAGATTGTTAAATGGAGGAAGGAAGTTCTGTCTCTTCAATACATGGTGCTGGGAAAACTGGACTAAAGCATGCAAAAGAATGAAACTGAACCACTTTATCTCACCAGAAATAAAAGTCAACTCCAATGGATCAAAGACTGGGATGTTAGACCAAAAACTATCAAATCCTTAGAGGAAAATATTGGTGGAACTCTTTCCCATCTAAACCTCAAGGGCATCTTTGATGACAGAAACCCAATCTCAAGGAGACTAAATAAAAAATAAAGCAATGGCAGTACATTATTTTGAAAAGATTCTGCTACATAGCAAAAGAAACCATCAGCCAAATGAAGAGACCCCTCACAGAATGGGAATCTTCACATGCCATATATCACATGCCATATATCAGCCAATATCAGGATAATAAACAAAATATATAAAAACCCGCCAAAGTTAGCAGAAAAAAATGAAAATGACCTCATCCAAAAATGGGTAAAATGTATGAACAGAATATTTACCAAAGAAGAGATTCAAAAAGCCAACAAACATGAAAAATTGCTCCAGGTCACCAATTGTCAGATAAATGCAAATAAAGACAACATTGAGATACCACCTCACCCCTGAGAACGGCATACATAAAAAAGGACAGCAGCAACAAATGCTGGAGGATTTTGTGGGAGCAAATGAACCCTCTTGCACTGCTGGTAGGAATGTAAATTGGTCTAGCTCCTGTGGAGAGCAGTCTGAAGAACCCACACTTGGCTAGAGATGGACCTTCCATATGACCCAGTGATTCCTTTCCTAGAGATATATCCTAAGGAATCCATAGCACCCAACTAGAAAGATATGCATAAACTTATGTTCATTGCAGCATAATATGTAATAGCCAAAATCTGGAAGCAAACCAGGTGCTCCAAAACAGGTAAATGAGTGCCTGAGAAAGCCGTGGTATATATACAACATAGAATACTACTCAGCTATTAATAACAATGAGCCCACCTTCTCTGACCCATCTTGGATGGAGATAGAAGGAATTATATTAAGTGAGATAAGTCAGAAAGTCAAAGATGAGTATGGGATGATCCCACTCATGAATAGAACAGAAGCTGAGAAAGAAGAACATATAGGGAAATACAAAGCTGAATTTAACTGAGTTTGGAGTATTGTACCAAAGTTTAAAAAAAAAAAAACTGATTGAATTTTAACAGTTGGCTTAAATTGTTAATACATTTCTAATAATGACTTATTCTTTGAAATATTAAATCATCTATAATCCTAAACCAGAAAGATCAGAAGTAACTGGTTGTGTCACCATATAAGATACAGTTATATGTAAATATCATTAAATGTCACAATCCATGGTAAGGTCTTGTATGATATAGAAAATCCTAGTCTATGGCCATACCACCCTGAACACGCCCGATCTCGTCTGATCTCGGAAGCTAAGCAGGGTCGGGCCTGGTTAGTACTTGGATGGGAGAAAATCCTAACAATGGGACTTTAAAAATAAACCAAATTTCCAAATAACTTGGTTACAGTAGTAACTATCTATTGCCTTCTTATACCCTAAGACAGAAGGAAATCTCCCCATTCTTTATAAAACCCACATTTTTCCCAATCCTGGAACCTTAGTGGCAGATCTCATTTTCCAGCAGGTTTCTCTCAACCCATACCAACTGATACATCTGCTGATCTCAACCTAATCAATGCAACCAGTACCACCTTGACATGTTTCACTTCCGACTGTATCCACAAAGGTTAGGCCTGCAATGTCAACCCTTCAGCTGCAGTACTGTGGTGAGATCGTTTCTAGGTCATAGCAATCCTTAATTCCATTTCAGGTGGTGCACTTCCTAACAAAGCCACAGAGGCTAAATTTAGATCGGGGCCCAAGAGTTAGAGCACATGTGCACATGTATCCATATGCTAGGGGAAAATATATACCTTAAAGTAAAAGTATACAACAGTTTGCAGGACCCAATAAGTGCAGCAAGCAAGTAGAAAAAACTAAAAAAAAGACACCATAAAGTACTTAATCAAATATTTTCTTCTTAGACCCAGATACCCTCCTCACTTGCTTCCTATTTCACTTCCTTCAATCACCCCAAGGCTAACCTTGTCAAACAAAGTAAGTATTACAGAAGCTGGATAAGTGCAAGAGCCTGGCATACTTTAATGATGGCTCTTTTGCTTACTACCAGGCAACCCTATCACTGGGGGCCCTAGTCAGGGAATTCAGGGATTTCCACACAAATATGATGATGGGCCGAGACCTCTAACAGATCCCTCTCTCCACTCTTACTGGTCATCTTCATCAGAAACAATATAATAGACGACTTTGTTGTCCCTACAGGACCTTACCCTCAATGTAGATCAACGATGGTAGGGACAATCCCATTCTCTAAAGGGAGGCTGGGCCAAAATACTCTTATCACTCGAGGAAGATGGATCCAGCAATGAGTACAGCCTAGAATGTCCCTAGCCATGATCACAAAATACGAGCCCAGACCTACAGGGATTAGAGGTTATATAAGCTCCTGCACTGAAAATGGGCACCAGATCAAATCAAGGGGTCTACAGTTAACGGTATTTAGATATGTTTCCCATATTTGGGACCTACTCTGTCCTGATCTAGCTAGTCCTGTTTCCAACTCTGACTCCAACTCCCCAGATTTTATCTTTAGCCCACTTGCATGTTACTTGTCAGGCTCAGGCAAAAATTAGTAAAGTCATGGGCTCCTTGGAATATACCTAAAATAGACCTACTAGCTTTTTCCAAAATGGAGAGCAAAATCTCATCTGCTATAGTCTGACTTTTAGGTTCCTGATTATTAAACAATTTGTTCTGCTTTATATCTTAATGCTTTTTCAGCCACCAAACTGAAGATGCTACCATGACACCAACCTGACTTCCCTAGGCAGAGGACCTCACTAATGGAACCCCACTTCTTCAGAGTCTTAGCTCACTAGGGAAAGAAAGAAACAGGCTGGGGACCGACCAGTCAACGCCCATGTTCAGCCAGACCTTCTACCTTCTGCAACCCTCAACGACCCTGGGTCCATGCTCCCAGAGGGCTAGAGAATGGGAAAGATATCATGGGAGGGGGTGGGTTATGGGGATTGGGTGGTGGGAATTGTGTGGAGTTGTACCCCTCCTACCTTATGTTTTTGTTCATTAATCCTTTCTTAAATAAAAAAATTAAAAAAAAAAGAAAAAAGAAACAGGCTGGGGTATGGATCTACTTGTCAATACTCATGTCCATTGGAGAAGGAATTACAGAAGCCAGAACTCCCACATTCTGCTACCCATAAAAATCTTTGGTCCACACTCCCAGATTGGTAAAGAGTAGGGAAGCTTCTAGTGGAGAGCATGGGATATGGATCTCTGGTACTGGAAATTGCACGGACTTGTAATCCTCTTAATATACAATCTTGCCAATCATTATTAATTCAGTAAAAAAGCAAATTAAATGGGGGACCCATATGTTGGACATGCCCTATAGAACACACATATTATAATGAACAAGGACCCTAGCTCAATCCCCTGGTCCCTTCCTGCAGGAGAGAAGTTTAATGAGGGTGAAGCAATGTTGCATGTGTCTCTTTTCCACCCATCTCATCTTCCTCTCCCAATTTTTCTCTCTTTCCTAAATAAATACAGCATAGCTCTTTAAAAATAATTAAAAAAATTAAACCCCACCAAATTTTGCCTTCCTTCCTTCCTATCTTCTTTCAGAAAGTCCCAATTCTGTTCTTAGGAGGCACTATATGGAGGAGAACAAAAGGTAACTTATGAGACAAGAATCTAAGAAAGTATCACAACTCCTAACTTACCTCAGCAGTTAAGTACTACCATAAGGTCTACAGTTCTCTGTCTTCTCACTCATGATAAACTTCATTTGATAATCTGACAATTTCTAAATTTTACCATTTTCTGAGTCTGTTCATGGTGCCTAACTGAACTCTTCTGCTTTTTGGGAATACACAATAGTGAATAGACAAAATGTGTCAGGAGATATTTACAAGGTGGTAGGAATGATATGCAGACAGAGATCATAGGAAGATAAAAATTGTACTCATGTAACAACTATCTTATACATCGTTATTTCCCTTATAAAACAATAAAGGTACCTTGACCGTATTACATGTCTATATTCTTCTTGAAACCTTTGGGTTCTTGTTTATTAAGCAACTTGTCCTGTTTTATATCTTACCACCTTTTCACCACCAACTTGCAGATGCTACTATAACACCATCCTGACTTCCCTGGACAGATGACCTCACCAATAAGTCCTGGAACCTCACCTCCTCAGACCTCTACCAGACTAGTGAAAGATAGAAACAGAATGGGGATATGGATCCACCTGCCAATACCTGGGTCTAATGGAGAAACAATTACAGAAGACAGACCTTACATTTTCTTCTCCCCCTAAAGAATGGTGGTCCATGATCCCAGAGGGATAGACAATATGGAAATTTCCAATGAAGAGGATAGGACAGGGACCTCTGCTGGTTGGAACTGTATGGAATGATACCCCTGCCATCTTATGATCCTATTAATCATTATTAGATCACTAATACAATAGTAATAATAATAAAATAAACAAAACTAAAAATAAAATTTGGAAGGCATCTCTATAAGTAATTAGATGTTGCTTCAACAAAAGGTTTCTCTTTGCTTGCTACACTGACTAGGTTTGGAGTTTAGATCTACAGACCTGGAGATGTGATATTTTCATTCAAAAAAAATCACCCTAAATCTCAGGGGCAGTCTCAAATTAAACAAGCTCTCAGATGTATGCATTAAAAAACAATGCCTATTTACTGATTTACAATGAGGAACAAACACCTGTTACTTGCACTGGAATACTAATGTCAACTCTATATTCTAGGAAGTCATGTAACAACTCCTACATGGAAAACTAAGTAATAATAAGATTATTTGGTGAGAATGGGATCAAAATTGGGCAAGAGTATGACCTTTTGAGGCTACAGATATTTTAGCTTACCTTTCTACTTCCTTATGTTAATCAAAATACAAACAATATACAACTATACAAAAGTAAAAAGAAGTTCAAACAGTGTTTGATTTTTCTCCAGGATGAATACTTCTATACTTCTACTGAAAAGTCAAATGTCATGTTCTTTCAAAACTAATAGCTTTGTGACCTTGTTGATATCCTAAACACTCAAATTTCTTTGCTGTACTCAAAACAGGGGGAAGTAATTCTGGTACAGTACTTGCAGCTTTGGTTACAACAAACTTCATTCTGAAGAAAACAAAAACTCTCAGCCTTGTTTAATCCAACAGAACAAAGGTATCTAAATTACCCTCTGGGTAAAAGTAGCAAATGTTTGCAGGGTGACTTCTCCCTGCTTCTGCAATTCTGTTTACCCCTTTTCTGACACCTTCTTTTCTTTAACATATTACAATATATAATCAATTTATATTCAGGAAAGGTTGTTCTGAAGGGGACCAGGTGTTGTCACACCTAGTTAGGTGCACACATTATAGTGCTCAAGGATCTTGGTTGAAGCCCTTGGTACCCACCTGTAAGGGCAAAGTTTTCTGAGTGGTGAAGCAGGGCAGTATATGTCTTTCTATCTCTCTATTTTCCTTTCCCTGCTCAATTTCTGTTTCTATCCAGTAACAAACAAACACATATTAAAAATGAAAGGTTGTTCTGAGAAGACTATGTCAAAGTTGAGCTTATATATCTCTGATCTGCTCTAATATGCACACACATCATAATGCAGAGCTTATTCAAAGGGCAACACTGCCCATCCCAACACACACAAGCTGTGAAAATGACCAGGAGAGAAAAGAAAGCTATATACCTATAATAGAGACAAAGTCAAAGATCAACTTACAGCATAACCATTTGTAACTGCAGATATTATGTATAGTGGAAATAGTTTTTTTCCTAAAAAATGTTACTACTAGGAATTCACTGCTCCCAAATGTCTTCCAGAGAGAGAGAGAGAGGAGGGAGAGAGAGAAAGAGAGAGAGAGAGAGAGAGAGAGAGAGAGAGAGAGAGAGGGAGAGAGAGAGAGAGAGAGAGAGAGAGAGAGAGAGAGAGAGAGAGAGAAGACAGCACAGTCCCAAAGCATTCTAAAACCCAGGCTGTGGGCATGGCAAAGCTGACTAGCTAAAGAAGCCTTCCTGATGTTTTGGGGCTCATAATTATATTAACCTGGGTAAGATTGTATTCAATGCATAAATGGTTACCAGCTTGGAGGTTGAATTTTATGTGAATGTCCCAAATAATGAAGAAGATATCAATTTAAGGTCTGGGGAAACAGCATAGTGGTTATACAAAAGGCTATCATGCCTGAGGCTCTGAGGCCTCAGGTTCAATCCCCAGCACCATCATAAACCCAAGTCAATCAGTATTCTGGTATCTTGTTTCTTTCTCTCTGTGTATCTCTTATTTTAATGAGTGAATAAGTAAAATATATCTTAAGTATACTTAATAAAATTATTAAGAAAAAATTAAAGACTTCAAGTAGTAACTTACATAAGGATCATTTTTTCTTTTGTTCATGATACATACTATGGTTTAGATACAGTGATAAGGAAATACTGAGGACCTGTCCCCATAAATATATTAATTACATAAAGAATAATCGGTTTATCTGTGAAAAAAATTTGCCAGACACCACTTAAGTAAAATCACCAGTGAGGAGACACACAGGCATTATATCCTTTCCTTGCAAATACACCAAACATTACACTGGGTAGGCATACTGGAATTGTTATATTCTTTTAAAAAATTATTTTATTAGTGATTTAACAGTGATCAACAAGATTGTGCAATAAAAGGGGTATAATTCCATATAATTCCCACCATCATAGTTCCATATCCCATCTCCTCCATTGGAATGTTCCCTATTCATTATCTCTCTAGGAGTAATTGCTTCACGTCTAGACATGGATATTGACATGTCCATCCATCCCCCAGCCTGTTTCTATCTTTCCCTAGTGAGGCAGGGCTCTGAGGAAGTGTTACAATATTCTTACATATATATTAATCTAACCATGAGGATCCATGAAGAAGATCCCCACAAAAACACCAAACTCATGAAATACAAAGGGGGCTGAGGAACTGACAGATAATAAAGACAATCAAGGACCTGATAACAACTTAAATGTATTATGGGGACCTGTGTAGATTCCTAACTAGGAAAAGAGAATAGTGAAGGAACTGGTAAAATTTAATTGAGACCGATAGGTTATAATTAATGAATCAATCTTCCCATTTTAATGACTGTACTGTGGTTGGATGTTAGCATGAAGCAGGGATTTCCAGAAGTGTGTGTATTGTGTAGCAGTGGATGAGTTTCTCTCTTCCAGATCAACTAGGAGAAACCATGAAAATCACCTGAAAACCCAATAAAATATATCCAGGATCTCTTCAAAACCCCACCAAGCCACAGACAATGGGAAGATTGTGAGCTCTGAAGCCTGGCCCAATGGTCAATGGTGGAGGGGACAGTTCTCTGTCAGATGTAAAAGAAAAGAAGGCTGCAGGGATGCTGCCTGACTGCCACTGTTGGCTGCATGCCCTTTTGCAAAAGAATAAACACTTACATTCCACACCTTTAAAAAAAAAGATGTTAACATGATGAGAAGCTGAGTGAAGTATATGTGGGAACTCCATATTATTTTTGTAACTTCTGTATAAATCTAAAATTATTTTCAAATGAGAAATTAAAAGGAAAATAAGTCAACTTTCATGAATAATCAAACATATTACATAGCTAAAGTAAATGCTGCTTTTAAAAAATATCATCTGAATGATGTTTTAAAATCTGTCATGTATTAATGCCAAAAAGTGATTCCACTCTCAGCCTACCTCCAAGCACACCTGCTTCTGGAGGCTTCTACCACCTCAGCTTTTTCAGAGCTGTCACGCAAATTTTATACTTTTAAAATGGACTTTCAAATTATGCTACCTGCTTAAGAGCCACATTATAGTGCACAAGGGTCCAGGTTCAAACCCCTGGTCCCCACCTGCAGGGGGAAAGCTTCACAAGTGGTGAAGCAATGCTGCCAAGTGTCTCCCTTCCTCTCTACTTCCCCCACTCCTCTCATTTTCTCTCTATTTATCCAATAATAAATACATGAATAAATAAATAAATACACACAATTTTAAAAAATAAAAAATGTGCTTAAAATTAACCAGGTTAAAAAAAACAAACAAAAACTATTGAAGGATTTACTCAAAAAGTCTCCCTGGCTTGATCTCCAAGCGTAGTGACTTAAATTCCTGTGAATTTATTTGTATATAATCCCTTACTATCTCTAAAGAGTATGTCTTTTGGGGTTGGGTGGTGGCACACATGGTTGAATGCATATGTTACAATGTGCAAGGACTCCTATTCAAGCCCTTGGTCCCCACCTACAGGGAGAAAGCTTTACTAGTGGTGAAGCAGCATTGTAGGTGTCTCTCTCTCTCTTTATCACTCCCATCCTTCTTGATTTCTGGCTGTCTCTATTCAATAAATAAATACATAAATAAATATATAATAAAAATTAAAAACAAATTAAAATAATTTTAAAAGAGTATATATTTTGAAATATTTCTGATTTGAATGGTTTAAACAGTATTTTATTGCTTTCTACTCATATAATTTCCTATACCTATTTCCTTATGTTGCAATAAAACTATAGCCCTGTTTAATTAGATAAATGAGCATTTATTAGATTGTACAACTTTTTTTTGTATAGATAAGTTATGTGATGACTTTTATCGTTTATTTTTGCCCATTTTTTGTTTTTGCATCTTACTTTTTTTTATTGAGGAGGTTAATGTTTTATAGTACAACCACTGACATATGCATACAATTTCACTATGTAGCAGGTCCCTAGTTTTCTTCCTCTCTTCTCTCTCTCCTTCCCCAGAGTCATTTTCTTTGGTGTAATACACCATGCCCAGTCCCTATTTCACTTTGTGCAATGCCTCCCCACCCCTACTTTTTAAAATCCCACTAGTAAGTGAGATCATTTGATATTCATCTTCTATCTTTAAGAGGCAATCTCCTGAGGTCCAAAGATGGCAAAGTGAATGAAGTGTGGGACTCTCAAACATGAATTCCTGACTTCAATATCCAGCAGAGTATATACCAGAGTGATAGCTGGTTCTCTTTATCCTCCTACTTCTCCCATAAATAAATTAATTAAATAAATAAATAACATTAATCTTTAAAAAAGTGATCTTCCAGGAGTCGGTTGGTAGCGCAGCAGGTTAAGCACACGTGGAGCAAAGCAAAGGACCTGCATAAGGACCCTGGTTTGAGAATATCATGTTATACATAAGAATAGCTGTTCCTGCCCCCTTTTGTGGTTCATTGGATTGTATGATAGTTTTCCATTCTTTCATTTGGAGTGTGTGTTTGTCTTGTGGAGTTAAGTGGGATTTCAGCAGACAGCTTATGCTTGGGTTATGTTTTCTGATCCATCTTCCTACTCTGTGCCATTTAATAGGTGAATTCAGGCCATTGACATTTATTGATAATATTATAGGTTGAAGATATTTTAATGGCATTATTATAGATTTATAGAGTTTTCTGATATATATGACATATTTATGGTGATCTGATTGTTTATTTGGATACTTTTCAGAACTTCTTTCAGAGCAGGCTTAGTGATAGTTAATTCCTTCAACTACTGTTTGTTTGAGAAGATTTTTATAGCTTTTTCTAATCTGAATGACAGTCTAGCAGGCTATAGTAGACTTGGTCTAGTAGTCTTGATATAGTAGTCTAGTGGGATATAGTAGCCTTTCTCATTGAGCACCCAATAGATGTCCCTTTTGGCTTTAGTGTCTGAGAGGAGAAATCTGCTGCTAATCTTATGTGTTTTCTTCTGTAGGTGACTCTTGGTTTTTCTTTTGAAGCCTCCAGGATCATTTCTTTATCCTTATTCATTTTCATTCTAAATATGATGTGTCTTGATTTCTTTAAATCTGGGTTAATTCTGTTTGGGATCCTCTAAGCTTCTTAAACATTTATGTCTTTTATCTTGTCTAGACTGGAGAAGTTCTCAGCTATTATATGGAAAAATAGTTTCTTCCCCTACTTCCCTTTATTCTGAAGTCATCTCATATGTCTCTTGTTCTTTTCCATATCTCTATATCTTGTTGAGATTTTTTACTTCTTAGTTGTCTTTAATTCGTCTTCAATCTTGATAATTCTCTTTTGTGCCTCACTATTCTATTCTATCTCCCCTCTGTTATTTTCTGTAGCTCAGCTATTTTTATTTACCCTGTTCTGGTACTGTTTTAGCTTGCTCAGCTATTTGAGCTCTTAGCTCAACTATTTCAGCTATAAGCTCTCTAATCACCTCAAGATAGAGTTTTCTTTCAGATTCTCATTTTGTTGTTTCTGCATTTCTGATGACTTTACTTTAAAACTCTTTCTTCACCTTCTATGAAGCCAACATCACCCTGATACCAAAAGCTGATAGGGACAGAACAAAAAAGGAAAACTACAGACCAATACGTCTGATGAACATAGATGCCAAAATATTAAACAAGAACTTGGCCAACAGGATACAGCAGTATATAAAAAGATTGTTCATCACGACCAAGTGAGATTCATCCCGGGAATGCAAGGCTGGTTCAACATACATAAGTCAATCAATGTCATTCACCACATCAATAAAAGCAAAGCTAAAAACCACATGATTATCTCAATAGACGCAGAGAAAGCCTTTGACAAAAATCCAACACCCATTCATGCTCAAAACTCTACAAAAAATGTGAATACATGGGAAATTCCTCAAGATAGTGGAATCTATATATAGCAAACCTAAGCCAACATCATACTCAATGGACAGAAACTGAAAGCATTCCCCCTCAGATCAGGGACTAGACAGGGCTGTCCACTGTCACCATTACTCTTCAACATAGTATTGGAAGTTCTTGACATAGCAATCAGGCAATAGAAAGAAATCAAAGGAATACAGATTGGAAGGGAAGAAGTCAAGCTATCTCTATTTGCAGATGATATGATAGAATACATAGAAAAACCTAAAGAATCCAGCAGAAAACTACTGGAAGTTATTAGGCAATGTAGCAAGGTATCAGGCTACAAAATCAATGTACAAAAATCAGTAGCATTTCTTTATGCAAACATTAAATCTGAAGAAGAAGACATCCAGAAATCACTCCCATTTACTGTTTCAGCAAAATCAATCAAATACCTAGGAATAAAGTTGACCAAAGAAGTGAAAAACTTGTATGCTGAAAACTATGAGTAGCTACTCAAGGAAATAGAAACTGATACCAAGAAATGGAAAGATATCCCATGCTCATGGATTGGAAGAATACATATCATCAAAATGAATATTCTCCCCAGAGCCATATACAAATTTAATTCAATACCCATCAAAGTTGCACCAAGCTTCTTTAAGAGAATAGAACAAACACTACAATCATTTACCTGGAACCTGAAAACGCCTAGAATTGCAAAGACTATCTTGAGGAAAAGAAACAGAAATGGAGGCCTCACACTCCCAGCTTTATATTATAAAGCCATCATCATCAAAACAGCATGGTACTGGAACAAAAATAGGCACACAGACCAGTGGAACAGAATTGAAAGCACAGAAATAAATCCCCACACCTATAGATATCTGATCTTTGATAAGGGGGCCCAAAGGATTAAATGGAAGAAGGAGGCTCTCTTCAATAAATGGTGCAGGGAAAACTGGGTAGTAACATGCAGAAAAATGAAATTGAACCACTTTATCTCACCAGAAACAAAACCCAACTCCAAATGGATCAAAGACCTGGATGTGAGACCAGAAACAATCAAATACTTAGAGGAAAACATTGGTAAAACACTTTCCCACCTACACCTCAAGGACATCTTTGATGAATCAAACCCAATTGCAAGGAAGACTAAAGCAAAAACAAATCAATGGGATTATATCAAATTGAAAAGCTTCTGCACATCCAAAGAAACTATTAAACAAACAAAGAGACCCCTCACAGAATGGGAGAAGATCTTCACATGCCATACATCAGACAAGAAACTAATCACCAAAATATATAAAGAGCTTAGCAAATTTAGCACCAAAAAAGCAAATGACCCCATCCAAAAATGGGCAGAGGATATGAACAAAACATTCACCTCAGAGGAGATCCAAAAGGCTAACAAACATATGAAAAACTGCTCTATGTCACTGATTGTCAGAAAAATGCAAATTAAGACAACACTAAGATACCACCTCACTCCTGTAAAAATGGCATACATCAAAAAGGACAGCAGCAACAAATGTTGGAGAGGCTGTGGGGACAGAGGAACCCTTTTGCATTGCTGGTGGGAATGTAAATTCGTCCAGCCTCTGTGGAGAGCAGTCTGAAAAACTCTCAGAAAGCTAGAAATGGACCTTCCATATGATCCAGTAATTCCTCTCCTGGGGTTATACCCCAAGGACTCCATAACACCCAACCAAAAAGAGGTGTGTACTCCTATGTTCATAGCAGCACAATTCATAATAGCTAAAACCTGGAAGCAACCCAGGTGCCCAACAACAGATGAGTGGCTGAGAAAGCTGTGGTATATATACACAATGGAATACTATGCAGCTATCAAGAACAATGAACCCACCTTCTCTGACCCATCTTGGACAGAGCTAGAAGGAATTATGCTAAGTGAGATAAGTCAGAAAGATAAAGATGAGTATGGGATGATCCCACTCATCAACAGAAGTTGAGGAAGATGATCTGAAAGGGAAACTAAAAGCAGGACCTGACCAAATTACAGCAGGAACCTCACATCTCCACTATAGAGTCTCTACTTCCCCCAGTCCTGGAACCCTTGGATAGGGCCCATTTTTCCGTATGCCTCTCCCAATCCATAACAAATAATATTGCATCTGCCAATCGCAACCTAATCAACACAACGATTGCCACCTCAACATGCTTCAGCTCAGACTGTGTCCAGAGACTTCACCTGTGGAATGACTACCCTTCAGCTTCATTACTCGGGTGATGCCTTCAGGATGCCGGCCAGGCTTCCCTGGACTGAAGACCCCACTAATGTGTCCTGGAGTTCTGTTTCCCCAGATACCCACCCTACTAGGGAAAGAGAGAGGCAGACTGGGAGTATGGACCCACCTTCTGCAACCCACAACGACCTTGGGTCCATGCTCCCAGAGGGATAGAGAATGGGAAAGCTATCAGGGGAGGGGGTCGGATATATGGAGATTGGGTGGTGGGAACTGTATGGAGTTGTACCCCTCCTACCCTATGGTTTTGTTAATTTATCCTTTCTTAAATAAAAAAAAAATAAAAATAAACCTCTTTCTTCACTATTTCTAATTCCTCAATTAGCATTTGGATGCTGACCTCATTCTTATGTACTTCTACCTTTGGGGAATTTTTCAGTTGGGCTTTTGTCCTGGTTTATTTCTCCAATGTTTCTTCTTGGTTTGACCACTGTCTACAGTGTGTTATGAGGTTCTTCTCGCTATAGTTTTCAGTCCACTGATCACTCTTGCTTGGATTGACTTGTGTCTAAGTAAGGTACTTAAAAGAGTTCACAGTTGTAGAAATTAACAGTTGTTTCAATGTTATCTCAGTCCCTGAGTTGGAAGCACAGTGGCTTTTAAAACCTCTTTTATTCTTTTTCTTCCCTGTAGGATACAGGAGCCTGGGGGATTTTTACCCGTAAGTAGACTTTTTAGCCTCAATTACTCCTGACCAAGAGATAAACCACAGTGGGGGAGAGATAGCACAGTGGTTATGCAAAGAGACTCCCATGCCCAAAGGATCCAAGCCCTGAGCTCAATTCAGCTGCTCGGCCAATAACCAGAATCAAGCTGGCAGCATTACTTGACCATGTGAGTTTCAAAACAAATCTTGTTTATACTCTGGGTTCTACAGCAATTATTGGAGGCATCTCCCAATTCATCAGGAGAACAATATGGAAAAGCTCCCACTATACAACCTCTAGTCCCCCAGGGTGTAGATATTCTCCTGAGTCATCATGGGGCATCCCAGCTGCTGCTCCAGCCTCTAAGGGGTAGTAGCAATGGAGACTCACAGTTTCATTTGGTCAGCTTTATGGGAGTCCTCACCTCTACTCTCCTCAGCAGTCTTTTTGTTGGTAAAACAAAATAGAAGTGGTCCCACAATCAGCAAACTGCAGAACTGTTACCAGCTGCTTGGGAGTAGATAAGGGCTTTAGCCCCAGGAATTTGTCCTTAAGGCTCCTCTCTGTCCACTGGCCACACGTGTTTATACTCACTACAGATTTGGTCAGTTCCCAAAGTAGTTCTAGTCCTGTCTTATTACAGTCCCAGGTGATCTTCCTTGGTCACTCAGGAATATTTTCTATTGTAAGTAAAAGAATCGTTTTGAAGGCACATCTTGGCATGGGTTTAAGACAATGAAAGGTTTATTACATGGCAGTACAGCAGAACAGAATGGTATATTTTAGGTACAGGATGATAGGCAATCTTTGCCAGACATATAGGTTACTCATTATGACCATAAGAAGAGTCTTCTAGGGGCCAGGTAGTGGCGCACCTGGTTGAGCGCACATATTACAGTGCAAAAGAACCCAGGTTCAAGCCCCTGGTCACCACCTGCAGGGGGAAAGCTTCATGAGTGGTGAAGCAGAGCTGTAGGTGTCTCTCTCTCTCTCTATCTTACCCTCTCCTATCAATTTCTGGCTGTCTCTATTCAATAAATAAATAAAGCTAATATAAAAAAAATTTTAAAAAAGAAGAGTCTTCTAAGCTAAGTTTACTGATTGGGTACATGTGTTCAGTTCCTCCTTTGAGATGTAGATGACAGGCATCTGAGAGGAAGGAAAGTGTGCAGGAACAAAAAGCCTGACTTCAGACCAGCATGCACTTAAAACAGTTAGGACTGCATCATAAACCCTTGTGGGTTTGCGTAAATTCATACTATGCTCAGAGGTCAATGTCATCCATATGCTAATTACATTCAGCCTTAGTCATATGCTAATCATGTCCCATAGTACTATTCACATGCTATGTCACACTTTTCCCTTGCAGGTGGGGACTGGGGCTTAAACTTGGGTCTTTGTGCATTGCAACATGTATGTCCAACCAGGTGTGCCACCACCTGGCCTCTCGGGGTACTTTCTTATGAGAGGAAATGTATTACTTTAGCTCATTTATTGTCACAACAGTGTGAAGAAGGCACTCATCCCCTTTTTCTGTTTGGTAATATAAATAAAACAAGGCTCAGAAACAGGTTAACCTGTTCATGATCTCCAAGAAGTTCAGGGACTTCTATCCTGAAGTTGAAAGTTTAGACAATTTTAGCCCAGATGTTCTTCTGCCTAAGAGACAGCATTGGTCTATGCTCATTAATATCTTATCCTCAATAAGGAGATAATAAATCAAAAGAATGTTAAGTAACTGCAATGGGAAGTTTTACAGAAATTAATAATAGCTAAAGACACAAAATCTTCTCTCTTTAAAGAAAAACAAACCTTTACTATTCTGCTGCTAAAAAAGAAAAAAAAAGTCATTACAATTTGATTTGTCAGATGAAGACTGTAATGGCTGTATGTGTTCTCCTTTACAGGTGTAAACTGAACCCTTCAGCTTAAGGAGCACATATATGTTCTGCTTATTGTCCTAAGGAAGAGCAGTATGGGGATACAGTTTTTATATTGCTGTTATTTGAAAATAAACAAATCAAAACTGTGCATACATTAATTGGAAGAGGGGAAAAAAGCTTTAACTGAGACAGGTAGTAAATATTATTAAAATATGAAGTCATATGTTTGGAGAGTGGGGAAATAAAGGGACAGTGAATCAGGATTTCAAGTCTGCATAGACAGCATTTTTGTATCAAGTGCATTCCTCAGACATCCCAATAGTTATGGGCACAGTTTCAGTATGTAAATAATAGACAGATATTGGGCATAAGAATGAAAGGGGTGGTGGAACTACAGAAAAGAACTTTTGAGTGTAACAATTCCATGAAACTCAAGTAGTAGTACTGAGAATTCTTAGTGAAAAGCTAAAATGAATGGCATCTTTGGGATATTCTTCATCACAAATGACATTCTCCTGCAAACTGGGAACAGAGTCGGATTCAATAAATACCGTGACAATATATAACTTTGCCCTGGTCCTTTGGCTGCCTGGGGAGAAAACGAGTCAATATGAGATGCACTCTAAAGACTCCCACAGTGCCGTATGTCTAATAGATTCAATAGATGAAGCTGAGGATTCTAATGACTGGGAACTAGGCCCCAGAGGACTGGCTAGAAATGTTTTTGCCCTCTCCCCAGGACACCATTCCAGATATAAGAAGGTTTTCCACTTGCAAGCAGGATCCAATGCTGTGTTAGAGTGGAGAGAACAGTAATGGATGCATTTCAAACCTCAGCTTTACAGATAACTGAAAGCCACTGTATATGCCAACTAGACAGTGCAAAGGAACCTGAGATCAACGCCAGGTTGAGAACAGTGGATGAATAGAGAACAGTGGGTGAAATAGAACAGATGGTGGCTATATCAGGCACGAAAGTCACATCAGCCCTGAGGAGAGGCGTTGACATGAATTAGGCTGCTATGATGTAACTACAAATATGTGAGTGCTGGGCAGATTAAAGAGGTAAGCAATGAAGGAGGTATTAGAAGCTGACAAGTCATTTGCCAGCATTATCATATGCCATGTAATCGCATTTCACAGGCAAGAAGAAAATGTGATCGGGACACAGCATCTGTTAGTGCAAAGAGCAAATGAACTCAAGTGAGCCACGGCAGTCTACTCCATAATAACGACATGAAAATGGACAAATTGTTTATCATCTGTGTATCTTCCCCTCACTTGTGATGATGTTTATAGCACAGAATGTAATACAAAGGCCTGGATTTAGATAATTACTATAAACATAGTACCAGTATTACTATTAGATTCAGTAAAATTACAAACATAGTTATCTAAATGAAATTGTTTTTAATGCAAGGGAAAGGAATGATATCTGCTGTTATAGACAATGAAACAAAAACATAGGAGTATTATATCTAAGGTAAGATTTACTGGGAAAAAGGAGAAATTAAAGGTATGAGTTTTGGATTCTAATACATCTGTGATTAAATCCAATTTTTCACACACCAATATATAATATTAACTCAGTATAACTCTGTTTCTTATGTTGTATTATCTTTACTTATTTATTGAATAGAGACAGCCAAAAATTGAGGGGGGTTACAAAGATGGACAGAGACAGAGAAAGAGATACCAGCAGCACTGCTTCATCACTCATGAAGTTTTCCCCCTGCAGGTGGGGAATGGGGGCACAAACCTGCGTCCTTGAACATTGTAACATGTGCACTCAGCCAGATGTACCAACACTTGAACCCCTAACTCTACTTTTTAAAAATATTTATTTACTTATTCCCTTTTTTGTTGCCTTTGTCGTTTCTTATTGTTGTAGTTATTATTGTTTTTGTTATTGATGTCATTGCTGATGGATAGGACAGAGAGAAATGGAGAGAGGAGGGGAGACAGAGAGGGGGAGATAAACATAGACACCAGCAGACCTGCTTCACCGCTTGTGAAGTGACTCCCCTGCAGGTGGGGAGCAGGGGTTTCCAACCGGGATCCTTACGCAGGTCCTTGTGCTTTGCGCCACCTGTACTTAACACACTGTGCTACCGCCCGACTCCCCCAACTCTATTACTTACTAATAAAATAAGAATAGTATTTATTCCATCAGTGGCTGTGGGAATTAAGTTAGATAATACATCCCAAGCCTGTGCCATATAAAACCTCTCCATAGTACAAAATGATAGAGCATGTTGTACATTTTCTAGTGGCATTCTTTCATAATTTTTATTTCTGTAGATGGTAAGAAAAAAATGACCTGAAGCAGACAGAAAATGGGGTACAAAATAGAACCACTTGCTGTAACATTAACCACAAAACCAAGAAGATGTAGGACAACCCAGGGCAGAGAAAAAATGGGCAATAATCTCATGTTAGTGTCAAGTTATGAAAATACAACAGAACCTGTGATAGCAGCATTAGACTCAATTCTTACAGTTTACCTTGAGGGGAATAAGTTGAAGCAGGTTTGTGAAAATAGAAACTATCAAAGCTTTCAAGTATAATAACTTGCATCTACCTATATATCAGATGTCAGGGTCAAAAAAAAAAATCTAGTATAGTCATGGACCCTTTGGAATATAACTAAAATAGGCCTACTAACTATCTACAAAACAGAGACCTACCAATTCATCATCTGTACTATTCCAGCCTTTAGGTTCATGATTAATCAACAATTTGTTTGTCTCTATATGTTAACTCTTTTTTCAGCCACCAGGTTCCAGATGCTAGCATGATGCCAACTGGACTTCCCTGGGCAGATCAGATGACTCCACCAAAGTGTCCTAGAGCTCTTCTTCCCCAGAGCCCTGCCCCACTAGGAAAAGAGAGAAACAGGCTGGGAGTATGGATCGACCTGTCAACACCCATGTTCAGCGGGGAAGCAATTACAGAAGCCAGACCTTCCACCTTCTGTACCCCATAATGACCCTGGGTCCATACTCCCAGAGGTATAAAGAATAGGAAAGCTATCGGGGAGGTGATGGGATACAGAGTTCTGGTGGTAGGAACTGTGTGGAGTTGTACCCCGATTATCTTATGGTTTGTCAGTGTTCCCTTTTTATAAATAAAAATTTAAAAAATAAATAAAATTAAAAACTAGCAAAGCTGGGGAAGTTTTATTGGCTCATGCAAAAATCACATGTTTCTGCCATATTTATATCAACACACCCTTTTAAATAAAGTAATTTGATGCATATGGGAAACAAAATGGTTATAAAGATAAAGCTGACAACAGCAAAAGTGCTTGTCAAACCTATAGGCTCTGAAATATTAAGAGGTCTCTGTAGATATATATTTTCACTAGTCAACTGTTTTGAAAGACTAGGTCCAAATTTTCATTCAGTAATCCTAGATACACATAGGCCTTTTCTAGACCAATTTATCAGATGGGTTGGTTTTGGACAATAAAATTTACCCTTGATAAAATAGAAAATGGATTTATCAAAAAGTACTTGTTATCTTCCAGCATGTCTCAGAGGACCAAGGACTAAACAGGGATGCTATACAGTCTAGCACAGGGGAAAGGTTTGTCAAGTCACAAAATTGTTGAATACAAATAACTCTAATGTTTCTGTTAGTTAATGGAGTCTACAAAACAGAAGCCATAAGAGAGCGTCTTTCTATAACTTACAAGGCAAACCTAACAACTCCATGAGACCATCTATGCCACTGTGGGCTCACAGAATCTGTTTTACCTTTCATGTTTCCTGTAAATGATGGCACGATAGAAAGTCAGCCAAATTGTTGAACAATCATAGACCTAAAGATAGTGCAGATGAAGTGTTGTGGGTATTCCCTGCATGCTCTTGTGTACTTCCGCTTCCAGGTATATATTTTTCCCCTCGTTTATGGGCACAGGTGAACCTATGCTCTATCTCAGGGGACCTGGACTATATCTAGGTTTGGGGACTTTATTGGGGAGTGGAACACCTGGAATGGAATTAGAGAATACTATGAAAGGAAAGGTCTCACCCAAATGATGAAGCTGAAGGGTTGTCATTCCACACCTGAAGTCTCTGGTCACAGTCTGAAGTGAAGCATGCTGGGGTGGCACTCGTTGCATTGATTATGTTGCGACCCATGGATGCGATATTATTTGATTTGAATTGAGAGCAGCATGCAGAAAAGTGGGCCCCACCCTAAGGATCCAGGACTGGGGTAAATATAGGCTCTATAGTGGAAATGTGAGGTTCCTGTTGTCTTAGGGTTCAAGAAGACAATGGATAGTTATTGTTATCATCACATTATTTGGTGATAGGGTTAACTTTGGAAAGTCCCTTTGATAGGGTTTGGGGTATAATACACAGCATCTTGTATATAGCTGTGCTACCGGTTGCAGAAGCAACTGTTCTTCCTGGTCTAGGCTTTTGAGAGAGACAACATAGCAAAGACAGCCTATGTATTAAAAAGACTCAGTCTGTGTTTTAAGAAGTTCTAGACATATCATCAGTTTTCGCCTCTCATATTAATTAAATAGTCGTTTATATGTTTACACTTTAATAGGATTGTACATAAACACCACTCCCACCAACAAAAGACTGTGTCCCATCCCCACCCCACCCCCCGCCCTGCCGGGAAGCCCAATGGCCACCCTCCCCTTCACCACAGGGTTTTTACATTGCTGCCCTCCTCTTGATTTGTTTGGCTTTATATGTTAACTCTCTTTTCAGCCACCAGGTTCCAGATACCAGCAAGATGCTAACCAGACTTCCCTGGACAGACGACCCCATCAATGTATATTGGAGAGCCACTTCCTCAGAGCCACACCCTACTAGGGAAAGAGAGAGGCAGACTGGGAGTATGGAGACCAGTCAACGCCCATGTTCAGCGGGGAAGCAATTACAGAAGCCAGACCTTCCACCCTCTGCAATCCACAAGGACCCTGGATCCATACTCCCAGAGAGAGAGAGAGAATGGGAAGGCTATCAGGGGAGGGGATGGGATATGGAGATCAGGTTATGGGAATTGTGCGGAATTGTATCCCTCTTATTCTATGGTTTTGTTAATGTCTCCTTTCTTAAATAAAAAAAAAAAAAGTCAGCCAAATACCTAATGTCAAGGGAGCCTGAGAATGATCATTTATTTTTCTTACAGGAGAAGGCTAAACTGAAGAAACTGGAGAATTATTAGAATGGGTCATAGATAGCCAAAAGTTTTGGGGCTTCCTTACATGTCAAATATGTCCTGAGAACCATGTTCTTATTCTTCTTTATAACTTTGCAATTTTTTGCATTCTATCAGCATGCACTTCTTCCTTAAAGGTCCAACTGTCATTTATGATAATAATTATAAGGGGTCAAGTGGTGGTATACTTAATTGAGCCCACATATTACCCTGCCCAAGGGCACAGGTTCAAGCCCCCAGTTCTCTCTTACAAGGGGAACGCTTCAAAAGTGATGAAGTAGGGTTGCAAGTGTCTCTATTTCTCTTTGTCTCTGCTTTCCTCTCCCTTCTCAAAAGGGGGGAGGGAGGTGGTGGAGGACCTGTTTGAATGTACATGTTACAATGTGCAAGGACCCAGGTTCAAGCCCCAAGTCCCCACTTATAGGAGGAAAGCTTTGCGAGTAGTGAAGCAGTGTTGCAGATGTCTCTGTCTCTCTCCCTCTCTATCTCCCCCTTCCTTCTTGACTTTTGACTATTTCTTTTTTTAATGACTTTCTTTTTTAAATATTTATTTATTTATTTATTTATTCCCTTTTGTTGCCCTTATTTTTTTATTGTTGTTGCTATTAATGTTGTCCTTGTTGGATAGGACAGAGAGAAATGGATAGAGAAGAGGAAGACAGAGAGGGAGAGAGAAAGACAGACACCTGCAGACCTGCTTCACTGCCTGTGAAGCGACTCCCCTGAAGGTGGGGAGGTGGAGGCTCAAACCGGGATCCTTATGTGGTCCCTGCACTTTGAGCCACGTATACTTAACCTGCTGCACTACTGCCTGACTCCTGATTTTTTTACTGTTTATATCCAATAAATAAAATAAAGATAATAAAAATGTTTTTAAAAGGGAAAAAATGTCCACTGGGTACTGTGGGTTTGTCATCCTGGCACTGAGCCCCAAAAATAACTGAGAGAGAGAGAGAGAGAATAGAGAGATATTATTTCTGCTCTTCCCAGAGTAGCTGACAAGAAGAGAGAAGTGTTAGTTTGTTCACTTATTTTCTGTGTATACCCTAGCCAACATATGTTAGTTATATTAACAATTAGAAGAGCTGCAAGAAGTTTTCTATTAAAAGTGGAACTTATTTGCTTGTTTAAAGTTCTATGTCTTTGAAAAGGTCCTTTCAAGTAGACCATATTGCTGTTACTATATTTCCAAATTGATTCTAGATAATATTTGGACATCATCCATAAATGATGAGTTTATGCTCACTGTCCATATTTATATGGAATAACCTGGAATTCTAGAATATCTACAAAACTTGTTTAATTAAACTAAAGAAGAAAAGAGTTGTCTTATTGTGAAATATAGAAAGATGTTAGATTAAGTTAAGAGATATTTAGTTCAATACGTAAAGGCTACCTTTCCTGAATAAGCAATGGAATCATAGTCTGGTTTTGGTTACAAATGCTTTCTCTGAATAGCAAATGATTGGTTGCATACAAATTTGATATAGCACATGACTGAGACAAAACTTGGATCTTCCTTCCTTGTCTATTTAGTAAATGTGTGTAAGGTGGGAAAATGAAAGAAAATCTATCTTCCCTCTTTTCCTAATAAAAGAAAGCTGTTTTCTGGTAGCAAAACTGTAGCATTTTGTAAGTGATGTAAAAGTACCATACCTCTCAAGTAAATGGACACTTACCTTATCCCATACAGTTATGAAAAGGTATTTGGAGTCCAAAGAATAAAGCATAATGGAAGGCTATTGAAGTTTTTGAAGTAGTTGGGCAAAATTTTGCACTACATGTGTCACAGTATTCTTTTTTTTTATATTTTATTTTATTTATTTATTCCCTTTTGTTGCCCTTGTTTTTTTTTTATTGTTGTAGTTATTATTGTTGTTGTCGTCATTGTTGGATAGGACAGAGAGAAACGGAGAGACGAGGGGAAGACAGAGAGGGGGAGAGAAAGATAGACACCTGCAGACCTGCTTCACTGCCTGTGAAGCGACTCCCCTGCAGGTGGGGAGCCAGGGTTCAAACCGGGATCCTTATGCAGGTCCTTGTGCTTTGCGCCACCTGCGCTTAACCCGCTGTGCTACAGCCCGACTCCCCACAGTATTCTTTATGACTTAGAAACTTGTAATTTTTTCCTTTAGAATTTAGTAAGCCTAGAATTAGAAAATTTAGAAATAGTTTATTCTTTCTGACACAAGCAAAGATCACATCTTTCCAACTTATAGGGAAATTGATATCATAAAGTAAGAACGACTGGAATATTTACTTCAGGCTAACAAAAAAAATAAAAATAAAAATACACACCTTTCTGCCTTGATGGCCTCACCAACGTGTCCTGGAACCTCACTTCTCTAGAAACAGAGTTGGAAGTCAGCTAAGGTAAAGAACAAACACCTCATCACAGACCCCTGCAAGCGTCAACCTGGCTTTGACCTAGCACGTTATGATTGGGCTCTCCTCAATCGCTACGGAACAGGCCATGGCCGGTGCGCCGCTATGTTCCATCGCTAGGGAGCCAGAGATGGCCCGAACTGCCCCTGCGGCTACAGACAGACTATGACCCACATAGTCAACGACTGCCACCTCTCCAGATTCAAAGGAGGTCTCGAAACTTTACATCAGGCTCAACCTGATGCTGTTGACTGGCTACGGAAGAAGGGCAAATGCTAGAAGAAGAACTTCTCTAGAGCTCTACCCAACTAGGTAAAGATAGAGACAGGCCCGGGGTATGAATCCACCATCCAATTCCCATGTCTAGTAGAAAAGCAATTACTGAAGCCAGAATTCCCACCTTCTGCACCCCAAAAAAAATTTGGACCATACTCTCAGAGGGAAAGAAACAATAGGGGAAGATGATCTAGATCAAGACCTAGAGAAAGAAACGAAAAAAAAGAAAGGATATTTGCAAGTGGTAATAGGTGTGGGTGTGACTTAAAAGTAAAGAGAAGGCAGGACCATAGAAAAAAAGCATATATATCCAGATAGTTATAGAAATAATAGTCAGTAAATAACTGTAACCTTAGGAGAACTACTGTAGCTTCCAGTTGATGGAATGTGAATAACATAACTCTGGTGGTGGGAAAAATATGGAATTATACCCCCATTACCTTATAATTTTGTAAATCATTATTAACTCACTAATAAAATTTAAATATATATATAATTTTAAAAAGTGGAAGCTAGATGATTCATCTGCATTGGGAAACATCCTAGATTCATTAAACAGATGGGGTAAGGGAAACCACCAGAGGAAAGGAAAGATAGAAGGAAGAATCTAGACTACAACTATTATTTAAACTTTACCAGAATTTCTGCAGAACAGGTGAGGCTAGGCAGAGCAAATATTCCAGAATTGGCTAGTATAAATAACAATGACATTTTCTAAGCTGGAAGCAGAGCCCTGCACTGCCTAGTATCCATTATGGTACAGTTAAGGCAAACATGAATATTGCTTCATGGGTGTGCCTGTCAGATAAGGGAGGAATGGAACCATATTTGGCAATTTGCTTGTTAAACGCTTATTAAATGCTGAGCTCTTTGTTATTTCTAAGTAATAGCTAGTCCAGGAGGGAAAGACTTCTGCAGGTATAAAGGTCAAAGCAAAATAGTACACATAAAATTAAAAACAAACTATTTATAAATGGATCATTTTGTGAAAATAACTAGAACAGTTAAACTAAATGTTAGGAGTTGTAGGGGTCAGGGAGGCGGCTCAACAGAGAAAGCATATATATAGTATGTGTGAGGTCCAGAGTTTGATTACTAGCGCTGAATATGGTGAAGCAGTGCTCCCATTTCTCTTATAAAAGCTAAGTACACAAAATTTTAAAAACAATTAAAAAAGAATCATGTATTTTATCAAGGTTGGGACTAGTAGAGGTGAATCAACATAAGGTAAATATTTAAGAAGACAAATGTAAAGGCTGCTCAGAAAAATATTAGTTTCTAACATCCTATTAATAAAACAAAAGCCAAGATGGTGGTAAAATATGTTTAGATGCTAACTCTCTAGAGTCACAGTGGTACATGGTAGGGGTAGTTTGAACAAATAATTCTATATTTTACAATCACAATGGCATCAACTACTTACATAGGTTACCGGTCTGAAAATAGTCTCTTAGAATTTATTCTGTCTTAGTTCCTTTCAAATATAACCATAGATGACAATTCATTGTGGCTTCAAACCAAAAAGAATATATAGGGTGGAGGGTAGTGTCACCAATGACCTTCATGAAAAAGGCTGGTATGATATACAATATAGCCTTATGGAAAAAAGGTATGGGAAAAGGTACCAAACTTGGGGTTTTCAGAACCCACACATGTATACTATGACTACACAATGAGTTTTAGGAGCAATTTCAAGGAAAGAAACAACTTTACAGTTTACAGTTTTATAGACCCTGATGTACTATATATACGTACAGAGTACTCTCTCTAAACTCCACACACCAAAGTGAGAGCTCCATTATATGTGTCCAGAGAGCATACAGGAAACAAAGTCTAGTACCAACAAAAAGATCATATTTGTAGCTGCTGAAACATTTTAGGGCTAGTCTATCGATTTATCATTTGGGGTGAATGTAGTAGCTAGAAAAGGGACAGGAGAGTGAATGTTTTGACTTATGGTCAGAATATATGAACGACTATGGCCATTTTTAAAGTTGCACTTCAGATACTAGAGTTTTTCTTCTTTAATTTCTTTATTGTGATATTAATGTTTTACATTCCACAGTAAATAAAATAGTTTACACATGCATAACATTTCCAATTTTTTCACATAACAATGCAACCCACACTAGGTCCTCTGTCAGACATTAGAGTTTTTTATTCTAGAAAACCTTGAAGACAGTAACAGCGCTCAGTCTCTAAAACTCAGTATTTACTTAGGGCTAGTATCAAGTATAGACTTGTCATTAATGAATAATGAAGATTTCTATGCAACTTTTTTTCATGTTTGTATTTATTTTATTTTATTTTTTATTGGCACCTCTGTTTCCCTGATTGGTTTGTGTAGCAAAGGTCAGAAGATTCGTGCTTATTTATGTGACATACTTTTCTTTTTTTTTTTTAGTTTCTTTTTTTGTTGTTGTTTTTATTTAAGAAAGGAGACATTAACAAAACCGTAGAATAAGAGGGGTACAATCTCCACATCCCACCCCCTCCCCTGATAGCCTTCCCATTCTCTATCTCTCTCTGGGAGTATGGATCCAGGGTCATTGTGGGTTGCAGAGGGTGGAAGGTCTGGCTTCTGTAATTGCTTCCCTGCTGAACATGGGCTATGACTGGTTGATCCATACTCCCAGTCTGTCTCTCTCTTTCCCTAGTATGGTGGGGGTCTGAGGAAGTGGCGCTCCAATACACATTGATGGGTTCCTCTGTCCAGGGAAGTCTGGTCTGCATCCGTAACCTGGTGGCTGAAAAGAGAGTTAACATACAAAGCCAAATAAACTGTTGAACAATCATGGACCTAAAGACTGTAATAGTGCAGATGAAGTGTTGGGGGTATTCCCTGCATGCTCTTGTGTACTTCCGCTTCCAGGTATATATTTTTCCCCTAGTTAATGGGTAGGGGTGAACCTATGTTCTATCTCAGGGGACCTGGATTATATCTAGGTTTGGGGACTTTATTGGGGAGTGGAACACCTGGAATGGAATTAGAGAATACTATGAAAAGAAAGGTCTCACCTGAGTGATGAAGCTGAAGGGTTGTCATTCTACACCTGAAGTCTCTGGTCACAATCTGAAGTGAAGCATGCTGGGGTGGCACTCGTTGTGTTGATTATGTTGTGATCCGTGGATGCAAAATTATTTTATTTGAATTGAGAGCAGCATGCAGAAAAGTGGTTCCAGGACTGGGGGAGATATAGGCTCTATAGTGGAAATGTGAGGCTCCTGTTGTCTTAGGGTTCAAGAAGACAATGGATAGTTATTGTTATCGTCACATTATTTGGTGATAGGGTTAACTTTGGAAAGTCCCTTTGATAGGGTTTGGGGTATAGTACCCAGCATCATTTATATAGCTGTGTTGTCAGTTGCTTCTGTTCACCCTGGTCTAGGCTTTTGGGAGAGAAGATATCAAAGACAGCCTATGTATTAAAAAGACTTAGTCTGTGTTTTAAGAAGTTCTAGACATATCATCCGTTTTTTGCCTCTCATATTAATTAAATAGTGGTTTATATAATGTTTACACTTTAATAGGATTGTACATAAACACCACTCCCACTACCAAAAGACTGTGTCCCATCCCCACCACCCACCCCTGCGCCCCCACCCTCCAACGTGCCGGGAAGCCCAATAGCCACCCTCCCCTTCACCACAGTGTTTTTACATTGGTGCCCTGCTCTCAATTTAATCAGATCCTGCCTTTAGTTTCCCTTTCTGTTCTTCTTTCTCAACTTCTGTTGATGAGTGGGATCATCCCATACTCATCTTTATCTTTCTGACTTAGCTCACTTAGCATAATTCCTTCTAGCTCTGTCCAAGATGGGTCAGATAAGGTGGGCTCATTGTTTTTAATAGCTGCATAGTATTCCATTGTGTATATATACCACAGCTTTCTCAGCCACTAATCTGTTGTTGGGCACCTGGTTTCCTTCCAGGTTTTAGCAATTGTGAATTGTGCTGCTATGAACATAGGAGTACACACCTCTTTTTGGTTGGGTGTTATGGAGTCCTTGGGGTATAACCCCAGGAGAGGAATTACTGGGTCATATGGAAGGTCTATGTCTATCCTTGTAAGAGTTCTCCAGACTGCTGTCCAGATAGGCTGGACCAATTTACATTCCCACCAGCAGTGCAGAAGGGTTCCTCTGTCCCCACAGCCTCTCCAACATTTGTTGCTGCTGTCCTTTTTGATGCATGCCATTCTCACAGGAGTGAGGTAGTATTGCAATGTTGTCTTTATTTGCATCTCTCTGACAATCAACGACCTGGAACAGTTTTTCGTATGTTTGTTAGCCTTTTGGATCTCCTCTGAAGTGAATGTCTTGTTCAGATCCTCTGCCCATTTTTGGATGGGGTCATTTGCTTTTTTGGTGCTAAGTTTGCTGAGCTCTCTGTATATTTTGGTGATAAGTCTCTTTTCTGATGTTTGGCATGTGAAGATCTTCTCCCATTCGTGAGGAGTCTCTGTTTGTGTGATAGTTTCTTTGGCTGTGCAGAAGTTTTTCAATTTGATGTAGTCCCATTGGTTTGTTTCTGCTTTAGTCTTCCTTGAAATTGGGTTTGTTTCATCAAAGATGTCCTTGAGGTTTAGGTGGGAAAGTGTTTCACCAATGTTTTCCTCTAAGTATTTGATAGTTTCAGGTCTGACATCCAGGTCTTTGATCCGTTTGGAGTTGACTTTTGTTTCAGGTGAGATAAGGTGGTTCAATTTCATTCTTCTGCATGTTATAACCCGATTTTCCCATCACCATTTATTGAAGAGAGCCTCCTTTTTCCATTTAATCCTTTGGGCCCCCTTATCGAAGATTAGATGTTCATAGGTGTGGGGGTTTAGATCTGGGCTTTCAATTCTGTTCCACTGGTCTGTTTGCCTATTTTTGTTCCAGTACCATGCTGTTTTGATGATGATGGCATTGTAATACAGTTTGAGATCTGGGAGTGTGATGCTTCTGTTTGTGCTTCTTTTCCTCAAAACGGTTTTGGCAATTCTAGGTGTTTTCTGGTTCCAGATAAATGAATGTAGTTTTTGTCCTATTTTGTTAAAGAGGCTTGGTGGAACTTTGATGGGTATCACATTAAATATGTATATGGCTCTGGGAAGAATATTCATTTTGATGATATTTATTCTTCCAATCCATGATCATGGGCTGTCTTTCCATTTATTGGTATCAGTTTCTATTCCCTTGAATAGTGACTCATAGTTTTCAGTATACAAGTCTTTCCCTTCTTTGGTCAGCTTTACTCCTAGGTATTTTATTGATTTTGTTGCAACAGTAAATGGGAGTGATTTCTGGATGTCTTATTCTTCAGTTTTAGTGTGTGCATAAAGAAATGCCACTGATATTTGTACATTGATTTTGTAGCCTGATACCTTGCTATATTGCCTAGTAACTTCCAGTAGTTTTCTCCTAGATTCTTTAAGTTTTTCTATGTATACTATCATGTCATCTGCAAATAGTGAGAGTTTGACTTCTTCCCTTCCAGTCTGTATTTCTTTTATTTCTTTCTCTTGCCTGATTGCTATGGCAAGAACTTCTAATACTATGTTGAAGAGTAATGGTGATAGTGGGCAGCCCTGTCTAGTCCCTGATCTGAGGGGAAATGCTTTCAACTTCTTTCCATTGAGTATGATGTTGGCTGTTGGTTTGCTATATATGGCTTCCATTATTTTGAGGAATTTCCCCTCTATTCCCATTTTCTGTAGAGTTTTGAGCACGAATGGGTGTTGGATTTTGTCAAAGGCTTTCTCTGCTTCTATTGAGATAATCATGTGGTTTTTGGCTTTGCTTTTATTGATGTGGTGAATGAGATTGATTGACTTACGGATGTTGAACCAGCCTTGCATTCCTCGGATGAATCCCACTTGGTCATGATGAACAATCTTTTTGATGTGCTGCTGTATCCAGTTGACCAAGATCTTGTTTAATATTTTGGCATCTATGTTCATCAGACGTATTGGTCTGTAGTTTTCCTTTTTTGTTGTGTCTCTATCTGCTTTGGGTGTCAGAGTGATGTTGGCTTCATAGAAAGTTGAAGAAAGTGTCTCTGTTTTTTCTATCTTATGGAAAAGCTTTAGGAGTATAGGTACTAACTGTTTCCTGAAGGTTTTGTTGAATTCGTTTTTGAAGCCATCTGGTCCAGGACTTTTGTTGTTGGGGAGATTCTTAATAACAGTTTCGATTTCTTTATCTGTGATTGGTGCATTTAAATTTTTAGTTCTTCTTGGTTCAGTTTTTTCTTTTTTTTAAATTTCCACCACCAGAGTTCTGTGATCCCAACCTCCCGATGATAAAGTATCTTGGTTCTCACAAGGATTTAGAAAGTTTGGCCGCTTCCTCCTCCCCTCACAACTCTTTCTCCTCCCCTCACAACTCTTTCTCCTCCCCCTTCCCCTTCTCTTCTTCTTTTTCCAGAGCACTGCTCAGCTCTGGTTTATGGTGGTGCAGGGGTTTGAACCTGGGACTTTGGAGCCTCAGGCCTGAGAGTCTCTTTGGATAACCATTATGCGTCCACCTTCACCTTCTTCTTCTTTTTGCCAAGTTCATGTTTCAGTCCCCCAGGTTCTACTCTGAGAGGAGGTAGTTGTCTTTTACCTCTAAGCATGACCACCCCCCATCCCATCCATTATGTCCAGGAAGACATGATATCATCTTTTTTTTTAAATAATTTATTTCTTTATTGGGGAACTAATGTTTTACATTCAACAGTAAATACAATTGTTTGTACATGCATAACATTCCCCAGATTCCCATTTAACAATACAACCCCCACTATGTCATTCATCATCTTTTATGGACCTGTATTTTCCCCACCCACCCCAGAGTCTTTTATTTTGGTGTAATACTCCAATTCCATTTCAGGTTCGACTTGTGTTTTCTTTTCTAATCTGTTTTTCAACTTCGGCCTGAGAGTGAGATCATCCCATATTCATCCTTCTGTTTCTGACTTATTTCACTCAACATGATTTTCTCAAGGTCCATCCAAGATCGGCTGAAAACGGTGAAGTCACCATTTTTTACAGCTGAGTAGTATTCCATTGTGTATAGGTCTTTTCTGATTCCAGATAAACATTTGTAGCATTTTTTCTATTCTCCTAAAAAATGTGCTTGGGATCTTGATGGGGATAGCATTAAATTTGTAGATGGCTCTGGGTAATATATTCATTTTGATGATGTTAATTCTTCCAACCCATGATCATGGAATATCTTTCCACTTCTTTGTGTCTTTTTCAATTTCTTTGAGTAGTGACTTATAATTTTCAGTATACAAGTCTTTCACTTCTTTGGTTAGGTTTACTCCTAGATATTTTATTGTTTTTCTTGCTATAGAAAAAGGAACTGATTTCTGGATTTCAATTTCTTCTAACTTAGTATTTGCATAGAGGAATGCCACTGACTTTTGAATGTTAATTTTATAGCCTGACACATTACTGTATTGCCTGATCATTTCCAAAAGCTTCTTGCTGGATTCCTCAGGTTTTTCCATGTATACTATCATGTCATCTGCAAATAAGGAGAGTTTGACTTCTTCTCTTCCATTCTGTATGCCTTTAATTCCTTGCTCCTGCCTGATTGCTATGGCAAGAACTTCCAACACTATGTTGAATAGTAATGGTGATGGTGGGCAGCCCTGTCTAGTACCTGATCTGAGGGGAAATGCTTCCAGTTTTTCACCATTGAGTATGATGTTGGCTGTAGGTTTGCTATATATAGACTCCACTATCTTCAGGAATTTTCAATCTATTCCCATTTTTTGTAGTGTTTTGATCATAAAGGGATGTTGTATTTTGTCAAAGGCTTTCTCTGCATCTATTGATATGACCATGTGGTTTTTGGTCTTGCTTTTGTTGATGTGGTGGATCACATTGATTGATTTATGTATATTAAACCGACCTTGCATGCCTGGGATAACCCCACTTGGTCATGATGAACAATCTTTTTGATATACTGCTGTATCCGGTTGACTAGAATTTTGTTCAATATTTTCGCATCTATGTTCATCAGAGATATTGGTCTGTAGTTTTCTTTTTTGGTTGTGTCCCTGTCTGCTTTTGGTATCAGGGTGATGTTGGCTTCATAGAAGCTGGCAGGGAGCATTCCAGTGTCTTAAATCTTCTGGAAGACTTTTAAAAGTAGAGGTATTAGTTCTTCTTTGAAAGTTTTATAGAATTCATTTGTAAAACCATCTGGTCCAGGACTTTTATTTTTGGGGAGATTTTTGATAACTGTTTCAATTTCATTAGCTGTGATGGGCCTGTTCATGTTATCCACTTCCTCTTTACTTAGTTTTGGAAGTTGGTAGGTATCTAGGAAATCATTCATTTCTTCCAGGTTCTCTAGCTTGGTGGTATATAGTTGTTCATAGAAGCCTCGCATGATATGTTGAATTTCTGCAGTGTCTGTTGTGATATCGCCTCTTTCATTTACTATCTGATTTATTTGGGTCTTCTCCCTTTTTTGTTTTGTGAGTCTGGCTAAAGGTTTGTCGATTTTGTTCACTCTTTCGAAGAACTAACATTTACTTTCATTGATCTTTTGTATGGTTTTCCTATTCTCAATGTTATTTATTTCTGCCCTAACTTTAGTGATTTCTGTCCTTCTGGTTGCTTTAGGATTCCTTTGTTGTTCTTCTTCTAGGTCTTTAAGATGTGCAATCAGGCTGTTTATTTGTGCCTTTTCTTGTTTCCTAATGTGTGCTTGTATAGCTATGAACTTCCCTCTTAGGACTGCTTTAGCTGTGTCCCAAATATTTTGATAGCTTGTGTCTTCATTTTCATTGAACTCTCGAAACATTTTGATTTCTTCCTTGATTTCCTCTTTGACCCAGAAGTTGTTAAGAAGTGTACTGTTGAGCTTCCACATTTTGGGACTGTTACTAATCTTTTGTTGGTTGTTAAGTGTTAGTTTCATTCCACTGTGGTCTGAGAAGATGCTTGGGATGATTTCAGTGCTCTTGAATTGGCTGATGCTGTCTTTGTGGCCTAACAAATGGTCTATCCTTGAGAATGATCCATGTGGATTTGAGTAAAATGTGTATTCCAGTTTCTTGGGATGAATGACTCTGAAAATGTCCAACAGTTCTAGTTTATCTATCTCTTCAATTAGCTCCCTTATGTTTTTACTGATTTTCTTCCTGGATGATCTGTCAAGTTGAGATAGTGGGGTGTTGAAGTCCCCTACTATGATTGTGTTACTATTAATATATTGCTGTAGCTCTTTCAGTAGAAGTTTGATGTATTTAGATGGCTTCTCATTGGGTGCATAGATGTTAATAATTGTTAAGTCCTCTTGATTGACTGATCCTCTGAGCATTAAGTAGTGTCCATTCCTATCTTTTTTAATCTTATCTATTTTAAAGTCTATCATGTCAGATATGAGAATAGCTGTTCCTGCTCTTTTTTGTGGGCCATTGGCTTGTATGATAGTTTTCCATCCTTTCACTTTAAATCTGTGTTTGTTTTGTTGAGTTAGGTGAGTTTCCTGTAGACAACATATTGTTGGGTTGTGTTTTCTGATCCATCTTCCTACTCTGTGTCTTTTAATAGGTGAATTCAGGCCATTGACATTTATTGATATCAAAGATTGAAGATATTTTAACGCCATTCTTGTAGAGTTTTAAAGTGTTTTGATATATGTCCTATTTGTGGTGGTCTGGTTGTTTATAGGAGACCTTTTAGAACTTCTTTCAGGGCAGGCTTGATTATGGTTGCTTCCTTCAACTGTTGCTTTTCTGAGAAGGTTTTGATGCTTCCATCTAGTCTGAATGACAATCTAGCAGGATATAGTATTCTTTGCTGAAAGCCTTTCTCATTGAGCACTCTATAGGTATCTTGCCATTCTCTTCTGGCCTGTAGTGTTTGTATGGAGAAGTCTGCTGCTAATCTTATGGGTTTTCCTTTGTAGGTGACTCTTTGTTTTCTCTTGCAGCATTGAGGATCCTTTCTTTATCCTTATTCCTTTCCATTCTAAGTATGACATGTCTTGGTGTCTTTAGGTCTGGGTTAATTCTGTTTGGTACCCTCTGGGCTTCTTGAATCTTTATGTCTTTGGTGTTGTCTAGACTAGAGAAATTTTCAGCTATTATGGCCTGGAGAATGCTTTCTTCCTCTCCTTCTCTTTCTTCCTCTGGTAAGCCAATAATGCGTATATTGTTTCTTTTGAAGTCATCCCATAGGACTCTGTTGTTGTTTTCAGCATCTCTTAATCTCTTTTTGAGATCTCTTACTTCTTTTTTAGTTGTCTCTAATTCATCCTCAATCTTGCTAATTCTGTCTTCAGCCTCATAGATTCTATTCTCTCTTCCCTCTTCTGCTTTCTGGAGTTCATCTATTTTGTTGCCCTGCTCTGATACTGTTTTAGCTTGTTCAGCTAGTTGCCTTCTTAGCTCAGCGATTTCAGCTTTCAGCTCTCTAATAACCATGAGATAATTAGAATTTTCTTCCATATTCTCATTTGTTGTTCCTGAATTTCTGATTACAATTGTTTCAAATTCTTTACTCACTCCTGTTATTACTTCCTTAGCTAATGTTTGGATGTTGAACTCGTTGTTTTGTGCTTCACCCTCTGGAGGACTTTTAGATGGACTCTTGTCCTGGTTCGAGTCTCCAATAATATTTCTTGTTATTTTAACCATTTTATATATTATGTTATGAGTTCCCTTTATCAGTACTTTTCAAATTATTAATCACTATTGCCTGGATTGACTTGTGTCTAAGTAACTTAATTAAAGGGTTTACCATGGTGGAAGTTAACAGTTTTTTCAATCCCTGAGTTGGAGCTCAGTGGTGTAAAAGCCTCTTTTTTTTTCTTCCCTGTAGGCTCTGGGAGCCTGAGGGCTTTTAAACTATCAATAGGCTTCTTAGCTTAATCACTGACTCCTGACCAAGAGATAAGCAGGGTGTGGCAGAGATAATTCATTGGTTATGCAAGGAGACTTTCACAGCCCCTCAGCTATGCCACCGAGGTATAGATCTTCTCCTGTGTTTCCTGGTTAGATCTCTGTCCCCTGGTGTCCCTCCCTGTTGCTGCTCCAGATTCTGAGGGTAGTAGCAATGGAGACTCAGAGTTGCACTTGGTGAGTCTCTGGGGAGTCCTTTCCTCCCTTCAGCTGTCCCCTTGTTGTGGAGCAGACTGGAGGTGGTGTTTCCACTGATAAACTGTTGAACTGTTAGCAGTCACTTAGTCTCTCCTTAGGCCCCTCTCTCCTCTCTGTCACCAGCCATGCGTGTTTGTACTCACGGGTGATTTACTGGGTTCCTCTGGTCATTCTAGTCCTGTCTTGTTTCAGTCCGGGTGGTCTCCTTTGTTATTCCTAGTTGATCCGGGTGAGGAGAGGAGAGGAGAGGAGAGGAGAGGAGAGGAGAGGAGAGGAGAGGAGAGGAGAGGAGAGGAGAGAAAGCGATCTGCTGCTCGTAGCTCCGCCTCCGGAAGTCCGTCTTGGTTCAGTTTTGGAAGGGAATATGCTTATAGGAATTGTTCCATTTCTTCCAGATTTTCTAGCTTGGTGGCATATAATTCTTCATAGAAGTTTTGCATGATTTTCTGGATTTCTGTGGTGTCAGTTGTGATATCTCCTCTATCATTCATTTACAATTCTATGAATTTGAGTCTTCTCTTTTTTTTGTTTAGTGAGTTTGGCTAGGGGTTTGTCAATCTTGTTTAATTTTCAAAGAACCAACATTTGGCTTCATTGATCTTCTGTATGGTTCTCTTATTATCGTTGTTGTTTTTTTCTGCTCTAATTTTAGTTATTTCTGTCCTTCTGGTTGTTTTAGGGTTCCTTTGTTCCTCTTCGTTTAAGTCCTTAAGGTGTGCAGTAAGGTTGTTTATTTGGGTTTTTTCTTATTGTTTAATATGTGATTCTATGGCTATTAGTTTCCCTCTCAGTACTGCTTTAGCTTTGTCCCAAATATTTTGATAGCTTGTGTCTTCATTTTCATTTGTTTCCAGGAACATTTGAATTTCCTGCTTGAGTGTCTCTCTGACCCAGTGGTTCTTAAGCAGTATGTTGTTTAGTTTCCAGATTCTGTGACTTTTAATAATTTTCTGTTTGTTGTTAAATGTTAGTTTTACTCCACTGTGGTCTGAGAAGATACTTGGGATGATTTCAATGTTCTTGAATTTATTGATGCTGTCTTTGTGGCCTAAAATGTGGTTTATCCTTAAGTATGTGTTGTGTAGATTTGAGAAAAATGTGTATTCCAATTTTTTGCTGTGAAGAGCTCTGAAAATTCCAAGAGGTCTAGTCTGTCCATCTCTTTATTTAATTCTCTTGTTTCTTTGTTGATTCTGTGTTTTGTTGATCTGTCTATGTGTGAGAGTGGGGTATTAAAGTCTTCCACTATTATTCTATTACTATTGATGTATTTTTGAAGTTCTTTGAGAAGGTGTTTGATGTATTTAGATGGTCCCTCATTGGGTGCATAGATGTTAATAATTGTTATATCTTCTTGGCTGATTGATCCTTTAATCATTATGTAATGACCTTGCCTATCTTTTATTACTTTATTTAACTTAAAATCTATTGTGTCAGAGATGAGAATGGCTGTTCCTGCCCTTTTTTTGTGGTTCATTAGCCTGTAGGATAGTTTTCCATCCTTTCACTTTAAGTCTGTGTTTATCTTGATGAGTCAAGTGGGATTCTTGCAAGTAGCATATGGTTGGGTTATGTTTTCAGATCCATCCTCCCACTCTGTGACTTTTGATGGGTGAGTTTAAGCCATTGAAATTTACTGATATTATGGATTTGATGTCTTATAGTTCAACAAGTTTTACTTTGATATGTTGCAAGTATTATAGTGATGTTCTTGTTTATAAGAGGTCTTTTAGAACCTCTTTCAGGGCTGGTTTGGTGATGGTTGCTTCCTTTAACTGTTCTTTGTCTGAGAAGGTTTTGATGACTCCATCTAGTTTGAATGAAAGTCTAGCAGGATATATTATCCTTGGTTGAAACCCTTTTTCATTCAGGGCTCAATAGATATCTTGCTATTCTCTTCTGGCCTTTAGAGTTTGGGTAGAGAAGTCTGCTGATAGTCTTATAGGTTTTCCCCTTTATGTGATTTTTTTGTTTTTTCTCTTGCAGCCTTTAGGATCCTTTCTTTATCCTTACTTCTTTTCATTGTGACTATGATGTGTCTTGGTGTCTTCATGTCTGGGTTGATTCTGTTTGGGACTCTCTGAGCCTCTTGGATCTTAATGTCCTTTCTGTTGTTCAGGTTTGGGAAGTTTTCTTCTATAATTTCCTCTAGAATGCTTGCTTCCCCTCCCTCTCTTTTTTCCTCTGGCTGGCCAATTATATGAATGTTACTTCTTTTGAGATCATCCCATATGTCTCTGTTGTTGTTTTCAGTGTCTCTTGATCTCCTTTTGAGCTCTTTCACCTCTTTCTTAGTTTTCTCTAGCTCATCCTCTGTCTGGCTAACTTTGTTTTCTGCTTCTGCTACTCTGCTTTCCCTTCCCTCGGCTGCTTTCTTCATTACCGCTATTTCAGCTTTCAGTTCTCTAATTTCCTCAAGGTAGTTAGTATTTTCCTTGAGGGTCTCATCTGTTGTTTCCCTAATACTGCTATTCCTTTCCTCCAAAGTTGTTTTCATTTCCGTGATTAATAAATTTATTATTGCTTGCATGCTTTTCTTATCTATGGTTACTTCTGGCTGATTTGTAGTTTCTTCTAGGCTCTTGTCTTTCATTCATTGTATTAGCAGTTTTATTTGCTCTTGATCTACCCATTTTAATGTGTTTTTTATTTTTATGTTCTGTTGTTCCTCAGTTGCTTTGTTTTATGTACAAGCCACACTATACTAAATACCTTTATGACAAATGCAATCACCACCCTCAGAAATTACAATAGTAACTAAAGCAATTACTGAAGCAGTTTAACCAATACCAATTAGTCCCACAATGTCTCTAGTTCAAGAAAAAAGAGCAACCAAATCTAAATGGAAAAGAAAGAGAAAGGAAAAAAGGGATAGCAGGAATAGACAATTATGCAAATGTACTGTCCACTGTAGATTCTAGGTGTAGCAAGAGGGGAAGGGGAAGTAGAACAGAGACCCACACAAAGAGAGTCCACTCTGAGTCAGTCTTCTTCCCTGAAATAGTTCGCAAATAAGTATCAGTGAATTCAGAAGGCAGAGGGAGGAGGAAGGGAGAAAGGAAGACAGGGGAAAAAATAGAGAAAAGAAAAAAGAAGGAAACAGAAAAAAAAAAAGCAGTGAAAGGAGAGTTGTGTGTATATATATATATATATATATATATATATATATTTAATTGGCTTAGAGGTGGGAGAAGGGCGATAGTGTATAGAGGAGGTATGAAAAGTGGGACAAGTTTCTCTCACAGTGGGTTATAATTCTTGTTGTCTAGCAATGGAAAGTACACTAAGAGTTAATTTTGGTCACCTGAGGGGGGGGAAGGGATATGTGTGTATATATAATAGTATTTGTAAAACAGAACAGAGTAAAACCCCAAGCAGTGGGTCTACAGCTTGGACAGCTCCCTGTTAGCCTATGTACATTTAGTCTAGACAACTGATTGAGAAAGAAAACACAATACAAAACAAACATGAAAAAAAAGAAAAATAAATAAATAAAAGAACTTTCAAGCAGGCTGGGTGAGGCTTGCTTGATCAGCTAATTGTCAATTGAATGGGTCTAAGTCCCTTGCTCAGAGGAACAACAGAAATAGCCTAGAAATTTGGAAGCAGGGTTTAATGGCACCTAGGTTGGCCAGGAATCTTGGTAAAGAAAAGAGCTCAGCGGAGAACCTGCTAGCAGCAGCTCCCTACCCCTGGGGTCTGGTTATGGGGAGAGGGGGGCTGAGAGAAATAATCAAGAAATTTCCTTCCTTTTTTCTCTAATTTTTAACCCAAATTGAATTATAATCACCTCCCTGGTCTACCTTTAGGATGCCTCCTTGCTTGTCCCGCTGAAGGCCAGGATTTCAAGGCTTTCTAGCAGTTGATGTCAGAGCCCACGGGTGCTGCTACATTCCAGTTGCCATCTTGGCTCCACCTCTGCAACTTTTATAGTAGTGAGATCCAACTTCTCTAATCAGCTGAGAAACTAATTTCTACCATAATTTCAATAAAATGAAATGGTGCCTTTTTATGGATAATTTTCTAATAAAAAGGTTCATATGAAATGTATATGGCAAGGAATTCAGGAAAGGAATGCTTCATGTTTTAAATATTAGAGATATTTGGACTTAACAATTTGGGAATATATCTGATATTATAAAGACCTATTCATGATTAACATTATCTATTATATATGTAATAATGAATATAGCTCTCATATACAAATTAAAAATAATCATTGCTAGTATTCTCTTTGGAGTCTTCCTGTAGCCATGTTTGTTCTTCCCAATTTGATGATCAAAGTGTGAAACAGCATAATAAAAGTCAAAGGTTCCAGTGTTGGCACTATTCGGGTTTTAATATTGGTTTGGATATTATATTGATGGGTTGTAAAACTCTATGCAAAGTTCGTGAGTTTTCTATGTCTCAGTTTACATCTTTATAAAATCTTTAGTGATGCTACTTCTCTTTTGGGATTCTTGAGAACATTAAATTTGTTAAAATATGTATAATGGCTAGCACCATACCTAGTATATAATATAACACTGAACAAAGATCTACTGCAATCAACATTTCCTTAGGATTATATTAGAAAATCTTCAATTTAAATTATTTGGATTTCTGCCAAAATTAATCTATAGATTCAGTGAAATCCCTATTAAAATCCTAGTGGCATATTAAACAACTTATCCAAAAACTTATGTGGAACTATAAAAAAAACTATAAATAACAAAAGCTCTCTGACAAAAATGGAGGCCTCACAATTCCCAATTTCAGTTTATAGTACAAAGCAAAGTAGTTAAGAGAGCGTGATACTGGAACAGAAGTGAACATATGACCAATGCAACAGGATAGGGATGCAGAAACAAACCCACACTTATATAGGAAGAGTATATATGATAAAGGAGTCAAAACTGCCCAATGGAAAAAAGAAAGTGTATCTAACAAATGGTGTTAAGTAAATTGGACAACCATGTACAGAAAAATGAAACTAGACCATGCAAAAAATTAACACAAATTGGATCAAATATCTGGATATTATACCTGAAACTATAAAATAGATGAATATATCAGTGAGGCATTTCAGGACCTTAACATTAAAGAAATATTTGGAGACTACCCCTTAGGAAAGGAAAACAAAAATAAAAATAAACAAATGGGATTATATCAAATTGAAAAGCTTCTACACATCAAAAGGATAAATAGAAAAACCAGAAAATGGGAGAAATATTTGTATACTAAACTTCAAATATTTGTATACTAAACTTCAAATATAAAAAATATTTGTATACTAAACTTAGTATTTGTATACTAAACTTCAGGCTGATATCAGATGTCTTTAGAATTCATACTGCTCATGTTGACTCTCTTAAAAGCTTAGACCAGGGAGAACAGAAGCAACCAGTGGTATTATTCTATAAGATACAGCTATACACAAATAATGTGAAATGGCATAAATTATGGTGATGTTGTGTAGGATACAGCAAATCCTAACAAAGGGATATTTCAAAGTTAACCCAACTGCCAAATAATGTGATTATAGCAATAACTATCTATTTTCTTCTTAAACCCTAAGACAACATGAAACTCCCTCTTTATCTATAAAGACTTTATTTCCCCAGTCCTGGAACCTCTAGGGTTGGGCTCACTTTCCTGCATGCTTCTCTCATTTCATACCAAATGATACTGCATCTGCTTATCTCAACCTAATAAACACAACAAGTATCACCTCAGCATGTTTCACTTCAGTCTGTGTCCAGAAACCTCAGGAGTGGAATGACAATCCTTCAGCCTCATTATTCAAGTGAGACCTTTCCTTTCATAGGATTTTCTAATTCCATTCCAGGTGGTTCACTTCCTAACAAATTCCAAAATGTAGATATGGACCAGGTCCCATTAGACAGAGCATATGTTCGCTTGTATCCATAAATTAGGGCAAAATACATACCTGAAAGCAAAAGTACACAATAGTCTGCAGTGAGTCAGTATGAAGTTCATAATGAAATAGTGTCTACTTAGACTTAGATACCCTCCTCACCTATTTCCTATTATACTTCCCTCACCCACTCCCAAGATACCCTTATCAAAGCAAGGAATGGAAAAGCTGAACAAGGGCTAGAGACTAGCATCCTTTAGAAGAATAAGGATGACTCTTTAGTCACTATCAGGCCACCCCATCAGCTGGGGCCCTTTTCTGGGAGTCCTGAGATTCCAAAACAGACATGATATGCCTAGATCTTGAATAAATCCTTTTCTCCATTGTTAATGGTCATCTATATCAGGAACAACAAAACAGACAACTTTGTGGGTCCCCATATGACCTTGCCCTCATGTGGATCAACAATGGTAGAGAATGTTCCACCCTCTGAAGGGAGGATGGACTAAATACTCTGTTCTACCTGAGGAAGATGGGTCCTGATATTGGGACAGCTTGGAATGTTCCTATTCATGAGCACAGAATGTCAGCTTAGATATATAGGGATGCAGAGGTCACATAGGCCCCTAAGCTGAATATGGGTCCAGATCACATCAGATCAATGAAACTTACAGTCAATAATATTTATACACCTTTCCCATATTTGGGAGCTACTCTCTTCCCTCATACAGCTTTCTGGTCCTTTTTCCAGCCATGGCATCATCACCCCAGACAATAACTTAGATCTATCTACATATAATATTTCAGTCTCAGAAAAAAAAATACTATAGTCATGGACTCTTTGGAATATAAATTTCCCACTCTGGTGGTGGGAAAGGTGTGGAATTATACCCCTGATATCTTCTGATTTTGTAAATCAATATCAAATCACTAATACAAATTTTAAATGCCTTCTTAAAAAAGAGAATGCATACTGTTCAACAAAAAGAAAAAAAAAAACAGCTCAATAAAAAAGGGGGGGCAGAGCCAAGATGGCAACTTGCTAGCAGCTGCTGGCGTGAGCTGTGACAACAACTGGTGGAAAGGGTAGGATCCTGGCCTTCAGCAGGACAGGAACAAGGTGTTCAAAGTGTGACACCAAGGAGGTGACTATAGCTGAATTTGGGTTAGAAAATAGAGCAAAAAGAAAGGAAATTTTTTTATTATTTCTCTCTCCCCCCCATAACCAGACCCCAGGGCTAGGGAGCCTCTGCTGGCAGGCTCCCCATTGACCTTTTTTTTCTACCAAGATTCCTGGCACACCAGGGGTACCATTCCAATCCTATTCCTTTCTGAAACCCTTGGCTATTTTTTTTTTCTCTGAGTAGTGACTTGGGCTTAGTTGGAGTGACAGATACCTGACCAAGCAAAGCCTCATCCCGAGTGGGAAAGACTGTCTGGAAGTCTTTTTTTTTTCAATAGGTTGTCTAGGGTCACTGTGCCTGAGCTAACCAGGAGCCATCCAAGCTGCAGACTCACTGTTAGGGCTTTTTACTCTGTTCTCTTTTATTATTACTATTATATATACATGTATCCCTTTGCCCCCCTCCCTCAGGTTGACCAAACTTCACTGTTAGTACATTTTCCATTGCTAGGTGACTAGGTGTCTTATCCATTGTGAGAGGAACTTGTTACACTCTTCAAACCTCCTCTATCCACTCTCCCCCTTTTCCTTCCTAGCTAATTAAAATAAATAAATAAATAAACCTCTCCTTCACTGTTCATTTTTTTTACTGCTTTTTTTCCTTTTCTTTCTTTTTATTTTATTTTGTTTTGTTTTTTACCAGAAAACTGTTCAGTTCTTGCTTATGGTGGTTCAGGGGATTGAACCTGGAATGTTAGAGCCTCAGACATGAGAGCTCTTTGCATAACCATTATGCTATTGACCCTCTGCCCTTTTCCTTTTTTCTTTTCTCTCTTTTTTCTTCTGTCTTCCTTTCTTCCTTCCTCCTTCCTGTGCTTTCTGAATTCACTGATACTAGTTTATAAATTACCCATCAAAGTTCCACCAGGCTTCTTTAAGAGAATAGAACAAAAACTACAATCATTTATCTGGATCCAGAAAACACCTAGAATTGCTAAAACCACCTTGAGGAAAAAAAAATAAATGGAGGCATCACACTCCCAGATCGCAAACTACATTATAAAGCCATCATCATCAAAGCAGCCTGGTACTGGAACAAAAATATGCACACAGAACAGTGGAACAGAATTTAAAGCCCAGAACTAAACCCCTATGGACATCTAATCTTTGATAAGGGGGCCCAAAGGATTAAATGGAAGAAGGAGACTCTCTTAAATAAATGGTGCTGGGAAAACTGGGTTGTAACATGCAGAAGAATGAAACTGAACCACCTTATGTCACCAGAAACAAAAATCAACTCCAAATGGATCAAGGACCTGGATGTTAGAACAGAAACTATCAAATACATAGAGGAAAATATTGGTGGAACACTTTCCCACCTAAACCTCAAGGGCATCTTTGATGAAACAAACCCATTTTCAAAGAAGACTAAAGCAGAAACAAACCAATGGGACTACATCAAATTGAAAAACTTCTGCACAGCCAAAGAAACTATCACACAAACAAAGAGACCCCTCACAGAATGGGAGAAGATCTTCACATACCATACATCAGACAAGAGACTAATCACAAAATATACAAAGAACTCAGCAAACTTAGCACCAAAAAAGGAAATGACCCCATCCAAAGATAGCTACAGGATATGAAAAAGACATTCACTTCCAAGGAGATACAAAAGGCTAACAAACACATGAAAAATTGCTCCAGGTCTCTGATTGTCAGAGAAATACAAATAAAGAAAACACTGAGGTACCACCTCACCCCTGTGAGAATGGCATACACCAAAAAGGACAGCAGCAACAAATGTTGGAGAGGCTGTGGGGACAGAGGAACCATTCTGTACTGTTGGTGGGAATGAAAATTGGTCCAGCCTCTCTGGAGAGCAGTCTGGAGAACTCTCAGAAGGTTAGACATGGACCTACCATATGACCCAGTAATTCCTCTCCTGGGGATATAACCCAAGGACTCCATAACACCCAACCAAAAAGAGGTGTGTACACCTATGTTCATAGCAGCACAATTCATAATAGCTAAAACCTGGAAGCAAGTCAGTTGCCCAACAGATGAGTAGCTAAGAAAGCTGTGGTATATATACACAATGGAATACTATGCAGCTATCAAGAACAATGAACCCACCTTCTCTGACCCATCTTGGACAGAGCTAGAAGGAATTATGTTAAGTGAGCTAAGTCAGAAAGATAAAGTTGAGTATGGGATGATCCCACTCATCAACAGAAGCTGACTAAGAAGATCTGAAAGGGAAACTAAAAGCAGGACCTGATCAAATTGTAAGTAGGGCACCAAAGTAAAAACCCAGTGGTGAGGGGTAGGCATGTAGCTTCCTGGGCCAGTGGGGGGTGGGAGTGGGCGGGAGGGATGGATCACAGTCTTTTGGTGGTGGGAATGGTGTTTATGTACACTCCTAGCAAAATGTAGACATATAAATCACTAGTTAATTAATAGGAGAGGGGAAAAATCAATTGTATTTCTCAAAGTGTTTCAAAACACAAACTGAATCTTTTTAATATATAGGCTATGTATTTGATATGCGGACTCTCTCAAAAGCCTAGACCAAGTAGATCAGAAGCAACCAATAGCACAGCTATATACAAGATGCTGGGTACTGTACAGCAACCCCTAACAAAAGGACTTTTCAAAGTTAACCCATTTACCAAATAATGTTATTATAGCAATAAATATCTACTGTCTTCTTGAACCCTAAGACAGCAGGAACCTCACATTTCCACTATAGAACCTATATTCCCCTAGTTCTGGAACCTTAGGGTGGGGCCCACTTTCCTGTATGCTTCTCTCAATTCATATCAAATAATATTGTATCCACCGATTGCAACCTAACCAATGCAAAGAGTGTCATCCCAGCATGCTTCACTTCAGACTGTGTCCACAGAGACTTCAGGTGTGGAATGACAACCCTTCAGCTTTATCACTTGGTGAGATCTTTCCTTTCATAGTAGTCTCTAATTCCATTCCAGGTGGTCCACTCCCCAATAAAGTCCCCAAACCTAGATATAGACCAGGTCCCCTGAGATAGAGCATATGTTCACACGTGTCCATAAGCCAGGGGAAAATACATACCAGAAAGCAGAAGTACACAAGAGTCTGCAGTGAGTACCGCCCAACACTTCATCTGCACTTTAGGTCCATGATTGTTCAACAGTTTGTTTGGCTTTGTATGTTAACTCTGTTTCCAGCCACCAGGTTCAGGATGCCAGTATGATGCTGAGCAGAATTCCCTGGACTGATGACACCATCAATGTGTCTTGGAGTCCTGCTTCCCCAGAGACCCACCCTACTAGGGAAAGAGAGAGGCAGACTGGGAGTATGGATCAGCCATTCAACACCCACGTTCAGTGGGGAAGCAATTACAGAAGCTAGACCTTCCACCTTCTGCAACCCACAATGACCCTGGGTCCATACTCCCAGAAGGATAGCGAATGGGAAAGCTATCAGGGAACGGGAGGGTATATGGAGATCGGGTGGTGGGAATTGTGTGGAGTTGTACCCCTCCTATCTTACAGTTTTGTTAATGTCTCCTTTCTTAAATTAAAAAAAAAAAAGTGGGCCAAAGATACAAATAGATGGTTCTTTAAAATAAAAAAGATGCACATGGCCCTGAGGCATATTTGGAAATGCTTCAATTCACTCATCATTAGAGAAATGCAAATTAAAGTCACAGTGAGATATCTCACACTTGTGAGAATGGGCTTCCTCCATAAAAGAAAAGAAGGTAGGTGTTGAAGAGGATATAAATATAGGAACTCTCCTACATTGCTGGTGGGAATGTAAACTAGTACAACCACTATGGAGAACAGTATGGAGTACTGGGAAATTTTGAGTATGTGGTTGAGCTTGGTAGGGCTTGACTTGAGGGGACATCAATCCTGTCAGTCTCTCTCTCTCTACTGAGAGGTTGAGCAAGGAGGTACATGATTTCCTAAGATTTGCTCTGTCTTTCTTATCAGACTCCCTGCCTCACAAAACAGTGCATTTTTCTGCCTTCAGGAGCCTGGGATTCCTTAAAACGTTAAGCCAGCTCCCCCTGCCCCACCCTGAATTCCTGATACTATTGCCTATCTATAATTGTTATTTTGCCTGAAAGATCCCCACCAGCCATTTCTTTGATCTATATCTTCTTTCTATCCTCAAGACCCTCCCTGCTTGCAAGGTATTATTAATGCTACCAGTTAAAACCCTCGCAACAGTAACTAAGGAAGTTCCTACTTTTCCCAGTCCCTTTTGCATTTCTCTGCCCCTTTCCAAACCATGTAAAGCCATTTCTATTTCTGATTTGCCACTTCCGGGTATGCCCTTTAAAAGCCTTGTCTCTCTGATCAATAAAGAATTGAATTGCCTCGCCGCCATGAGCTCTGTCTATGAGTCATCTCTCTCATGTCACTGAGTGAGTAGCATACCAGGCAAGTTCTGGTCACATTCTCTCCAACCCAGAAAGTACATGCCCATGAAGAGGCACTCCCATGTTAGCCCGGAAATGGAGAATCCTTAAACAAATGCAAATGGAAATGACACATGATCTGACAATTCCACTACTAGGCACATACCCAAAAGATATAATAGCACTGATTTGAAGGGATATATGCACCCCCATGTTCATAGAAGCTTTCTTCACAATAGCAAATCTTGGAAACAGATGATTTGATAAATAAAGTTATGGGACACATACTCAATAGAATACTAGAAAAAAAAAGTTATTGTGACATTTGTTATAAAGTAGATGGAATTGGAGAAGATTATGCTTATTGAAGCAAGTAAGGACATAAAGGATAACTACAGAAGAGTTTCACTTTTATGTGGAGTATATATAATTTAACATAAGAATGTAAAAATAAAAAAGTCAACCTATATTAAAGACTGAGGGAGAACAAGACTAGTTGTCAATGGGCTGGGGTGGGGACACATACCTTTGGTAATAGGAGTGGATAAAAGAAAATTATATATATATACCCATTAACGCCAAAATAAAAATAAGTAAATTAAAAAAGAAAGAAAATGGAAAAAAAAGTTGATACCACTTTTCTCATTATACATATGTTATATAGTTGGATACAAACTCCACAGAAGACTAAATAAATCATAAGACAGATAAAATGAGAAGAATAAAAATTAAATTTGAACCACATCCTAGAGGGGGAAGAGGTTGGTGGAAGGGTCAATTTTCATAAACAACAGAGATCATGAAATTCTAAAAAGAATAGTATGAGAAAAATAGAAACTTCCTTTACACCTGTAATGTGACATTTAGTGTCTAAATTATAGTTCCTATTTTATGCATTAAATTATACATTATAATGTTTAAAAAACTGTACTAGTCTAGTCCATACTCACTAAATATTATGCTTTTGAAATCATTTTTTTGTACTATGGTCCTGTTCTCTTTTGATTCAATTTGTGTTATATCTATAAATCAGTATTCCATAGACAAGTATGTTCTAGCCTTTTAAGATAACCCTGTGATGTGAAATTTGGTTATTTTGAAATAGAACTGATTATGTATCCATAGAAGACCATAGTCTAGTATATAAAGGAGGCATATAAAAAGTTTTTGTATCTCTGTGAAAGAAAGATAAATATTCCTGGCATAATCTCTAACATACTGCATGTTGATTTGTTACCTTCTTGTTACTGCCATTGTTCAGTAATTTTTTCTGATTCTCAAAATGTCATAACAGATTGTGCATGTTTGTAAGTATATATGTAAATGTGTAGTTTAAATTTTTCTAAACACAACAGGAATTGTCCTCTACACCAAGTTATATCAGTCTTTGAGATAGAAAACAACTATGTCCATTAAACCAACATAGACATTCACTCATAATGTTTTTATTCATTTGATGTCATGGTGTGGATACATCTCTACTCCATTAGGTTTCACCTTACACTGAAATTGAAACATGATAACAGAATATCCATTTCTGACTTGCTCAGAGTTTTTTTTTTTTTTTTTATGAACTCATTTAAATTGCTTGAGGATGCTTCTACAGTTTGTTTCCATAACAATTTCCTAAGCTTAGACTATATCTTTATATTTATATGTCAGACTTTGAAAAAAACATGGTTATTTTACTTTTTCCTGAAGTTCTTTTTTACTGATTTATTTGTCCTCACTGGGACTGACACTCTGGGTCAAAGCCTTTTCAGATAGAAAGACAGAGACAGAGTCTCTCCTCTCCTCCCCCAGACTAGCTAGGAATACCAAAGGAGACCACCTGGGACTGAAACAAGACAGGACTAGAACGACTACAGGAACCCATAAAATCACCTGTGAGTGCAAACACACATGGCTGGTGACAGAGAGGAACCTAGAGAGAGACTAAGTGGCTGGTAACAGTCTGACGGTCTATCAGTTGACACACCACCTACAGTATGTTCCACCAACAAGGGGACAGCTGAAGGGAGGAGAGGAGTGCCAAGAGACTCACCAAGTGCAATTCTGAGTCTCCATTGCTACTATCCTCAAAATCTGGAGCAGTGGCAGGGAGGGACACCGGGGGACAGAGATCTAACCAGGAAACTCAGGAGAAGACCTATACCTCAGTGGCATAGCTGTGGGGCTGTGAAAGTCTCTTTGCATAACCAATGGACTATCTCTGCCACACCCTGCCTTATCTCTTGGTTATGAGTCAGTAATTAAGAATCCTACTTACAGTTAGAAGCCCTCAGGCTACAGAGCCTACAGAGAAGAAGAAGAAAAAAAGAGGCTTTTAAATCACTGAGCTCCAATTTAGGGATTAAAATACTATTGAAACAACTGTTAACTTCCACCACTGTGAACCCATTAATTGCCTTACTTAGACACAAGTCAATCCAGGAAATAGTGATCAGTGATTTGAAAAGTACTAAGAGAAGGAACTCATAATATAAAGTGGGTAAACCAACAAGAATAAATATTGGAGAAATGAACCAGGACAACAGTCCAGCTAAAATCACCCAAAGGGTAAAGCACAAAATAACGAGTTCAACATCCAAATATTAGCTAAGGAAATAATCACAGGAGTGAGTAAAGACTTTGAAAGAAGTAACTGTAATCAGAAATACAGGAACAACAAATGAGACTCTGGAAGAAAACACTAACTATCTCAAGGTTATTAGAGAGCTGAAAGCTGAAATAGCTGAGCTAAGAACACAACTAGCTGAACAAGCTAAAACAGTATGAGAACAGGGTAACAAAATAGATGAACTCCAGAAAACAGTAGTGGGCAGAGAGAATAGAATCAGTGAGGGTGAAGACAGAATTAGCAAGATCGAGGACAAATTAGAGACAACTAAAAATGAAGTAAGAGATCTCAAAAAGAGATTAAGAGATGCTGAAAACAACAACAGAGACTTATGGGATGACTTCAAAAGAAACAATATATGCATTATTGGCTTACCAGAGGAACAAAGAGAGGGAGGGGAAGAAAGCATTCTTCAGGCCATAATAGCTGAAAACTTCTTTAGTCTCGACAAAATCAAAGACATAAAGATTCAAGAATCCCAGAAGGTCCCAAACAGAATTAACCTAGACTTAAAGACACCAAGACATGTCATACTTAGAATCGAAATGAATAAGGATAAAGAAAGGATCCTGAAGGTGGCAAGAGAAAAACAAAGAGTCACGTACAGAGGAAAACCCATAAAATTAGCAGCAGACTTCTCCACACAAACACTACAAGCCAGAAGAGAATGGCAAGATACCTATCGAGTGCTCAATGAGAAAGGCTTTCAACCAAGAATACTATATCCTGCTAGACTGTCATTCAGACTAGATGGAGGCATCAAAACCTTCTCAGACAAGCAACAGTTGAAGGAATCCATCAAGCCTGCCCTGAAAGAAGTTCTGAAAGGTCTTCTATAAACAGTCAGACCACCATAAATAGGTCATATATCAGAACACTCTAAAACTCTACAAGAATGGCATTAAAATATCTTCAATCTTTGATATCAATAAATGTCAATGGCCGCAATTCACCTATTAAAAGACACAGAGTAGGAAGATGGATCAGAATATAAAACCCAACAATATGCTTTCTACAGGAAACCCACATAACTCAACAGGACAAACACAGACTTACAGTGAAAAGATGGAAAAATATCATACAAGCCAATGGCCCACAAAAAAGGGCAAGAACAGCTATTCTTATATCTGACACAATAGACTTAAAAATAGATAAGATTATAAAAGACAGGAATGGACACTTCTTAATGCTCAGAGGATCAGTCAATCTAGAAGATTTAACAATTATTAATATCTATGCACCCAATGAGAAGTCATCCATCAAAATATATCAAACATCTAAAGAAAGAGCTACAATACATTAACAATATAATACATTAACAATACAATACAGTAACAGTAACACAGTCATAGTAGGGAACTTCAACACACCACTCTCTTAACTTGACAGATCATCCAAGCAGAAAATCAATAAAGACATTAGGGAGCTAAATGAAGAGATAGATAAACTAGAACTACTGGACATTTTCAGTCATTCATCCCAAGAAACTGGAATACACATTTTACTCAAATCCACATGGGTCATTCTCAAGGATAGACCATATTTTAGGCCACAAAGATAGCATCAACCAATTCAAGAGCATTGAAATCATCCAAAGCATCTTCTCAGACCACAGTGGAATGAAACTAACACTTAACAATCAACAAAAGATTAGTAATAGTCCCAAAATGTGAAAGCTCAACAGTACACTTCTTTACAACTTCTCGGTCAAAGAGGAAATCAAGGAAGAAATCAAAATGTTTCGAGACTTCAATGAAAATGAAGACACAAGCTATCAAAATATTTGGGACACAGCTAAGGCAGTACTGAGAGGGAAGTTCATAGCTATATAAGCACACATTAGGAAACAAGAAAAAGCATGAGAAAACAGCCTTATTGCACATCTTAAATACCTAGAGGAAGAACAAAGGAACCCTAACACAACCAGAAGGACAGAAATCACTAAAGTTAGAGCAGAAATAAATAACATTCAGAATAAGAAAACCATACAAAAGATCAACGAAAGTAAATGTTGGTACTTTGAAAGAGTGAACAAAATCGACAAACCTTTAAGCCAGACTCACAAAACAAAAAAGGGAGAAGACCCAAATAAATCGGATACTAAATGAAAGAGGAGCTATCACAACAGACACCGCAGAAATTCATCATATCATGCGAGGCTTCTATAACAAGTATATGCCACCAAGCTAGAGAACCTGGAAGAAATGGATGGTTTCCTAGATACCTACCAACTTCCAAAACTAAGTAAAGAGGAAGTGGATAACATTAGCAGGCCCATCACAGCTAACGAGATTGAAACAGTTATCAAAAATCTTCACAAAAATAAAAGTCCTGGACCAGATGGTTTTACAAATGAATTCTATAAAACCTTCAAAGAAGAACTAATATCTCTACTTTTAAAAGTCTTCCAGAAGATTGAAGACACTGGAATACTCCCTGCCAGCTTCTATGAAGCCAACATCACCCTGATACCAAAAGCAGACAGGGACACAACCAAAAAAGAAAACTACAGACCAATATCTTTGATGAACATAGATGCTAAAATATTGTACAAAATTCTAGCTAACAGGATACAGCAGTATATTAAAAAGACTGTTCATCATGACCAAGTGGGGTTTATCCCAGGCATGCAAGGTTGGTTTAATATACGTAAATCAATCTATGTGATCCACCACATCAACAAAAGCAAGACCAAAAATCACATGGTCATATCAATAGATGCAGAGAAAGCCGTTGACAAAATACAACATCCCTTTATGATCAAAACAATACAAAAAATGGGAATAGATTGAAAATTACTGAAGATAGTGGAGTCTATATATAGCAAACCTACAGCCAACATCATACTCAATGGTGAAAAACTGGAAGCATTTGTCTCTTTGTCTTCCCCTCCTCTCTCCATTTCTCACTGTCCTATCCAACAACAACAACAACAACAATAATAACTACAACAATAAAACAACAAGGGCAACAAAAGGGAATAAATAAATAAATAAAATTAAAATTAAAAAAAAGAAGAGGATATGTGATATTCCCATGCCAAAGCATATTTCTAAGGTCCAAACACTAATAAATGTTACTTTAGAACTTGTTAATTAGCTTTGAAGTTGCAAAACTTTCTTTTTCCTTATTTGAAAGAAAGAAGGAGCCATAACATCACTTTAGAAAAATTGGTGCTTGCAATTGAACTCAGGGGTATAAGTATGCAAGTTATGGGTTCTATCACTTTGCCACCTCTCGTGCTGCTACAGCTGTAAACCTTAGTGTTATTATATACATGTACTATAAGAACTCATTTTGTTCTTGTGTGTCATAAAATAGATATTTTCCATTCTCTATCTCTGCATCTATATTTTACAAATAAATAAATGAAAATATAACAATCATAAGAAGGAATCAAAAGCACTCAATGGAATAAAGATAACCCTATTAATAAATGCTGTCAGTGGAACTATGATCTTAGAAAATCAGCTATCTCCAAGAAAAGTAATATAAAAGAAAATAAATATTTCAATGGATTTTCTCAGAGCACAGCTAGGAATTTTGGTAAATAAAAAAATCAGACTATGAACCACAAGAGAGGTAGAGGTAGATAGCATAATGGTATAATGGTTATGCAAAGAGAATCTCATACATAAGACTCCAAAGTCCTAGGTTCAATCCTCTGTACCGCCATAAGCTAGATCTGAGCAGTGCTTTGGCAAAAATAAATATATGAATAAATAAATAAATAAAGTCCCCCAATATGACAACTCAACAATAGATTGATTAATAAGTCTATATCAAAGAGAAGTTTAAAGGAAAAAGTATAATGACCCATGAAATAAAATGAAAAAAGATATGGACTATGACACAGCTAAGTGTCAGGGAGTCCTTGGATTCCCATATAGATATGATGGGCCTAGACCTCTAACATATCTCTCTCTCTACTATGACTGGTCATCTCCATCAGGAACAACATAATATACCATCTTGTGGGCTTCTACGGGACCTTGCCCTCGATGTAAAACAACAGTGGTAGAAATTACAGTTAACAGTATTTATATACTCTTCCCATATTTGGGAGCTTCTGTCTGCTCTTATCCTTTTTTTTAGTTCAGTTCTCAACTCTGACACCACCATCACAGATAATACCCCTAGCCCACCTACATATTAACTATCAGGCTCAGGTAAAATTAGTAAAGTCATGGGCCCCTTGGAATATACCTAAAATAGACTTCGCTCCTTCCAAATTTCATCTTCTATACTTTTACCTTTAGGTTCCTGATCATTAAACAATTTATTCTGCTTTATATATTAATCCTTTTCATCCAGCAAGGTGCAGATGTTACCCTCACACCAACCTGGCATCCCTGGACAAAAGAACTCACCAATGTTTCCTGGAACCCCACTTACCCAGAGCCCTACCCCACTAGGGAAAGATAGAAACAGGCTGGGGTTATAGATTAAACCATATCTAGTGGAGAAGCAAGTACAGAAGCCAGACCTTCCACCTTCTGCTCCCTATAATGATATTTGGTCCATACCTCCAGAGGGATAAGGAATAGGGAACTTTCCAGTGGAGGGGAGGGGATATGGAACTCTGGTGGTGGAATTATATGTAATTATACTACTCTTATATCACAATCTTCTCAATCATTTTTAAATCACTATTATTTTTTTAATGCTACATTGATTGTTATAAAGGTGGGAATAGTGACAAAAAAAAATAGTTCACTTGGATAGTATGCTACTTTGTCCTGTGCTTAACCCAGGTTCAAGCCTGGCTCCCACAGTATTGAAGCAAGCTTTGCTACTGTGTTCTCATATACTCTTTCTCATCTTCTCTGTCTCTAAGAAATAAAATAACTTTTTTAAAGGGTCCTGCCAAGTTAATTATTTTTCAAAGGATTAGCTAAAAATTTGAAGTGTAGAAGTATTTTTAAATTGAAATAGGAATGTTCACCAGTCTCAATCTTTATTTCAAATTGGGTCAAGAAACTCTCTAGTTCAACTTGGAGAACATAATATATTGACTTTGCCTAAAGTATCTATTGTTTTATTTTATTTTATTTATTATCTTTTCACATGCTCATGGCATCACTGCTCCAGGAAGACTTCTTTAGATAGTGAGGCAGATACACATTTTGGGGTGCTGGGCAATGGCATACCAGGTTAACACACATAGTATGAAGTACAATGACCTGTGCAAGGATCCAGATTAGAGCCCCTGGTTCTGTACCTGCAGAGGGGATGATTCAAAAGCAGTGCTTCTCTCCCACTGTAGCTCCCTCTCCTCTCTCAATTTTCCTCTATTCTATGCAATACAATGGGAAAAAAATGGCTGCCAGGAACAGTGGATACATAGTTTCAGTGCCAAGCCCTAGCAATAACCCCAGAGGCAAATAAATAAATAAATAAATAAAATTTAAAAAAATTAAAAAGAGAGACGTTACAACAATGAAGTTTTCCTTCATGTGCTGGGATGCCCAAAGTCATAAGTGTCTCATGCCCATGGCCAAAAAAGCACATGAACTCAGTGAGATATCCTTCTGGCCCCATTGTATTCTTTTAAATATCTATTCTTTGGAAAGAAACACATTTTTATCATATTTTAGCAGACAAAAAGCACTCACAGTTTTGGCAGTATATTCGTTCAGAAGGGCAAGATAAAGATTTAGACAAGATAGTAGGAAGTAATTTTATGTTCCTTTTCATAGTTGTTAGAAAAATGAATTCAAAAGTGAATGACATAATTATAAAAGTATTTACTTTAATTGAGGTCTAGTCTATAAAAGTGACCACATTATTTTCAAAATTGCTGATATTATTGTACAAAGTGGTCAATCTAATGACCCGGTTTTTTTAAAACCCATGGAAAATAGGGTGACACAGATAAAGCCTTGATGATTTTTCTTACAGATAAAGTGTTGAGTGTTCAACAATTTCTGGTTCTTTTGCAATTCTAGAAATAATACAGCTTTTGTCTTTCTCTTACATACATACACACTCACACACATACACACACAAACACACACATACACACACCTTACAGCTCAGTGGTCATAATAGAAACAACCTCCTTAAGCACACAGATGATTAGGAGAGGAAGGATGACCAGGACAGAGTGAAGAGTCACTTATACAGAAATCAATCTAGGAATGGGGAGACAGAATAGCAGTTATAGAAAAGACTTTTGTTCCTAAGACTCCCAAGTGCAACCGTAGGCATCACAATAAGACAGAGTTGAGCTCTCTTCTGTTAAAAAAATCTATCACCTGGCTTCACAAAAACTTTAAAACATTTTCTTTATATACATTAAAAATAAAAAAATAATGTACAGCAATATGAATTCTCAATCTACTTTAAAATGACACCAAACCATGCTGAATAAAAAAAAAGAGCTATGAATTTTTCATTATACTTGAAAGTAGTTGTACAATTTTAAGACATATGAATTCAGTTACAGTATCTTCAGCCTCTGGTATAACAAATCCCTTACACAATAAATCTTTTATGACCCCAGAACCCCCCCCCTCTCTCTCTCTCTCTCTCTCTATATATATATATATATATATATATATATATATATATATATATCCTAAATATACCTTCATCCTATGAGATGTTCTTTTTTTTAAATTTATTTTTTATTTAAGAAAGGATAAATTAACAAAACCATAGGGTAGGAGGGGTAAAACTCCACACAATTTCCACCACCCTATGAGATGTTCTTCAAAAAGTGTAGCAACTTTAGAAACCTACAATTGGGGGAGATTCATTCTGTGTTTTTAGCACAAAGAAAGCAATTATTTATTTCACAAAGAGAGCTGGCTTTCTTTGCAGGAAGAGATGCTTCCTCCTGTGTCAGTAAGCACCATTTCAGACTATATTTGCTCCTGTGCTACACTGTATCGCCTATGTCCTCAAAGCTGAGACAAATAATCTTGTGTTTTCCTTGTGGGTCTTCACTACTGCTGCTGTAGAAAAATAATAGCTATGGGGGACTAGAATTCTACCCCATAGAGACAAAAGAAGACCTTTGTTGAGGAAGGTTATTAAGAGGCAGTAACTGCTGGTTGATTCACAAACTGACCCTCAGCAATCAAAAGTTTCCCCATCACTGTTCTTGGAATGTGCATTCAGCTTGCCTTTTCAGCTTCTAGAGAGCTCAAGTATCTATACTTAAGTAGTTATGTGGTATCAAAACTTTCTCCATGTTACAGTCAGTAAGGGCTATATAAACTCTTAAGATGTGACGAGAAGGCTGGTGTAAAAGACTACTTGTCCTGCAGTCAGTTGAGACAGTCTCATTAAGCCAAGATTCACATTGTTCTGTAAAACTGCACACCTCCTGCATGCTTCTATCAATTCATACCAAATGATATCACATCTGCTGGTCCCAACCTAATCAACTCAATGAGTACCACCTTGGTATGCTTCAACTCAGACTATGTCCAGGGACATCAGGCATGGAATGTCAACCCTTCAGCCTCGTTACTCCGGTAAGACCTTTCTTTTCAAAGAATTCTCTAATTCCATTCCAGGTGGTTCACTTCCTAACAAAGTCCCAAAACCTAGATATAGACCAAGTCCCATGATATAGGGCATATGTTCACATGTATCTATAAATTAGGGCAAAATACATACCTGAAAGCAAAAGTACACAATAGTCTACAGTGAGTCAGTATAAAGTTCATAATGAAATAGTGTCTACTTAGACTTAGATACCCTCCTCATCTATTTCCCATTATACTTCCCTCGCCTACTCCCAAGCTTTCCTTAAGAAAGCAAGGACTGCAAAAGCTGAATAAGGGCAAGAGATTGGCATACTTTAACGATGACTCTTTAGTCACTATCAGGCCACCCCATTAGCTGGGGCCTTATTCGGGGAGTCCTGAGATTCCCAAACAGACATGATGGGCCTAGACCTCGAATAAGTCCCTCTCTCCATTGTTACTGGTCATCTCTATCAAGAACAACAAAACAGACCCATTTGTGGGCCCCCATAGGACCTTGCCCTCAACTTGGATCGACACTGGTAGAGAATGTTCCATCCTCTGAAGGGAGGCTAGACAATATACTCTATGTTGCCCCTGAGGAAGATGGATCCTGATATTGGGGCAGCTTGGAATGTTCCTACTCATGACCACACAATGTGAGCTCATATCTACAGGGATGCAGAGGTCACATAGGCTCCTAAGCTGAATAAGGACCCCAGATCACATCAAATCGATGGGTTTTACAGTCAACAATATTTATACAGCTTTCCTATATTTGGGAGCTACTCTCTTCCCTGATCCAGTTTTCTGGTCCTTTTTCCAGCCATGGCATCATCTCCCCAGACAATAACTAGGACCCACCTGCATACCAGATTTCAGGCTCAGGGAAAAAAAAAAAAGCTAGCATAGTCACAGGCCCTTTGGAATAGAACTAAAATATTCCTCCTAGCTATCCACAGAATGGAGACCCGCCCAACTCTTCATCTACACTACTCTAGCCTTTAGGTTTATGATTAGTCAACAACTTGCTTGGCTTTACATGTTAACTCTATTTTTAGCCACCAGGTTCCAGATGCTAGCATGATGCCAATCAGACTTCCCTGGGCAGACAACTCCAACAATGTGTCCTGGAGCTCAGATTCCCCAGAACCCCGCCCCACTAGGGAAAGAGAGAGGCAGGCTGGGAGTATGGGTAGACCTGTTAGTGCACATGTTCATCGGGGAAGCAATTACAAAAGCCAGACCTTCCACCCTCTTCATCCCACAAAGACCTTGGGTCCATACTCCCATAGGGTTAAAAATAGGAAAGCTATCAGGGGAGGGGATGGCATACAGATTTTTGGTGGTGGCAACTGTGTGGAGTTGTACCCTTCTTATCCTATGGTTTTGTCAGTGTTTCCTTTTTATTTAAAAAAAACAAACAAAACTGCAGCCTACCGATCTGGGTTTTTTTTTTTTTTAATACTTATTTATTCCCTTTTGTTGCTCTCGTTTTATTGTTGTAGTTATTACTGTTATTGTTATTGATTTCGTTGTTGTTGAATAGGACAGAGAGAAATGGAGAGAGGAGGGGCAGATAGCGGGAGAGAAAGATAGACACTTGCAGACCTGCTTCACTGCTTGCTTGTGAAGTGACTCCCTTTCAGGTGGGGAGCTGGGGGCTGAAATGGGGATTCGCTGGTCCTTGCATTTTGCAGTCACCTGTGCTTAACCTGCTATGCTATCTTCAGACTCCCCCCCTTTTTTTTGTTGTCTCCTTCCCCTCCATGATTTTGGGGCCAATTTCAAGTTACACCTAGCTTGTGACCCAACAACAATGGAAAGTAAACAGGAAAAACATAACCCTCTTGGAGACAAAACATCCTGTAGAAAAGCTAGTAGGATAAAAACAATGTCACCATAGCTTCTTAATAAAATCAAAGAAACTCAAGGAGCAGAGTAGGTGAAGCAACAGTGGTACAATAAATCAGGTCTTGATAATTCTGATTGGTTATTTATATTTTATTTTGTAATTTTTTAATATCTTAACTTATTTGATAGAGACAGTCATAAATCTAATGGAAGAAGGGAGGTAGAGAGAGAGAGAGAGATACCTCCAGCCCTGCTTCACCACTCATAAAGCTTTGTCCCTGCAGGTGGGAACTAGAAGCTTAAAAGCAAGTCCTTGGGCACTACAATATATATGTAACCAGGTGAACCACAACCTGGTCCCTGAACTAAAAAAAAATTCAAAAACCAAAATCTCTTGATTTTTTAAATATATACTTTGAATTATTTTCCACTGATATTAAAGAAATGTAAGCAAATTTTAGATTGCGGATGTATAAAAAGATGGGTAGGTACCACAGCTGAATATCTGAAAGGGAAACTAAAAGCAGGACCTGACCACATTCTAAGTAGGGCACCAAAGTAAAAACCCTGTGGTGAGGGGTAGACATGCAGCTTCCTAGGCCAGTGGGGGGTGGGAGTGGGTGGGAGGGATGGGTCACAGTCTTATGGTGGTGGGAATGGTGTTTATGTACACTCCTAGTAAAATGTAGTCATATAAATCACTAGTTAATTAATACGAGAAGGGGAAAATTAATTATATCTCGAAGTTTTTCAAAACACAAACTGAATCTTTTTAACATATAGGCTGTGTAATTGATAAGCATTAGAATATATTGACCAATACTCAGCCTAATTTCACAACTGATAGTGACTATAACTTAATTTGGGTTAAAAAGTAGAGTAGAAAAAAGGGGAAAATTTTTTCTCTTTTAAATTATTAATCCCAAAGCATACCTCCTCCTCCTTCCTACCTGCCCCATAACCAGTCCCTGGGGACCAGCTCCTAGCAGGCTCCCCTGCTGAGCTTCTTCTTTCTTTACCAAGATTCCTGTCCCACCAGGGAGTATCATTCATTCTAAGTCTATACCCTTCTGAAACCTCTGGTCTTTTTTCTTTCTAAGTAGCCAACCCCCCCCCCCCGCATAACTAATTAAATAATTAAAAATAAATAAATAAATAACTCTTTCCTTTCACCACTCTTTTATTACTGTTCTTTTTCTTATCTTTTTCTTTTCTCTCTCTCTCTCTCTCTTTTTAATTTCTCATTCTTGTCATCCTTTCTTCCTTAATCCTACAGCTTCCAAAGTGACAGGCCCCATCCCCCACACCATCAAACAGTGTGCTTTTTTGAATTCACTGATACACATTTGGGAATTATTTTGTGGAATAATTCTGACTCAGAGTGGACTCTCACTGCGAGAGTCATTTAGGGAACAGATACATCATATAATGCAAAAGCACCAAGTAGAAATTGTCATTGACTTCTTGATTTAGATTAGCATCCAAACTCTTTATGCAATACTTAGGGCTCTATAATATCTATCCACTCCACACCTACTTTCTGGATGTACCAGTCACATGAATTTCATTTTTCTAAAAATCAGCACTTTCCTTGTGCTTTCAGCTATACATTTATGTTTAAAATTCTAAAAAGTCATCTTCCCCTACTTTTCCTGACAGGTTTTTCTCACACTTTGAGATTCCACTAACATACTATCTCCTCACACATTTTCTAGAACATCTCTGTTCATAGAAATAGGTGAATGAGGAACACAGCTTTCAACTAGTTAAATGCCAACCTTGTTATTTTCTTTCTTTTTCTTTTTCTTTTTTTTTTTACCAGCCATGCCACATAATTTTCTTTATTTTTTTAAGTTCATTTCCTCCTGGTTATCAATAACATAGACCATTTCTCAAGCTCTCTACAGCTGTAGTGCCACCTCATCTTGCACAGTTCTGAGTAATCATAGAATCACCAATTACTACAACATATTATCAGAGTACACAACTGAAGCATTTCTACTTCTTCAACTCTCATCAGAGCACAGACAAGGCTCCCTCCTGGGCTTTCTGCTTTACACTGTGGATACTTTCAGAGAAAGATACATCTTTTTTTTTTTAATTTTAGAAATAAAAAGAAATTGAGAAGGAGAGAGAGAGAGAGGATATAAGAGTGTCACCTACACCACTACTTTACTGTTGGCAAAGCTTTCTCCCTGAAGGTGGGGACTGGGGTTTGAACCTGGGTCCTTATGCATCATAAAATGTACACTCAACCAGGTTCACCACCAGCCGGTCCTTATCTTTTCTCAGCTTTACTAGGTTCTCCCCAATTTCCATCATCAAACTATACCCAGATCCTAAGACCTGATAGTCTGGAGCAGCCCGCCTGCTAGTCCGTGCCACCTCTACTCTAATTCTTAACCCAAATTAAGTTATAGGCACCTCCTTGGTGTCACCACTAGGACCCCTTATTGACTGGCCTACTAAAGGCAGAAAATCCTACTGTTTCCAAAAGATGTGGTCAGAGCTCAAGCCACTAGCAGCTTCTCAGTCTGTCATCTTCCGGGAACCTCCCCTGTCTGTGCTTTCTATGTTGTGTCTATGAGTATGACCAGGCTTACCTTTTTGTCCTATGTTAGAAAATGTTGTTTTCAAGAGACTTACAGAAACCATCTTAGGCACCTCTGATAATAAAAAGTAGTTTCTTGACTCTAAAGTGAGTTGATTCCTTGCCTACATTTTATCTGTAAAGTCTCTTTTGCTATGGTCTACAATATATGCATATCTTGGAACTATGATATTTCCCCAATAATATAACCCTTAAAATAAAGGCATACAACTTTTGGGGGAGTCATTTTTAGTCTTGTCACCACATTAACTATTAACTTAGAACAAATACTGAATTCAATTTTTAAATCTATATAGATATCTCCTTTCAAATTTAAGTCCCTTTGATTTATTAAATTATTAAAATAAAATTCAGCGAAGAAGCAATTACAGAAGCCAGAACTTCCACTTTCTATACCCCTTAAAGAATTTTGGTCCATATTCCCAGAGGGATAAAGAATAGGGATGGGGTATGGAACTCTGGTGGTGGGAACTGTATTCCTGTTATCTTACAATTGTGTTAACCATTATCCAAATCACTAATAAAATTTAAAAAGAAAGCTTAAAAATAAGTCATATGTTAAATAATATGCCCTGCCAAGAGAATAATTAGAATATTAGAAATAAAAAATATATAGTGGCATATTAAGAACTTATGTCCTTGAATCAGATAAGCACAACAAAGATAACAGTAGAACTCAGACTCTCTTGGAGGGAGGAACATTGAGAACCCCATCTCCACATAAATACACTGAAAGGTGGTGATGCCACTTAAAATGACTCCTCTATTTCTAGGCACCCAAGAAATCATGGGAGGCCCATGATTGTATCACATTTCCCCACTGCTATTTTTTGTACAGACTGTTTCCTGAGTGATTGCATCCTTGGGAGTATATTTGATTGTGTCCCAAGCAATTCCATTGTAAACACATGCTTAGTGCTGTTGTCTTTAATGAGCATCTGAGAGAAATGGCAGCAAAGAAGCAAAAGCTTGCTGATATTATTGCTTTTGTGGGTCAAGGCTGCCTGGAAAATTCAGACACTGAGACATGCAGTGTCTCCTTTCTGATATTTACATGTTTCATTATCCTGGGGGGGGTAGTACCTACAAGAATGTCAGAGATAATATAGTTGGAACAGTTATGATGCAAAGGTCTCAGACTGAAAATTCACTTCTATGAGTGTGAATGACTATGGGGACAAAAGTTCTCTATAAGCCAATATGAAGCACATAATAAAAACCAATATATGTAACATTGTATCTGTGGTGTTTTTTTTTTTTCTTTTCATTTTACTTATTTCCTATTATTACATAATATTAGTTTACAAACTATCTTGTAGGTGTAAACTTAACTTCTTTTTAAGTCCTGGGGTGCCACACCATACACCCACACCACCAAGGTGTCCATCTCCTTCCTCCTAAGACTCCTGAGTCTTTTCCTTTCTCTCTCTCCCTCTACCATGTGAGGGGAGCAGCATCCTTAGCCACAGGCTAATGATATCTAAGGACTATGCAGATCAACATTTCAAGAACTACGTTCATAGAAAGCTTATGATAAGCACTGAGTTGTTTATATTTTCTATCTAGCTAAATGCAATGCTACATTTACTGCTAAGTGTTTTATTATAAAGATTAAATTCTTCTTGAGATAAAAATGAAGTGTAGGTCTCCCCAAGGATAACTGGTAAGGTCTTAGGATCTGGGTATAGTTTGATGATGGAAATTGGGGAGAACCTAGTAAAGCTGAGAAAAGATAAGGACCAGCTGGTGGTGAACCTGGTTGAGTGTACATTTTATGATGCATAAGGACCCAGGTTCAAACCCCAGTCCCCACCTTCAGGGAGAAAGCTTTGCCAACAGTAAAGTAGTGGTGTAGGTGACACTCTTATATCCTCTCTCTCTCTCTCTCCTTCTCAATTTCTTTTTATTTCTAAAATTAAAAAAAAAAAAAGATGTCTCTTTCTCTGAAAGTATCCACAGTGTAAAGCAGAAAGCCCAGGAGGGAGCCTTGTCTGTGCTCTGATGAGAGTTGAAGAAGTAGAAATGCTTCAGTTGTGTACTCTGATAATATGTTGTAGTAATTGGTGATTCTATGATTACTCAGAACTGTGCAAGATGAGGTGGCACTACAGCTGTGGAGAGCATGAGAAATGGTCTATGTTATTGATAACCAGGAGGAAATGAACTTAAAAAAATAAAGAAAATTATGTGGCATGGCTGGTAAAAAAAAAGAAAAAGAAAAAGAAAGAAAATAACAAGGTTGGCATTTAACTAGTTGAAAGCTGTGTTCCTCATTCACCTATTTCTATGAACAGAGATGTTCTAGAAAATGTGTGAGGAGATAGTATGTTAGTGGAATCTCAAAGTGTGAGAAAAACCTGTCAGGAAAAGTAGAGGAAGATGACTTTTTAGAATTTTAAACATAAATGTATAGCTGAAAGCATAAGGAAAGTGCTGATTTTTAGAAAAATGAAATTCATGTGACTGGTACATCCAGAAAGTAGGTGTGGAGTGGATAGATATTATAGAGCCCTAAGTATTGCATAAAGAGTTTGGATGCTAATCTAAATCAAGAAGTCAATGACAATTTCTACTTGGTGCTTTTGCTTAATATGATGTATCTGTTCCCTAAATGACTCTCGCAGTGAGAGTCCACTCTGAGTCAGAATTATTCCACAAAATAATTCCCAAATGTGTATCAGTGAATTCAAAAAAGCACACTGTTTGATGGTGTGGGGGATGGGGCCTGTCACTTTGGAAGTTGTAGGATTAAGGAAGAAAGGATGACAAGAATGAGAAATTAAAAAGAGAGAGAGAGAGAGAAAAGAAAAAGATAAGAAAAAGAACAGTAATAAAAGAGCGGTGAAAGGAAAGAGTTATTTATTTATTTTTAATTATTTAATTAGCTATGTGGGGGGGGGGGTTGGCTACTTAGAAAGAAAAAAGGCCAGAGGTTTCAGAAGGGTATAGACTTAGAATGAATGATACTCCCTGGTGGGACAGGAATCTTGGTAAAGAAAGCAGCTCAGCAGGGGAGCCTGCTAGGAGCTGGTCCCCAGGGACTGGTTATGGGGGGGTGTGCTTAATAATTTAAAAGAAAAAAAATTTCCCTTTTTTTTCTACTCTACTTTTTAACCCAAATTAAGTTATAGTCACCTCCTTGGTGTCACGGCTAGGATCCCTTATTGACTGACCTACTAAAGGCAGAAAATCCTACCGTTTCCAGAAGATGTGGTTAGAGCTCAAGCCACTAGCAGCTTCTCAGTCCACCATCTTCAGGGAACCTCCCTGAGACTCCGTTATGACCTTTTTTTACAATAGTAGCTTAGTATTTTATTTTGATTCCTAACGTTTCTCATCATCAGTTCACAGCAGTTGCTTGTGATTCCTGGGCAGTATTCTATATCTATACAGTCACATCTCTGTGAAGAGAATATTCTCTTTCCATTAATAAATTCCATTCTCTCCCTGCCTTTAGGAAGAAAGCACTTGGATAGGGTTAACAAAATATCCCCAGGTCTAATACTGAATGCCTTGGGCTTCAAACCACTCCCTATGAGACTTGGCATACAGCACAACAGGTGTTATACAGGGAGTAGAGAGATGTAGAGGGAGAGGAGAGATCAGAATTTCTGAGAGAACACTCTTTTTATCTCCCTCCTTACAGAGCTTTATTTCAAACACAGCCCACATGATATATATTTTTTGTGTGTGTCTTTTCACTTGTCGTCCAAATCCAGGTATACCAAAATATACTGTACTTACACCATGATGGTATGCTTAAATGATAGGTCTAAAATATATGGGTTTACTTCTACTAGTAACAAATGTATACTGTTCTGACTTCAGATTAAAAGAAAATAATTATGGAAAGGATTATATGGTGGTGCACCAGGTTAAGTACACTTTATAGTTAGTGCACAAAGACCCAAATTAAAGGCCCTGCTCCCCAACTGCAGAAGGGAAGCTTCACAAGTAGTGAAGCAATGTTGCATGTCTCTCTCTTTCTCTTTATCTCCTACTTCCATTTTAGTTTTTGTCTCTATCTAATAAATGAATAAATAAATACAATTAAAAAATAAAGAGGAGAAAATAAAAGTAAGCTCTATGACCAAAAATACCAGCTCAGAATTTATAGAGGAGGCTTTTTAGGTTAGATATTATTTGATTAGATATTTTGAGGTTTCAGAACTTCTGTTTTTAACTTAACTTAAAGGAAGTAAAGAGTCTTGCAAAAACTCCAGACATATCAATATTCCTATGAATGAATTATCTAGTTTCATAGGTAAAGAATATGTCTCTCTCTTGTGGTCCGGGAAGTGGCACAGTGGATAAGGTGCTCTCAAATATGAGGTCCAGAGTTCAATACCTGGAAGCACATGTACCAGAGTGATATCTGGTTCTTTGTCTCTCTTCCAATCTCTCTCATTAATTAATTAATAAATAAAATATTTTAAAAAGTGTTGTTAAAATACGGAGGCTCCAGCTGGCCAGGCTAGCTTCACGGGCGGGTAACAGAGACTCGAAGACACATGGCTGGGCAGGGAAGCTGTATTTCTTTATTCAGAAACAACGATTCATAAACTAAACCAAACTAATCACCAAACAGAACTCTGCTTCCTCCTTCCCCTGTGGTGGCGCCAAGCACTCTCAAACTCTGGAACTCTGGAACTCTCTCGGGGTTCCTTGGGGCGGGGACAAGCGGGCCCATGAAAACTAGCAGGACTGAACCAATTTTCTTGGCAGGGGGAGAGCATACAACAAAAAAGAGTTAACAAAAAAAAGAAAAAAAAACCCAAACAGAATATGGCTCTTGTTTTCAAAGTTCTGGTGTACCACACAAAGCTTTTTTCAGTGTAAAGAATGAATAGCATAGCTCAATTTATGAATCTTACTGACTTGAAGAGGAAGGGAGAGCAACAGTAAAGAAAAAGGAGCCGGATCAAAAGCCACATCATCAGATTTAATTAGAAATAGTCATGATGTTCTGCAGTTCTTTGAGCACAGTAATATTTTATTTATATGCCTCTTGGTTTCTCCTTACTTTGTCACACCAGGAAATAGACTTTCTATCCCTGATTCTTTGCATTGTATTAGAAATTATAAAGTATTGTTTATATTCTCATGCTCAATATTAGATTCATTCGTTGCATGCTTAATCTTTGTATTCCACTTGATTACAGATTCAAACATATTATTTTGATAACCTATATATTTTTATAACTATGACAGTCTGATCTCTGTTCTTAGACATCACTTAGTAGGTATCTCACATTCTAAGTCATTGTTCTGTGAGTTACTTCCACAAATAATTTCAAGCTCTTTATAAGAATGAAGTGATGTGGCCTAGGGCTTATGCCTATTCATATTTAGCATAGAAGACTGTGCAACCTCTTAGTTCCTGTCAGTCTGATCTTGCTCACATTCCATGGTCACAGCTAGGAGCATTCAAGGCTGCACTCATTTCAGGACAAGTATTCTTCTAATGGCAGAGTATGTTGAGCAAGCTTCCCTTTGGAGAGTGGGTCAGTTTCTACCATTATTACTCTACATTGAGAGCAAGGTCTTATAGAGGCCATATTTGGAAGCTATGCTCTGCCATGATCCAACATTCTAGTCTCATTCCCAACTCTGAAACCATCTTTCCAAATAATACCTTTAGCCCAGCTAAATGTTAGCTGTCTGGCTCAAGCAAGAATTAATGAAGACATTGGACCCTTGTAATATAGCTAAAATAAACTTCCTAGCTTCTTTAAACATGAAGACACCAAATCCCATTTGCTATATTCTTATTTTTAAGTTCCTGATTATTAAACAATTTATTCTGCTTCATATCTTAAAGTTTTTCAGTCATCAAGTTGCAGATGCTACCATGACACCAACTTGACATCGCTAGGCATACAACCTCACCAATGTGTCCTGGAGCCCCACCTCTCCAGAGCCCTGCCCACTAAGGGAAAGACAGAAATGGGCTGGGGGTATGGATTGATCTGTCAACACCCATGTCCAGTGGAGAAGCAAGAACAGAAGCCAGAATTCCCACCTTCTGCTCCCCATAAAGATCTTTGGTCCATACTCCTAGGGGTATAAAGAATAGGGAAACTTACAATGGAGGGGATAGGATATGAACTCTGGTAGGAGGAATTGTATGAAATCCTACCCCATTTATCCCACAATTTTATCAATAATTATTAAATCACTAATAAAAAGAATGAAGTGATGGATTTGTTTGTATTAATTTAATATATAGACACTTAACCTAGAGGGACCGGTAATATAAGATCATATCATGCAAGTTTGGAAGAATTATTGTTATTATTGTTATTATTGGCTAAGGTGCCCATCCTTTGTCTAGTCAACTCTTACATGGACAGTATGGTACAGTTTGCTTGTTTTATACAATTTATTTGTGGTAGATGAATTAATTAAAATAAGTCTCTTCATAAGAACACAGAGGCTGTATATTCATTATGATTATTTTAATTCAGTAAACTCAAATACAAGGTATATTTTAACTATAAAACTAGAAATATGCCTACTTTTCTGTTCACTATTCTCCATCAAAAGAAGACAGTATAATGACCAAAAAAGCACTCTTACACACACACACACACACACACACACACACACACACACTTCAGCTTTAATTTTTAAATGTTTTGAAATATTTGCCATTTGCTTCCTATTACAATTTTGAAATTACTTGTTTTATTACTCCAGTGAGGCATTTGAAATTTGAGGCCCAGGAATCAAAACAGTTTTGTTTTGATACCACCCACTTTGAGTATGTAGATTTAACTTCTAATTTCAAGTATTTTGAATCAGGCAAAAATACCTTCTAAACAGAAAGAGTTTTCCACATGTCAAATGGAATTATGTTTTAAGAAAAGCTAATGTTTCTATGTGAATTCTAAGGATGAACAGGAAATGGAACCAACATGACCAAAGGCAAAGTAAGCATATTTTCATTTTCAAAATCTTTTTGTAAAAATTATTTAAGATAGGTATACTTTCTTTCAATTCACATTTCTGATACACTTCAAAATATATCAGCATATAGCAAAACTGTGCATAAGATATTAATATAAGCTGCCGGGCTAGCTTCACAGGTGGGAGACAGATAACCAGAGACTCACGGCTGAGCTGTATGCAGTATCTCTTTATTCATGTGGAATGCAGCACCATCTAATCTAAGCTATCCCTAATCACAATCCTGTCCTTATATATATATACTCGCCAAGTAGGGTGGAAACAGGATGTGACGTAGAGAAGGTGGAGCGAAAAGAGATTGGTGAAAATCAGGGCGTGACAAGGAGAGGGGGCGGAGCAAAAGGACATCATGAACCAGTGGGGATTAAACCAATGCCCTGCAGGCAGGGTGGTGCTAGGTTAACAGTGAACTTAGTAAATAGAATACAGTGTTAAGCAGGGGGAATTAAACCAGTGAAACAGAAGGGGTCTTAGAAGCATACCAACAATAAGCTATGATGATTAGTTTGTAAAAGGCCTATTTTAAATGAATTTTTTTCAAGGACAGTTTCAGTCTGTATGTCAAAGTGTCTCTGCTTCATATGAAATTGTAGTATGGAGTTGAATGAAAAAATTGTAAAGAGAAAAGCACTACAAGTGAATCAAAAAGGTCTATTTCTTTCATAGGGAGAATTACAGTTTCAAGTGGTTATAGTAATTCAACCACAGCATACATAGGATTCATTTTTCAATATCATATTGAAATCATGCCATAAGCAAACTAATACATTTTTCACACTGTAGAAGCTTGTTAACTAAACCTCCACCATAGGATTCATGCACTTACCCTGTAGATTACTGTTCAGATATAATAGGAAAACTAAAGGTTTTTTTTTTCTAATTGTCAGCTATTAGAGCTGAATCTCTAAAAGGAGAAATATGACTCTATACAAATTTTAACAAAGATAGGAGATTGTTGTTTGTTATTGATGTATTTCCATGGGTTCCGACACTTTGAATATTGAATTATTTTTCACCTAGATATAAGAAGAATATTCCATTCACACACCAAACATTATTAGCAACACATCTAGGCATCTGCTGAAATGACAGAGTTCATCAGTAACTACAATCACTGATACTATTATCTGTTAGAAAGAGAGAGAAAGGGGGGCGGATCCAAGATGGCAACTTGGGAGCAGCAGCTGGCTTGAGCTCCAACAAGCAGCAGATTGTGACTTGGGATACTGTGGTTAGGATAAGATACTGGAAAGTCAGCAGGAGGGTGAATAAGGGGTCCTTAAGGGTAACATCAAGGAGGAGTCCTATAGCTCACTCTTGGGTTAAAAACAGAGGGCAGGGAAAAAAAGAAAGGAATATCTTTTTTTTTCTTTCTTTCTTTTTTCTTTTACAAAGGAGACATTAACAAAACCATAGAATAAGAGGGGTACAATTCCACACAATTCCCATAACCCAATCTCCATATCCCCTTCCCTCCCCTGATAGCCTTTCCATTCTCTATCTCTCTGGGAGTATGGATCCAGGGTTGTTGTGGGTTGCAGAGGGTAGAAGGTCTATGGCCATACCACCCTTAGTATCCAAGTACTAACCAGGGTCGGGCCTGGTTAGTACTTGGATAGGAATATCTTTTGATTATTTCTGAAGCTCACCCCTCCTCATCACCCCAGAACCAGCTGCTATGGGCTGGACAGCCACTCCTAGCAGGCTCCCCGCTGAGCTATATTCTTTATCAAGATTCCTGGCTCAACAGGGGTGTCATTCCAAGCCTTTCCCTTTTTGTTTTCCTTTTTCACTCTCTTTTTTAATTTTTTTTTTAAGTGGCTGGAGCTCTATTTGAGTGACAAAATATCTGACCAATCAGAGCCTCATCTCTATCTGGGAAAGACTATCTGGAGGTTTTTTTTTTTTTTTTTGGGGGGGGGATACTTCTTACAATTGGCTGTCTTTACTCAGGCTGCCTGCAGCCAATCTGGAGCAGTCCAAGCTTCAGACTGACTGTTATGGTTTTTTACTCTATTCTATTTTATTATTACTATTATTAAATACATGTGCCCCTTTTCTCCCTCCTTCTTCAGGTTGAACAAAATTAACTGTTGTTTTTTTTCATTGCTAGGTGACTGGGTGTCCTATCCATTGTGAAAAGAACATGTTTCTCTCTACTGCTTCCCTCCACTCCTTTTTCCTTCCTCTTAGCTAATTCAAAAAAAGAAAAAACGATTTCCTTTCACTGCTATTTTTATTTTCTTGTCCTTATATTCTTTTCTTCTTCCCTCCTTCTTTTGCTTTCTGAATTTACAGATACTAGTTTGTGAATTATTTGGGGGAAGAAACCTGACTCAGAGTGGACTCTCTCTGTATGTATGTCTCTCTTCTCAACTTCTCTTTGTCCTCTTGCTATCCCTAGAATTTACAGTGGACAGTAGATTTGCATAACTATTCTTGCTTTCCATTTTTTCCTTTCTCTTTCTTTTTCTTTTTGATTTGGTTGCTATTTTTTCTTGGACTGGAGGTGTTGTTTGGCTAACTGGTATTGGTTGAATTGCATCAATCCTTGCTTCACTTATTATTATTGTAATTTCTGAGGTTGGTGACTATATTTGTCATAAAGGTATTTAATATAGTGTGGCTTGTACTCAAAACACAACAACTGAAGAATGACAGAACTGAAAAATAAAAACCACATCAATAAAAAATGATTAAATCAAGAGAAAATAAAACTGCTACCACAATGAATCAGGACAGGATCCCAGAATAAATTCCAAATCAGTCATAAGTAACCATAGATAAGAAAATTATGCAAGCAATAAATAGCCTAATAATCACAGAAATGAAGACAACCATGGAGGAAAGGGCTATCAGAACTAGGGAAACAACAGATAAGACCCTTAAGGAAAACACAAGCTACTTCGAGGTAATTAGAGAACTAAGAGCTGAAATAGCTGAACTAAAAGGTCAATTAGCAAAACAAGCTAATAGTATAACTGAACTGAAGAACGAAGCTGAGGGAAGGCATTAGGCTAAGAGAGTCAGAAAAAAAATTAGTCAGACAGAGGATGAGCTAGAGAAAACTAAGAAAGAGATAAAAGCTCAAAAATAGATTTAGAGACACTGAAAACAACAATAGAGACATATGGGATGATCTCAAAAGAAGTAACATTCGTATCATTGGCCTGCCAGAGGAAGAAAGAGAGGAAGGGGAAGCAAACATTCTAGAGGAAATAATAAAAGAAACCTTTGCAGACCTAAACAAAAGAAAGTACATTAAGATTCAAGAGGCCCAGAGAGCTCCAAACAGAATCAAACCAGACTTGAAGACATCAAGACAAATTATAGTTACAATGAAAATAAGTAAAGATACAGAAAGGGTCCTAAATCAGAAGAAAAAACACAAGTAGAACCTGAACTGGAATTGGGATATTGCACCAAAGTAAAAGACTCTGGGGTGGGGGTGGGGAGAATACAGGTCAAAGAAGGATGCAGAGGCCCTTGTGGGGGTTGTAATGTTATATGGAAAACAGAAATTTTATGCATGTACAAATTATTATATTTAATGTCCAATGTAAAATATTAATTCCAAAATAAAGAAATTTTAAAAAAGGTTCCTAAAGGCTGCAAGAGAAAAACAAGAAGTCAAATACAGGGGAAAACCTATAAGATTATCAACAGACTTCTTCACTCAAACTCTAAAATCCAGAAGAGAATGGCAAGATATCTATTCAGCCATGAATGAAAAAGGGTTTAAGCCAAGGATAAAATATCCTCCTAGACTTTCATTCAAATTAGATGGAGGGATCAAAAATTTCTCAGACAGACAACAGTGAAAGGAGGCAATCATCATCAAGCCTGCCCTGAAAGAGGTTCTAAAAGACCTTTTTTTTTTTTTTTTTTTTTCCTCCTCCAGGGTTATTGCTGGGCTCAGTGCCTGCACCAGGAATCCACTGCTCCTGGATGCCATTTTCCCCCTTTTTGTTGCCCTAGTTGTTGCAGCCTCGTTGCAGTTATTATTGCCATTGTTGACATTGTTTTGTTGTTGGATAGGACAGAGATAAATGGAGAGAGGAGGAGAAGACAGAGAGGGGGGAGAGAAAGATAGACACCTGCAGACCTGCTTCACCGCCCATGAAGCGACTCCCCTGCAGGTGGGGAGCCAGGGGCTCGAACCGGGATCCTTACGCTGGTCCCTGCGCTTTGCGCCATGTGCGCTTAACCCACTGCACCACTGCCCGATCCCCTAAAAGACCTTTTATACACAAGAACATCACCATATACTTGCCATAAACCAGAGCAAATAAAAATTGTTAAATAATGGAACTACAATACACACAATCCATAATATCAATAAATGTCAATGGATTAAATTTACCCATTAAAAGGCACAGAGTGGGAATATGTATCAGAAAATACAACCCAACCATATTCTTCTTGCAAGAATCCCATGTGACCCAACAAGACAAACTCAAGTTTAAAGTGAAAGGATGGGAAAACTATCATAAAGGTTAATGGACCACAAAAAAGGCAGGAATAGCCATTCTCATCTCTGACACAATTTATTTTAAATAAAATAAAGTAATAAAAGATAGGAAAGGCCATTACATAATGATTAGAGGATCAATCAACCAAGAAGATTTAACAATTATTAACATCTATGCACCTAATGAGGGACCATCTAAATACATCAAAAACCTACTGAAAGAACTTCAAAAATACATCAAGAGTAATACAATAATAGTGGGAGACTTTAACACCACACTCTCACACCTAGACAGATCAACAAAGCAGAGAATCAACAAAGAAACAAGAGAATTAAATGAAGAGATGGACAGAATAGACCTTTTGGACATTTTCAGAGTCCTTCACCCCAAAAAACTGGAATACACATTCTTTTCAAATCCACACAACACATACTCAATTATAGACCACATGTTAGGCCACAAAGACAGCATCTACAAATTCAAGAGCATTGAAATCATCCCAAATATCTTCTGAGACCATAGTGGAGTAAAGCTAACATTAGACAGCAAAAAGAAAATTACTAAAAGTCACAGAATCTGGAAACTCAACAACATACTGCTTAAGAACCACTGTGTCAGAGAGACACTCAAGCAGGAAATACAAATGTTCCTGGAAACAAATGAAAATGAAAACACACATTATCAAAATATTTGAGACACAGCTAAAACAGTATTGAGAAGGAAACTCATAGCCATACAATCACATATTAGAGAACTAAAAAAAGCTCAAATAAGCAACCTTAGTGCATGCCTTAAAGACTTAGAGGAAGAGAAACAAAGGAACCCTAAAGTAGCCAAAAGGACAGAAGTCACTAAAATTAGAGCAGAAATAAACATCTCTGAAAATAAGAGAACCATACAAAAGATCAGTGAAGTCAAATGTTGATTCTTTGAAAAATTAAACAATATTGACAAATCTCTAGCCAGAGTCACTGAAAAAAAAGGGAGAAGACTGAAATTAATAGAATTGTAAATGATACAGGATATATCACAACTGACACCACAGAAATCCAGAAAATCAAGTGAAACTTCTATGAAGAACTATATGCCACCAAGCTACAGAATCTGGAAGAAATGGAAGAGTTCCTAGAAACATATGCCCTTCCAAAACTGAATCAAGAAGAACTACAAAATCTAAATGCACCAATAACAAACAAATAAATAGAAAGAGTTATTAAGAATCTTCCCAACAACAAAAGTCCTGGACCAGATGGCTTCACAAACAAATTCTATCAAACCAGGTCTGGGGGAAGTAGGGGCTCTATAGTGAAGATGTGAGGTTCCTGCTGTCTTAGGGTTCAAAAAGACACTCAATAGTTAATATTATCATCACATTATTTGTTAATTGGGTTAACTTTGAAAAGTCCCTTTGTTATGGTTTGCTGGACAGTACCCAGTATCTTGTATATAGCTGTGCTATTGGAAGCTTCTAATCTACTTGGTCTAGGCTTTTGAGAGAGTCTGCATATCAAATACATAGCCTATATATTAAAAAGATTCAGTTTGTCTTTTGAGAAACTTTGAGACATATAATTGATTTCCCCCTCTCATATTAATTAGCTACTGATTTATATGTCTACATTTTGCTAGGAGTGTACATAAACACCATTCCCACCACCAAAGGACTGTGACCCATCCCTCCCGCCCACTCCCACCCCCCACTGGCCCAGGAAGCTACATGCCTACCCCTCACCACTGGGTTTTTACTTTGGTGCCTTACTTACAATTTGATCAGGTCCTACTTTTAGTTTCCCTTTCAGATCTTCTTAGTCAGCTTCTGTTGATGAGTGGGATCATCCCATACTCATCTTTATCTTTCTGACTTAGTTCACTTAACATAATTCCTTCTAGCTCTGTCCAAGATGGGTCAGAGAAGGTGGGTTCATTGTTCTTGATAGCTGCATAGTATTCCATTGTGTATATATACCACAGCTTTCTCAGCCACTCATCTGTTGTTGGGCACCTGGGTTGCTTCCAGGTTTTAGCTATTATGAATTGTGTCCCCCAGACCTGGAACCCTTGGATAGGGCCCACTTTCCCGTATGCATCTCCCAATCCAAACCAAATAACATTGCATCTGCCGATCACAATCTAACCAAAGCAACGATTGCTACCTCAACATGCTTCACCTCAGAATGTATCCAGAGACTTCACGTGTGGAATGACAACCCTTCAGCTTCATTACTCGGGTGAGACCTTTCCTTTAATAGTATACTCTAATTTCATCTCAGGTAGTTCACTTTCTAACAAAGTCCCATAACCTAGATATACACCAGTTTCTGTGAGAGAGAGCTTATGTGCACACGTATCCATAAACTACTGCAAAATATATACCTGAAAGCAGGACTACACTAGAGTTTGCAGTGAGTACCTCCCTAACACTTCCTCTCCACTATTCCAAGCTTGGGATCCATGATTGCTCAACAAATTGTTTGGCTTCATATGTTAACTCTCTTTTCAATCACCAGGTTCCAGATGCCACCAGGATGCTGGCTAGGCTTCCCTGGATTGAAGACCCCACCAATGTGTCCTGGAGCTCAGCTTCCTCAGAGTCACACCCTACTAGGGAAAGAGAGAGGCAGACTGGGGGTATGGACCGACCAGTCAACGCCCATGCCAAAACCATCTTGAGGAAAAGAAACAGAAATGGAGGCATCACACTCCCAGATCTCAAACTATATTATGAGGCCATCATTATCAAAACAGCCTAGTACAGAAACAAAAATAGGCACACAGACCAGTGAAACAGAATTGAAAGCCCAGAATTAAACCCCCACACCTATGGACATTTTATCTTTGATAAGGGGGCCCAAAGTATTAATTGGAGGAAGGAGGCACTCTTCAATAAATGGTTTTGGGAAAACTGGGTTGACATATGCAGAAGAATGAAACTGAACCAACTTATCTCACCAGAAACAAAAATCAACTCCAAATGGGTCAAGGACCTTTATGTTATACCAGAAACTATCAAATACCTACAGGAAAACATAAGTGGAACACTTTCCTACCTAAACCTCAAGGATATCTTTTATGATACAAATCCAATTGCAAGGAAGACTAAAGCAAAAACAAACCAATGGACTGTATCAAATTGAAAAGCTTCTGCACAGCCAAAGAAACTATCACACAAACAAGGAGACCCCTCACAGAATGGGAGAAGATCTTCACATGCCATACATCAGACAAGAGACTAATCACCAAATTTACAAAGAGCTCAGCAAACTTAGCACCAAAAAAGCAAATGACCCCATCCAAAAATGGGCAGAGGATATGAAAAGAAAATTCATTACAGAAGAGATCCAAAAGGCTATCAAACACAAGAAAAATTGCTCCAGGTTGCTAATTGTTAGAGAAATGCAAATAAGGCAATACTGAGATACCACCTCATCCCTGTGAGAATGGCATACATCAAAAAGGACAGCAGCAACAAACGCTGGAGAAGCTGTGGGGACAGAGGAATCCTTATGCACTGCTGGTAGGAAAGTAAATTGGTCCAGCCTCTCTGGAGAGCAGTCTGAAGAACTCTCACAAGGCTAGACATGGATCTTCCTTATGACTCAGTAATCTCTGTCCTAGGGATATACCCCAAGGACTCCGTAATACCCAACCAAAATGATGTGTGTACACCTATGTTCTTTTCAGCACACTTTGTAATAGCTAAAACCTGGAAGGAACCCAAGTGTCCAACAACAGATGAATGGCTGAGAAAGTCGTGGTATATATACACAATGGAATACTACACAGTTATTAAGAACAATGAACCCACCTTCTCTGACCCATCTTAGATGGAGCTAGAAGGAATTATGTTAAGTGAGCTAAGTCAGAAAGATAAAAATAAGTATGGGATGATCCTACTCATAAACAGAAGCTGAGAAAGAATAACAGAAGGGAAAACTCAAAGCAGGATTTGACTAAATTGGAGCTGGGTAGCAAAGTAAAAACCCTGGGTTGAGGGTGAGAGTGGATGTTCAGCTTCATGAGTGATGTGTTTGGTGGGGAGGGATGGGACACAGTCTTTTGGTGGTGGGAATGGTGTTTATGCACATTCCTATTAATTTTAGTCATATAAATCACTAATTAATATGAGAGGGGAAAATTGATCGAATATCTCGAACTTTTAAAATTATAGACTGAGTCTTTTTAATACATAGGCTGAATCTTTGATATTTTGACTCTCTCAAAAGCCTAGACCAGGGAGAACAGAAGCAACCAGTGGCAAGACTATATACAAATAATGTCAAAGGACATAAAGTATGGTGATGTTGTGTATGATACAGCAAATCCTAACAAAGGGATATTTCAAAGTTATCCCAATTGCCAAATAATTTGATTATAGCAATATCTATCTATTGTCTTCTTAAACCCTAAGACAGCAGGAACCATCCACTTCCTCTATAAAGCATATATTTCCCCCAGTCCTGGAACCTCTAGGTTAGGGCTCAATTTCTGCTAGCTTTACTCAAATCATACCAAATGATATTGCATCCACCGATCCCAACCTAATCAACACAAGGAGTACTACCTCAGCATGCTTCACTTCAGACTATGTCCAGAGACTTCAGGCAGAGGATGTCAACCCTTCACCTTCATTACTGAGGTGAGACCTTTCCTTTCAGAATATTCTCTAATTCCATTCCAGGAGGTTCACTTCCTAACAAAGTCCCCAAACCTAGATATAGACCAGGTCCCGTATGATACCACATATGTTGACATCTATCCATAAATTATGGCAAAATATATACCTGAAAGCAAAAATACACAATAGCCTGTAGTGAATCAGTATCATGTTCATAATGAAATAGTGTCTACTTAGACTTAGATATCCTCCTCACCTACTTCATGTTACAGTTATCCCACTCACCCCAAAGCTTACCTTAGAACAAAGCAAGGATTGCAAAAGCTCAATAAGGGCAAGAGACTGGCATACTTTAATGATAACTCTTTAGTCACTATCAGACCACCCCATCAGTTGGGGACCTAATTGGGGAGTCCTGAGATTCCCAGACTTGATGGGCCTAGACCTCGAATAAATCTCTCTCTCCATTGTTACGTTCATTTCTATCAGGAATGACATAAAAGACCCCTTTGTGGGCCCACGAAGGACTTGCCCTCAACTTGGATCAACAATGGTAGAGAATGTTCCATCCTCCAAACGGAGGATGGACAATTTACTCTATGCTACACCTGAGGAAGATGGGTTGATATTGGGCCAGCCTGGAATTTTCTTATGCATGATCACAAAATGTGAGCTCACATCTATAGTGATGCAGAGGTCACATAGGCTCCTAAGCTGATTATGGGCCCCAGATCACATCAAATCTATAGGGTTTACAGTCAATAATATTTATACCCCTTTCCCATATTAGGGAGCTACTCTCTTCCCTGATCCAGCTTTCTGGTCCTTTTTCCAACCATGACATCATCTCCCCAGACAATAACTTTGATCTACTGGCATATCAGATTTTAGGTTCAGGGGAAAAAGAAAAAGAAAAAGGAAAAAAAAAAACTAGTATAGCCACAGGCCCTTTGGAATCTAACTAAAATATGCCTACTAGCTATTAGCTATCTACATTTTGTAACTCCCAACTCTTCATCTGAACTATTCCAGCCTTTAGGTCCATGAATGGACAATAATTTGTTTGGCTTTGTATGTTAACTCTCTTTTCAGCCACCAGGTTCCAGATGCTACCATGATGCCAATGAGACTTCCCTGGACAGACAACCCCACCAATGTTTCCTGGAGCTCCTCTTCCACAGAGCCCTTCCTCACTAGGGAAAGAAAGAGACAGGCTACAATGGGAATTTTGTGAAGTTGTATCCCTCTTACCCTATGGTTTTGTCAATGTTTCCTTTTTATAAATAAAAAAGATACTAGAAGAGAGAGAGGGGGGAGAGAGAGAAAGGAGCGAGACAGAGAGAGAGAGAGAGAGAGAGAGAGAGAGAGAGAGAATGTATAGACAGTAACTGTTTATTGTGAGTAACAGGATCTGTTGCAGGTCATCTCATACAAAATATCCACAGAGAACTTTACAGCTGCCTTTTAGTTCTCAGTTACTAATTTAATGCTTCATATCAATTTATGACTTGACTTGTCCCTAACTCATAATCCAGCATGAAATAAAGTGAAAGTACTGTAAGGGACCAAAGTCAAAATTTTAATCCATTACAGTGGAAGGCTGAGAACAAGGTAGATACTATGCAGTGACTGAGCTGCAAAACACTTACTGTAAGCTGCTAAATTCTACTTTGTGCTCGCAACCAAGATGCTCCCACTGGTCCACTATTACAGATATTACACTTTCCTTGAGCTACTCCTATATTGGGAATGGTTCTAGTTTGGTCTATCCACATTGTCTCTGCATGTAGGTAGTCTTTTCCCAAGATTTGACTTCTATCAAATCCATCATTTGAAATTAAAATTTACTTAGCTGTCTTCATTCTCTCAATTTCCCAGTAAGGTTATCTAATAATTTTGTGATTGCCTCTTGTATATGATAGTTTGCTTTCATAAAGGATTGTTACAGTGAATTCTGTGAACTTTCTAATGTGAAAAGTTATTTTTCATGGTATCACAAAGCTTACTTGAAGTCACAGATTGTTTAGCTGTTTGCAGGTCTGCTTATTCGATTTCAGATCCTCTGGGACACATAACACACATTTCTCAGATTGAGACTCAAAACGTATACACCCATGAATGGGAGAACAAAGAAATGATCCATGAGGATTTTTATTTTATTAGCCCTTCACTGTGTGGTGATATAAACTGATACTTACAAATACTTATAAAAATCCATAAAGTTACTGAAAAGTTATATATTGTTTTCCTAAAAAACAACAATAGACAAAGAAGTAAAGCAATGATTTCTCAGGACGAATGCATTTGAAACATGTACTTCCCCAGAACACTCCTCTCCTCCCCTTCTCCCCAGCTCTTTATCCATGTCATTTTTCCATGTCTTTTTTCTATATCCCCTCCCATTCTCCTCCTCACATTCTCCCTCTTATTTACTGAACACAATGTGATTGCTTACTTTATGACGCGAGTGGGGGAGGTGGTGGTAGTGGATGATTATAATTATAATATTGACATAGTGCTACAACTTCTCATCTACCTATGGTAGATTTCTACAAAACACTCTGACTCTCAACTTACATTCTTTTCCACCATCATGCACCCCAAAGCCCCCTTCCCACACCAGACCCCTCTTTTCTCTTAAGTCCTATGCAATACATCAAACCATGCGAGGTTTACCATCTGCTGCTTCTTTCTGATCTTAAATATAACATTTTATATGCCAGCTTTGACTTTACATGTTTGTGCGCACTTATTAAAAAATGAAAAAAAAGAGTACTCTGTAAATTCCAAAATTAACCAGAAAATAGTCACCCAGAAGAGCATTTTTTAAATATTCAATAATAATTAGCAGAGGAGAGGTAGCTTATTTAAATACTGATAACTGATTTATGAAATATGAGATTAGTTGTGAAATGCTTGAAAGACCCAGAAGGCCATATCATCTCAACTTCTCAGTGTAAAACAAGATGTTTTATGTATCTAACCAAAATGATGGATTTTAACTGGGGACTCTTTCTTGTCTATGTTTATATAGCTAAAAGGAAAGGCATTTTCCCCATGACATCAACCTTACATTTACCTGGCCCTATGTTTGCTGTGGAGCATTTTAAGAAGATAACAGTTATCCTCTATTAGCCTTCTACTGAATAGACTGAGAAATCATTGACTTGCATTCATGGATGCAGAAACAGAGGAAAATAATTTGACTAGTATTGCAAAGTTAGCTATGACTAAGTTTCTTCATTTTTATAAGCAACCCAGCCTGTGATATTTTGTTATATTTATGCTGCTGTTTTCCAAATAATGAAATAAAATATTAATGCCTATAATCAGTCTTTATTCAGAAATGATGAGTATTTTGTCATTTGGACATAGCAGATTCTGAGAGCAGTCCTTTCCTGGGGAACTATGAAGTACTTTCCTCATGTAATTAGCCAGAAGACACAGGGTTGAGTCATAAGGTTCTTCCTCAGGAAGCCATCAACTTAAAACAAGATGCTTACTGATATAAAAAGAGAGATGCATTTTTATCAGATATGTTATTTTTTTCTCTCTCTACTTATCTTTTCCTGTTTTGTTGATGAGACTTCTAAGCTCTGAGCTTGAGAAAATTTATAATGATTCTAATTGCCTTATCTCCATTTTTTCCATCTGTTTAAAAGCAAGATTCATCCATTTAGTGATAATAATTGACCTTGTTAGACAATTCATAAATCTGGCAGCTACCAACCTAAAAGCAGAAAGAGGCTGTGAAGAATCATATAAATGAAATGTTTGTCTTTGTTTTTTTTTGTTTTGCTACCAGAATTATCACTGAGAAATCAGTGACTCAGTGACTACAGTTGAATACGCTCACCATGGCCAACTACTTATTTATTTATTTTTTTTAGAGGTTAAGAAACTGAAAAAGAGAAGGAGAAAGCAAGATAAAGAGAGAATGAGGAAAGACACCTGAAGCACTGCTCCAACACTCTTAAAGCTTCCTCCCTACAAATCCTGGCACTTAGTAGCATGTGTGCATTAGAGGTAAGTCACCATCTGGAACCCAAGATGGAATCTTACATAGAAGAAGAAACAGAATGAGCTAAAGTTATTAGAAAAACAATTACTTTAGGTAAGGTTAACTTCCCATAGAAGAAGGCATAAGGGTAATATAGAAAGCATCTAGGGAGCCGGGGGCTTGAACCGGAATCCTTACACCAGTCCTTGCACTTTGCACCATGTGTACCAGTCTTTGTGCTTCATGCCTCCTGTGCTTAACCATTGTGCCACCGCCCAGCCCTCTATATTCCTTACTTTTAACACTTAAAAACACTGTATAACTTGCCTCTGCACTTTTTTATTGCCATCTCTGACTTGGTAAATAATACAATCAGTGAGGTCGAGCAGTAGCACACTGGGTTAAGAAACTTGGCACAAAGTGCAAGGACCAACGTAAAGATCCAGGTTGGAGCCCCTGGCTACCCCTTGCAGGGGATTGGCTTTACAGGTGGTGATGCAGGTCTACAGGTGTCTATCTTTCTCTCCCCCCTCTGTATTCCCTTCCTCTCTCCATTTCTCTCTGTCCTATCCAACAACAACGACATCAATAACTACAACAACAATAACAAAAAAAGGGCAAGAAAAGGGAAATAAATAAATATAAAAAAAGAATACAATCAGAATCAGCTGCAAAAATCCAGACAAAGAAACAGATAAAAGACAGCCTTGATTGTCCCCTCAGCTGAAATAAATTTAAAAACAGGGTTATCAGGGCCAGTGTACTGACACAAGGGGAAAGATACCTGCCTTTTCAGTATTGCAGTGAAGGTTAGAACCCCTGTGAACCACAGGAGTATGCTACTGCCCTAGACGAAGTTTCAATGCTATGGCATCTATCCCATTAGAAAACAAACAGGGTTCTCTCTAACCAAATGACCCTTCTACTGATATTTTTCTACAACACCTATTTTAGAGATGATGCTATCTGGGTGCCAGTGGTGGCACACCCGAGTGCATATGTTACAAGATTCAAGGACCTAAGTTCAAGGTCCCACTTACCACTGGTGTGTGGGAAGCTTCATGCACAGTGCTGCAGGTGTGTCTTTCTCCTCACTCCCTTCTATGCCTGTCTATATCTTGTGTGTGTGTGTGTGTGTGTGTGTGTGTGTGTGTGTGTTATAAAGAGAAAAGAAGAGAGACACTGCTATCTGAAATAATTTCTCTACTTCATAATCATGTAAGTAATATACAAGGAATCATTCTTAAAAAGTTGGAAATTACTACAACCTGATCTTAGTCAAAAGGCTGAGAAGTGATTGAGGGCATAGGATGTGGAACTCTGGTGGTAGGAATTGTGTGAAATTGTGCACCTCTTTTCATACCATCTTGTTGATAATGATTAAATCAATGAATCAAAAAAAGTCTAAAAAAAAGTGCTAGTAACAAGCAAAAAAAAAAAAGAGAGAGAGAATTATCATTTTGAAAATGTAAACACCAGGAAAAATAGAGTACTTGTCTCCCAAACTTTGCAGGAGGATAAGTACCTAATGAAACAGTTTCTGCCTAGACCTAGATACCCCCCTCACCTACCTATTACATGTAACCCAATTACTCCAGAGCTAACCTTGTCAGACAAAGTAAGGAATACAAAAGCTGAAGAAGGAAAAGAGACTGGCATACTTTAATGATGAACCATTAGTCACTGCCAGGCCACCATATCACCTGGGGTCCTAGTCAGGGAGTCATTGAATTCCCACACAGACATGATGGATCTAGACCTCTAACAGATCCCTCTCGCCACTGTCATTGGTGTTTTCTATCAGGAACAATATAATGGACCCTTTTGTGGGCCCCTATAGGACCTACCTTCAATGTGGATTAATAATGGCAGGAAATATTCCATTCTCCGAAGAGAGGTTGGGAAACATACTCTACCTACTACTTGAGGAAGCTGGGTCCTGAAATTAGTGCAGCCTGGAATGTTCCTAGCCATGACCACAGAATGTGAGCTCAGACCTACAGGGATGCAGAGGTTACATATAGACTCCTGTGCTGAAGATGGACCCCAGATCAAACCAGTGGGGTTTACAATTAACAGTATTTACATACTTTCCCCAGATTTGGGAGCTACTCTTTTCCCTGATGCAGCTTTTTAGTCATTTTTTCAAACTATGACAACATCTCCCCAGACAATAACCTGAGTCCACCTGCATATTAGATGTCAGGATCAGGAAAAAACTAGCAAAGTCATGGGCCCTCTGGAATATACCTAAAATAGACCTACTAGCTTTTTCCAAAATGGAGACCCAAAATCTTCATCTGAAATATCATTGCCTTTAGGTTCAGAATTAGTCAACTATTTGTTCTGCATTATATCTTAACTCTTTTTCAGTCACTAGGTTCCAGATGCTACCATGATGCCAACTGGACTTCCCAGGGCAGAGGACCCCACCAATGTGCCTTGGAGCCCTGCCTCCCCCAGATCCCTGCCCCACTGTGTAAAGACAGAAACAGGCCGGGAGTGTGGATTGACCTGTCAATGCCCATGTTCAGTGGAGAAGCAGTTACAGATGCCAGACCATCCACCTTTTGCACCCCACAATGATCCTGGATCCATACTCCCAGAGGGATAAAGAATAAGGAAGCTATCTAGGGAGGGGATTGGATTTGGGTTTCTGGGGATGGGTATTATGTGGAAATGTACCCCTCTTATCCTATAGTCTTGCCAATATTTCCATTTCATAAATAAAAATATTAATAAAAAGAATCTTAATTTTTTATGTGCAAGGAAAGAACTGAGGACCTCCTGAATATAGACTACCACTCCTGATCAGTTTCTCAGTAGTTTCTTCACTGTTGAGGGAAGAAAGGAAAGGGGGTATATAGAGACCGCTGCACCATCCTAGGAATTGCCCCATCTCACACCCATGCTGTCCATAGTACTCCCATGTAGTGCCTATATGATTCTAACCAAGTCCTTCAGGAATGGTAAGGCACACATCCTTCCCCCTTTTTATTTCTGGCGGTGGTAGTGGGGCTAATCCAGGCAATTCTTTATAATACTACCCTCACATAAAATTCCACATACTGCTTCTTCCACACTATGATAAATAAAAATTAATGCCTTAGAGATCAAGAAACATCTACAGACTGCACTGTTAAAAAATATTTTAACGGGGGTCGGGCTGTGGCGCAATGGGTTAAGCGCATGTGGTGCAAAGCGCAAGGACAGGTGTAAGGATCCCGGTTAGAGCCCCCGGCTCCCCACCTGCAGGGGAGTCGCTTCACAGGCGGTGAATCAGGTCTGCAGGTGTCTATCTTTCTCTCCCCCTCTCTGTCTTCCCCTCCTCTCTCCATTTCTCTCTGTCCTATCCAACAACGAACAACATCAACAATGGCAATAATAATAATCACAACGAGACTACAACAACAAGGGAAACAAAAGGGGAAAAAATGGTCTCCAGGAGTGGTGGATTCATGATGCAGGCACCAATCCCAGCAATAACCCTGGAGGAAAAAAAAAAAAAGAAAAAAAATTTTTAACATACATCAAGTGAATGTAGTTTGGATGTCTCTCTCTCTCTCTCTCTCTCTCTCTCTCTATATATATATATATATATATATATAGACAAGATCTGTGACCTCTCAGCTCTTCACTGGGTGTTTCTAGATGCTGGTCATGAGAAACATCTTTTAGAAGGTAATTTTCTTCCAACTCAGTTTTTGGTTTGATATGCACCTGTCCAAATTTGCAGGAAATTGGACTACCCTTGCTTCTCCTTAAAATTGAGACTTTCCACCAAGAAAGCCTTCCAAATAAATAAATACTCACTGATGAAAGCTTCTGTAGCTCAGATACCTCTCATAAAGCACTGCCAGGTAGACACAGGTACCAAGAACATTTTGACCATATCCATAGGCAGAATAAAAATCTGATTCATTCTAATCCTTATGGTACAAAATATTGAAATAATATAGAACTATCTGTCCACATCATGCCACAGAGGCCATCAAGAGTCCACATCAGCCCTCTGTGTGACAGAAAAGGCTTTATTCACAATTTTGCACAATTCTGAGAAATGGGTTCTTCCCACAGTGCATTCTCTCTCTTTCTCCTCCAGGTGAGTGGACCTAGCAGTGATTCATCCAGTAAAACACCATCAAGCATGAGGATTCAGGTTTAAGGCTCTGGTTCCTACTTGCAGGAGACAAACTTCATGAGCAGTGATGCAGTACTGCCTGTGTCTCTCTGTCTCCAATTCTCCCCCTTTCTCTGTTTCTCACTTTAACAAAGAAAATAGAAAGAAAGAAAGGGAGAGAGAAAGAAAAAGAAAGAAAGAGAAAATAGCTACTGGTAAAGTTGGAGTTGTGTAGGAACTAAGTCCAAGGGATAATTCTTGTGGAAAAAAATAATTAACTAGCCAACTAATTAATAAAATAATATCTAGGTGGAGATATTAAATATCCATGAAGTTGAAAGAAGACCTGTTTATCCCAAACCTTGCCACTTCAACTTCTCCTCTTATCTCTATATAAATGTTCTCCAACAAGGCAATTCTGAGGGAGGTTGATTTCAGCAATGCTCAGCAATGCTCGAGATTCCTTAAAACTTTGAATGGAAAAAGAATAGAATTTATTTTATACAAAAACTGGTGTGACAGTTTGGCTTTCTGTAGCACTGGATGGTAGGCACCTTTGTTCAGCTTCCTTACTGACAATTATCAAACATATATATATGAATCATTAATAGATATAAAGCAATGCTAACACTTTATATTATTATTATTATTGTCACCAGGGTTATCACTACTGGCATAAAGCCACGGTGCCAGACAGTCATTTTTTTCCCATTTACTTTCTACTTTATTTGATAGGACAAAGAGAAATTGACAGGGAAGGAAAAGATAGAGGGGGAGAGAAAACTGAAGATATGCTCCAGAGTTTATAAAGACCCCACCACCACCCCCACCACACACACACAAGGTGGGGAGCAGTGCTTGAACACAGATCCTTGTACATGTTACTGTATATACTTAACCATGCACAGGAGGTAGTATAATGGATAAAAAATAGATGAATTCTAAATGATGAGGTCCTGAGTTAGATCCCCAGCATCCTGTGTGACATACTGATGCTCTGCTTCTCTCTCCCTGTCATTAATAGATACATTTTAAAAATAATTTAGTAAATAAAATAGCAATATGACTATATGGTAACTCAGGCTCTTTAACTCTGCATACCTGTCTCCCAACAAAAGCACACTTTACTATACTGCTGAACTGAAGCAAAGAAGGAACACCTACAATTATTTTTCGTGGTTATTTTCAAGTTTAATTTAATTATTGATGAAGGAGGTAGAAAGATAGAATAAGAGGAGCCAGATGGTGGCACACCTGGTTAAATGAACACATTATAGTGCACAAGCACCTGGGTTCAAGTCCCTGATACCCACCTTCGGGGGAAAGCTTCACAAGTGGTGAACTAGGGCTGCAGGTGTCTTTTGGTTTTTCCCTCTGTCTACCCTCTCCCCTCTCACTTTCTCTCTGTCTCTATCCAATAACAGATTAAAGTTAAAATAAAAAAGAGTTGTCTTTAAGAGAGAGAGAGACCAAGAAATGACTCTGGCATAGGTGATACCAGTGACCTAACTTGGGAACTCATTCATGTGTGCAAAAATTCAGCACTCTGCCCACTGAATCACCACAATTACTAACTACCTTGTTTGTCAGTTGCTAACACCCTCACCTAGTGGTGTTAAGTTTTCTCTTCTTATAATCAATCCTAAGAACATAAAAATGTTTAATTAATTTATGCAGTGTTGCTTCACTGACTTTAAGACAGGATATTCATCCCTTTTTGTTCCCATGGATCAATGCCAAAACTCTTAATTGTTCAAGACAAGGAAAAACAGACTGAACCCTTGGCATAAAGCATACCACAGCATCCCAAGGCAGAATGGATACATAGGCCATCATCCACTCCCCCACTATTCTTAAAATACATCAAACATACAGCATACCTGGCAGGAACACAGGGATCTCATACCACATTGTCCTTCATTGTTGTTTAACAAAAATTAGTTTTGATTTTTCCCTTCTCCCTGATAGACTGATATAAATTAATTGTCCCCTAAACTCTGTTTTGTGTGTATGTGTGTGCATGTGTGTGTGTGTCTATTTATTATCTCTTGAAGCAGTGGGAACTATTGGTAGCAACTCCAAAGTCATACAAAACAGGGAAACAACTGAAACTGTCTTGCTGACTCCAGCTCCAAGGAGCCAATCATTTTATTATTCCTTTATTTATTTATGTATTACAGATCATTTTACAATTTCTTTGTTTTCAAATAATACATTTATGGCATGGTTAATGATTAAGAGTATAGTCTTTGACATATAGGCATAACCTTTTATCTCCCCCTGATAGGTGTCTGGGAGACACTTGTTCTCTCCATCTGGGGCAACCATTCATAATGTGGAGTCCTTTACTCTCTTTCTCTCTCTCTCTCTACCTCTGAAAACAGTTGACCTTGAAGGATAAAACCCAAGAAGAAAAGAAATACCACAGAAATTTTTACAAAATGAAAAGTAATCTCACTTAGAGGCAATAAGACAGCAAGGTTATATAACACCATGGGATAAGGAAAAACATAAATATGTCACCCTCTACATAAGTGTAAGTGCAATCTTCCCAATTGACTACAAGCACAAAATACCACTTACAAACTTCAGAATAACTAACATACGATCTACAGAAGGAAAATATTTAGAAAAATGAAAAAGAAACTCAAGGATGACACAAAAGGAAGACATTAAATTAGAACAGAAGAAAATATGAAGAAAACAGAAGAGCAAATATTCAAGGAAACACATAAAACAATTAATAAAATGGTATTATATTATATTAATTATATTATATTATATTATATTTCATAAATACCCTGAATTCTATTGGTCTGAATTCATCAATTAAAAGAGAGTGACTGAATGGGTCAATAAACAAAATCTATTTGTTTTCTGTCTATAGGAAATGCATATTAGCTTCCAAGTAAAATATAGGCTCAAAGTAAAAGGTTGAAAACAATTTACAAGTGTTTTGGGTTGCTGTGCTCTGTATCTTTCTAGTTCCCAGGTTGCCATTTCCTCTTAGGTCTGATGGTTCATGACCTCTTAGTGGTTCACTTTGGGGAAGTGAGTGGAAAATTATTTTGGAGTCTAGTATTCTCTTAAACCACCTAGACAATTTTATTTATCTATGCATTACTATTATCATTATTATTATTATTATTATTATTATTATTTTAGATAGAGACAGAGAAGGCAGTAGAGAGTTTGAAAGAAAGGACAGGACAAAGCTTCCTTCAAAGTGGTAGGGAATGAGTTTGAACTTGAGTTACATGACAAAGTGAGCTATTTCAGTCTTAACACTTTTTTTAATGCAGATTTTCATTTATATAGCTTCAATTAACTCTTTTTTTAACTTTATTTATTTATTTGTTATTGGATAGAGACAGAGAGAAATTGAGAGAGAAGGGGGAGATAGAGAGGAAGAGAGACAGAGAGACACCTGCAGACCTGCTTCACCGCCTATGAAGCTACTCCCCTGCAGGTGGGGAGCCAGACTCTTGAACCGGGATCCTGACAGGTCCTTGCACTTTGCACCATGTGCGCTTAACCCGCTACTTACCACCCGACTCCCCTATTTAACTCTTTAACACAACCAGTAGTAGGGGAGGTAGTACTGTGAAAGAAATGTTGACTTGCAAATATAAGGTGCCAAATTTGATCCCTGCCATCACATTTGGCAGAGTGATATTCTAACTCTCCATTTCTCTCTCAGACATATAAGTAAAGAATTATATATATATATATATATATATGTATATATATATATATATATATAATTCTTTACTTATATATATGCTCTGCTCCACTGGGAAAGAGAGAGACAGGCTTCTTCTTCTAGCATTTGCCCTTCTTCCGTAGCCAGTCAACAGAGACAGGCTGGGAGTATGGATCAAACTGCCAATGCCCATGTTCATCAGGGAAGCAATTACAGAAGCCAGACCTTCAACCTTCTGCACCCCATAATGACCTTGGGTCCATACTCCCGGAGGAATAAAGAATAGGAAAGCTATTCATGGGAATTGTGTGGAGTTGTATCCCTCTAATCCGATGGTTTTGTCAGTGTTTACTTTTTATAAATAATTTTTTTAAAGTACATGTAACCATAGCCACATGATATAAAATATATTTCCAGTAGCACACTGACTCAAGGGTGCACACTGTTGTAATCACAGATTGGAGGAGTCCCCACCTCCGGGGGGAATTTCATGAATGATGGAATAGTGCTACTCTCTCTCTCTCCCTCCTCCTCCCTTTCTCCCTCATTGTAGCCCTAGCAATGACACCAATGGTGGAAAAAAAACATTTAAAGCTAAAAAATATAAATAACAAGCAATGATGAGCTTTCTAGGGTGGCCAAGGATTTAGCAAATTAGTTGTAGTAAGTTCATATTCCTTTCATCATATATGCACCAAATGTAGGGTCTCCAGAATAAATCATAATTCATTCAAATGTTAGTAGAACAGAAGAGTGATACTGATAACAATAATGTAACAGTAGAACTCTTTAAGAACTCTTTAACACTATACTGCCAGCCATGGATAGGTCAACTAAACAGAATAAGAGAACAATAGCCAAAAATAATGAAGCAAGTCCAAAGATAAAATGCACAGAGAACTAACTGGTGGTTGCAGAGACAAAGTTTATAGGTGGACAAAGCAGGTGAGTTTGATCAAAGGGTTTAAACTCCTAAAGAAGCCATAGGCATATACTCTACAGCATGGTGACTATAGTTAGTAATACTGTGGATATTTAAAAGTAGGCAAGATAGTAGGTATTGATTATTACTTTTATCTCTCAAGCACACTCATAATATGTAAATATGTATGGGTGTGGATATTAATGAGGAAGAGTAGTAGATATATGATGGAAACAAAGTCATGTTAAAGGGATAACAGGAGCTGTAGAAATAAAAATCTGCATTAAAATAAGTGTTGGGCTGTGAAATGGCTCTCTTGGTTAGTGTGCTCCTTTGCCATGTGACTCAGGTTCAAACACATTCCCTACCACGTTGAAAGAAGTTTTGTGCTGTGGTTTCTTTCAAACTCTCTACCTCTCTGTCACTATCGAAAAAAAAAATACATAGATAAATAAGTGTCTAGGGTGGTGTAAGAGAATACTAGACTCCAAAATAACTTTCCACTCACAACCCAAAGTGAACCACTAAGAGGCATGAACCATCAGAACCAGGAAGCAATGACAACGTGGGGACTAGACAGATACATACAGGACATAGCAACCCAAAATTTCAGTAACAAGGGACTGTCAATTCATGTACTTTTTATTATCTTGCAACTTTAAATATGTCATGTGACCAGTGAAACTTCTGCCTCCATGTTAGTTTACTGTCAACATAGCTGTCCACCTAATTGGAGCAAACATCACATTTCAAAGGACCCCACTACTATAGAAGATCTTGTCTCTTCTTCCTGAAACACAGAACATTTCTACTTTCTTACCTTAGGCAGAATATTCCTTTTGTGAGTGGGTGTGTGGGGGGGTTTGAGAAGGTGTTTTTTTTTAATGTGGGGGAATTAATTATTTACAGTACAGTTATTGATACATCTGAAATATTTCTCAATTACCTGGAAAACTCTCACATCCCTAGCCTAGATCCTCTTCCACCACCATGCATCAGGAACATAAGCCCTCTCTTCTTCCCCAGAGTCCATTACTTTGGTGTGATACATCGAGCCCGGTCCAAGTTGTACTTTGTGTTTTCTCTTTCTGTTCTTATTTCTCAATTTCTTTCCATGAATGCGATCATCTCATATCCATCCTTCTCTTTCTTGCCTATCTCATGTAACATGATTCCTCCAAGCTCCATCCAAGATAAGGTGAAGATGGCGAATTCATCATTCTTAATAGCGGAGAGGTAATCCCTTGTATATCTAGACAACAACTTACTCAGCCATTCATCTCTTCTTGGACACTGGGTTACTTCCAAGTTTTAGCTATTACAAATTGTGCTGTGAGCATAGAAGGGCATACAGATCTCTTTGAAAAAGTGTTTGAGAAAAGATTCAGTTTGTGTTTTGAAAAACTTTGAGACATACAATTAATTTTCCCCCTCTCGTATTAATTAACTAGTGATTTATATGACAACATTTTACTAGGAGTGTACATAAACACCATTCCCACCAACAAAAGACTGTGATCCATCCCTTCCACCCACTCCCACCCCCCACTGGCCCAGGAAGCTACATGTCTACCCCTCACCACAGGGCTTTTACTTTGGTGCCCTACTTACAATATGGTCAGGTCCTGCTTTTAGTTTCCCTTTCAGATCTTCTTACTCAACTTCTGTTGATGAGTGGGATCATCCCATACTCATCTTTATCTTTCTGACTTAGCTCACTTGACATAATTCCTTCTAGCTCTGTCCAAGATGGGTCAGAGAAGGTGGGTTCATTGTTCTTGATAGCTGCATAGTATTCCATTGTGTATATATACCACAGCTTTCTCAGCCACTCATCTGTTGTTGGGCAGACTCTCTCAAAAGCCTAGACCAAGTAGATCAGAAGCATCCAATAGCACAGCTATATACAAGATACTGGGTACTGTACAGCAAACCCTAACAAAAGGACTTTACAAAGTTAACCCAATTACCAAATAATGTGATGATAACATTAACTATCGATTGTCTTTTTGAACCCTAAGACAGCAGGAACCTCACATCTCCACTATAGAGCCTCTACTTCCCCCAGTCCTGGAACCCTTGGATAGGGCCCACTTTCCCGTATGCCTCTCCCAATCCATATCAAATAATATTGCATCTGCCAATCACAACCTAACCAACACAATGATTGCCACCTCAACATGCTTCACTTCAGACTGTGTCCAGAGCCTTCACGTGTGGAATGACAACCCTTCAGCTTCATTACTCGGGTGAGACCTTTCCTTTCATAGTATACTCTAATTCCATCTCAGGTGGTTCACTTTCTAACAAAGTCCCAAAACCTAGATATACACCAGTTTCTGTGAGAGAGAGCATATGTTCACACGTATCCATAAACTACTGCAAAATATATACCTGAAAGCAGAAGTACACTAGAGTTTGCAGTGAGTACCCCCCTAACACTTCCTCTCCACTATTCCAAGCTTTGGGTCCATGATTGCTCAACAACTTGTTTGGCTTTGTATGTTAACTCTCTTTTCTTTCACCAGGTTCCAGATGTCATCAGGATGCCGGCCAGGCTTCCCTAGACTGAAGACCCCACCAATGTGTCCTGGAGCTCCGCTTCCCCAGAGACCCACCCTACTAGGGAAAGAGAGAGGCAGACTGGGAGTATGGACCAACCAGTCAATGCCCATGTTCAGCGGGGAAGCAATTACAGAAGCCAGACCTTCTACCTTCTGCAACCCACAATGACCCTGGGTCCATGCTCCCAGAGGGATAGAGAATGGGAAAGCTATCAGGGGAGGGGTGGGATATGGAGAATGGGTGGTGGGAATTGTGTGGAATTATACCACTCCTACCCTATGGTTTTGTTAATTAATACTTTCTTAAATAAAAAAAAAAGAAAAAGTGTTCGATTCCTTAGCAGACTCTTGATTCTCCCCTTCCCCTAAACCCTATTGGGGTTCATAAGCAAGTTCCATAAAATATGGACACAGTTGAGAAATGCATCCTTTCATCTCTCATGCTAGAAATGACCAGAGTATCACTTTATCCTAACTAAACAAATCTCTGCTCCTTTGCTAAATCTTCTAGCATGTTTTTAATTTCTTAGGGCAATGACAACTCACATCCACCTATCTATTAATATTAATAGAGTTATCACAGTGATCATTTCACAATGCATACAATCATCAAATCAGTATATATACATATATATCTGTTTGATATATATATGTGTGTATACACACACACACACACACACACATATATATATCAAACAAACAAAAAGTAGTGCAATGGGCCCCACCAGGGCCTAGATGGCCCTAATTGTTTGCTGCCTGACTATTCTACAATGACATTCCTGTCTCCCCTTTAATTCTTCTACTGTCCATTTGCTATTTCCTTTGCCTGTTGCTTCTTCCTCAGATTCCATAACATGTTTTTTCTCACATATACAGATTTTTACTCAAATGTTATCAAGGAGATCATAATCATCTTTTCTTAAATAATATCCCTCTGTGTCCAGACTTCCTTTACTTTCTTTCATTGCATGATAAAGAAATAATGATTAAATTAACTTATATAATCATTAACTGAGTTTTCCCACTAATATACTATAAAGGCAAAGACCATTTTTATAGTAGCATTCAAAAGCATACCTTGCACACAGTAGGTGCTTTATAAGGAGATGTTGAATAAATGAATGAATCACCAAATCTATCTTTGCTACCCAAGTATAAGCTCCTTGATGTGAGAGAAGATCTGTTTTCTTTTAGTCACCAGTGCCTAACAATATCTTTACCAAATGTAACCATTCCATAAATACATGCCTAAACACATCCAGTTGAAACAATGTATTTTTCTTACTGTCTAGTATATTACTAGTGGTGTTAAGACTTACATTAAAAAGTTTCCAGCCTCTAAAAGATAAAAAGACTTTGACTTAACTGTGTTCCTGAACTGATCTCACCAGGAGCCTGCTTCACTACTATAAATAAAATCAATAGCTGTTTCTATGAGTTATGAATAAGAATTGTTGTATTTAGAGTTTGAAATATGAGTGTAAATAAATAAAAACAATAATAACTTATCAAAAATCTGTAAAAAAATATTACTGGATTTATGAGAGTTAATTTCTATGTTGTTATAGTAGCACTAAATTCAGAGAATCATCATCCTCTTTGTTTTCTCTTTGTTTGTTTTAGCTTAGCAACAAGGTGACTACAAGATTTGAAAATTCTCAAAGGAGCTCAGACTGTGGCAGGTATTTTCTTAGTAGTTAGCATCTTTTTTCTCTTTTTGAAAAATAGCTTAATTTTATTGTAGAAATTAAGGAGAGAAGGGAAGGTCGATAGGGAAAGAGAAAGAAGGACACCTGCAGCCTTGCTTCAACACTCATGAGACATTTCCCCCTGGGAGTGGGAACCAGAGACTTGAACCTGGTCTCTTTGGGCTTAGGAACATTGTCTCTCCCACCCTATATTCTTTTCCAACTTCATACACCAGGACCCCAATACCTTTCTCTCTCATCCTTAACCCTTTATCCCCAGAGTCCTTTGCTTCAGTCAAATATACCACACTCAGTCCAAGTTTCACATTGTTTTCCACTACTGTTCTTACTTTTTAAGTTGCACCTGCAAGGGCATTATTTGCCATTCATCCTTCTCTATCTGGCTTACTTTACTCAACAGGATATCTTCAAATTGGATAGAAAAAAGAATTTCAGTGCATGGAATAAACAAGTAAATACCAGAGGACATTAGTATTGGTGATGTTCAGTGGAACATGCTGAACAAATTGAAGTATTCCTGGCTACTTAAATGGTTTTCTCTGTAATTAGACTTAATGTTTCCTAGTAGAAGAGAGATGCTTCCCAGAAAGAACGGTGCCATTTTGATTAAACTTCTAAAGAACAGCTACCAGGTCCTTGAGAAAGTCATTCCTGGATTGTAAAGGCCATATTTACATACATTTCAAAAGTACAGGAATGAATTTACAAGTATAAGGTTTTTCCTTAATGAGAGAGGAAAATTATGGAAACTTATGCATGTATGAGTTTTGCCTCCTTTAGTTTTTTTTTGTCAGGCAGAAAATAGAAGATAGATAGATCAATGAATAGATAGATGATAGATGATTGACAGAGACAGTCTCCACTGTACCAGTGTTTTCCCCAGTTCTACGGCAATCTCATGTAGTGCCAAGACTCAAATCAGAGCCCTGTGAATTTTCTCTCATGTTCCCAGTTACAAGTCCGAAGTTATGACTAAGCCTGTGTAAAGTTTTTCTAAACTAAACAAATACTAATGTTGTCTTAGTCAATACCAACTATATGTAAATGTTCATTATTAGGGACAGAGAAGGCTCAACTCAAACACATTCCTTTCACTACCTGAGGCCTCAGATGCAATCACATGCACTGTTAAAGGAAAGTACAATGCCTTTTTATGCTTTTCATAAAGTGAATCTTTAGAAAAATTAAAAATTATCATTATTGCATACATGTAACTGCCTAGGGCTAATATTTCATATTTTCTTATTTATATAAAGTAATAGCTAAATAAATACATTCCATATGTATATCTCACAACTATTATCCATTAAGTTGGTATTATTCTCTTCATTTTTCAAAGGAATGAATTAAAAAAGGGAATATCCCAAGGCTACAGAGATAGGAAGTGGAAGGATAAAACTTTTTTTTTTTTAGGACCAAAATTTTAACCAGCATCTAATTCCATATGTTTCTTTACTACATAAGGTTACTTCCCAAAAGAAGGGAATATAGAAAAGCTTTAGATTACTCTAGAAAACAAACAATAACATGACATTATATAAAATTTGTATTGCTAGGGCTTTTTTTTTAGGGGGGGTGGTTGGATGGGATGGGACTATTACAGAAATAGATGAGTTTTGCAATAATCATAATATTGATAATTTTTCCAGATAATTTCTTGTTGTGGGGAGTTATCTTATTCTATGAGCTGTAGAATTTTAGAGGATTCCTTGATCATTCCCAATTAAGTAGCTATAGTATCCTCCAAGTTCTGACAGAAAACAATCCGTGTATATTATTAAATATTCCAAGGGGCAAACTATCCCCAATTTTAAATCACCATTTGATAAAAATAGTAGTATGATGTATTTTTTTTAAAAAACTAAATATTTGCTTTCTTTTTTCAATTAAAAAAAAGTATTATCTTGTGGGAGTCGGGCCGTAGCAGCGGGTTAAGTGTACTAAGCTCAAGGACCAGCATAAGGACCTGGGCGGAGGACCCAGCTCCTCACCTGTGGCGGGGTCGGGGGGGGGGGGGGTTGGGGGGGTGGGGTGGTGGTGGTGGTCACTTCACCGGTGATGAAGCAGGTCTGTAGATATCTATCTTTCTCTCCCTCTCTCTGTCTCCCCTCCTCTCTCCATTTCTCTCTGTCCTAGCCAACAACAATGACATCAATAATTACAACAATAAAGAAATTATTATCTTTACTTATTTGATAGAGTCAGTCAGAAATTGAGAGGAAAAGGGGAAATAAGAAAAGACAGAGAGACACTTACAATACTGATTCACCACCTGCAATACTTTCCCACCTGCAGTAGGGGATTGGGGGCTTTAACCTGGGTCCTTTCATTGTAATGTGCATTGAACCAGGTGTATCACTGCCAGGCCAGCAATAAGCATGTCTCAAGAGTGCCTGGGAGGTGGTACAATGGATATGGTATTGACTTCTCAAGCATATGGAGTCCTGAATTTGATTCCTGGCATCATATGTATCAGAATGAGGCTGGCCCTGTCTCTTATAAAATAACTGATATATCTTTAAAAAAACTTTCAATATAAAATATTTTATAGTACATTGAATTTTAAAAATTGTATAGCATGGGAGAAGCTCCTTTGGAGAAAGAATTCCACCCACTTAATTTTCTTTTTCTTTTCCTTTATTACCTCTTTTAGGTAATTGTACTATTTCTAGGGTTCTGATATGACTATGCAGAGATAGCTGTTCAAATAGAGCTTATATTTTCCTCATGATAAATTGTCAAGCATATTTCTCCTGTGTATATAGTCTTTCATTCCATTAAACATAGACTTGCCACTTGTATTTTTCGCAAGGTAGTTGAGTAGAGCTTTTGTTGTTGTTTGTTTGCTTGTTTTTAAAACCTCATTCAGAACAACAAAATTACTCCAACTGTTCAGGAAAATGACTGTTAGATCCACTTGGGTGAACAAGCAACTCATTTGCCACAGAACTGTCTCCAACAGTTTTGCCCCAAGCCTGCAATGGATCTACTTCAGATTTCATTAAGAGCAAGATAGAATCTTGGCCCATCTGGAGCCAAAGTTAGTCTGCAGGTTACAGGCATCCTCAGCGACAGCTTATTCACTCTTCTTGTAGTTATTCTTCTATGACTATTTCTTTTGTTACAGTTTAAATATTTTATCACTTCCTGTTCTGCCAAGTGTGAAAAAAAATGATAGTGTCTGTTCATACCTATGGAGAAGATGTTTTAAACTTTACCAGTTGTCAGAAATATTTGGCATAAATCAAATTTTATGCTGACTCCCGAAAGTTAGAAGGCTCAGTAGTGTTTGCTACCATACCCATGTTGAATATTCTTATTTTGAAACTAGATTATTTAAATTTACCTTAAACAGACCAAGTCATGAGTTTTCCAGGCAAATTGGAGGATATTGTGAATAAGCAAATCAGAAGTCGTCCAATGTACTGAATATTTAAACATTGCGTAGTGTAATTTGAAAGTTAATGAAATGTGTTTGTTGACTCAGCATACCTGACACTGAACTGCAGGGTATTTGATTTCAAACCCCCACCCCAAGCCTACCCCAGTTATTAAATGCCCATTCTTGGAAGGGACAATGCTTAAGTCAGTGAACTGGCACCATAGTTTTTGTTTTTGTCTTTTTCTTCTTCTAGATTTATTCATTTACTGGGGGGGGGGGTGTAGATAGCATACCAGTTATACAAAGAGACTCTTGTGCCTGAGGCTCCAAAGTCCCAGGTTCAATCCCCCTGCACAACCATAAGCCAGAGCTAAGCAGTACCCTGGTTTAAAAATATATATTCATTTACTATGAGAGAAGAGAAATACCAGACTACTGCTCAGCAATAGTATATGGTAATGTCTGGGATTGAACCTATGGCCTTTGGGGCCTCAATATATAAATTGGAACTCAAAAAAGGTAAGTTATTTCTCCAGCTCCTAGTTTTTTGTTTGTTTATTTGCTTGTTTGTTCCTTATTTGTTTGTATTTTATAATACTTTATAAAATGGAATTAAGGGAGCCAGACAGTTATACATCTGGCGTTAAGTGCACACAATACAATGCACAAAGACTGGGGTTTAAGCCCATGTTCACCACCTGCAAGGAGAAAGCTTCACTAGTGATGAAGCAGGGCTGCCGGTGTTTCTATGTTTCTTTCCCTCTCTTCCTTCCCTTTCAATTTCTCTCTGTCTCTATCCAATAATAAATGGATAAAAATTTTTAAAATTTTTAAAAAATTTTATTGGAATTAAGTTTAAAAAAAAAAAACTGTTAGGGCCAGATGGTGGTGCACCTGGTTAAGCACACACATTAGAGTGCTCAAGGACCCAGGTTCCCACCTGCAGGGGAAAGCTTTGTAAGGGGTGCAGCAGTGCTGCAGGTGTCTCTCTATCTCTCTCCCTCTCTATCTCCTTCCTCTCAGTTTCTCTCTGTCTCTATCCCATAATTAAATAAATAAATAAGATTAAAAAAGAAATAGCGTGTTTTTAGCAATAAATATATATTTACTAAGTCCTCACAGAAATCTTAAACAGTAAAATTTAAAATTCTAGAACCTTTTAAGTATAAAAACATTCAGGGAATTTTTCCACTGCTTTTTTGTTAATTGAAAAATAATTCTGGTTTCTGGATGGGTGCACAACTGGTTAAGTGCACATGTGTCTTGCAGATATCTATCATGGAGAGAAGATTGTGACTGTCAACAACTGTAAAGCATTAGTCTCAGAATAACATGGAACAACAAATTCTAAGAAAATAAATAAGTAAGAATATAGCAGTGCATATGAAATACTGTAGGTGCCCAACAATAGATGAGTGGCTGAGAAACCTGTGGTATATATACACAATGGAATACTATGCAGCTACTAAGAACAATGAACTCAACTTCTCTGACCCATCTTGGTCAGAGCTAGAAGAAATTATGTTAAGTGAGCTAAGTCAGAAAGGAAAAGATGAGTATGGGATGATCCCACTCATCAACAGAAGTTGAGAAAGATCAGAAAGGGAAACTAAAGGCAGGATCTGACTAAATTGAAAGTAGGGCATCAAAGTAAAAATCCTGTGGTGAGCGGGAGGGTGGACATGAGGCTTCCTGGGCCGGCGGGGGATAGGGTGGGGGCGGGTAGGTGGGATGGGACACAATCTTTTGGTGATGGGAATGGTGTTTATGTACACACCTATTAAACTGTAGTAATATAAATCACTAATTAATATGAGGGGGAAAATTGATTGTATGTCTAAGAAAGGGACTTTTCAAAGCTAACCCAATTACCAAATAATGTGATGATAACAGTAACTATCCACTGTCTTCTTGAACCCTAAGACAGCAGGATCCTCACATTTCCACTATAGAGCCTAAACATCCCCCAGTCCTGGGACCCTAGGGTAGGGCCCACTTTCCCGTATGCTTCTCTCAATTCTTATCAAATAATATTGCATCTGATAATCGCAACCTAATCAATGCAATGAGTGCCACCCCAGCACGCTTCACTTCAGACTGTGTCCAGAGACTTCAGATGTGGAACGACAACCTTCAGGTGTGAACCTTCAACTTCATCACTCGGGTGAGACCTTTCCTTTCATAGTATTCTCTAATTCTATCCTAGGTAGTTCACTTCCTAACAAAGTCCCAAAACCTAGATATAGACCAGGTTCCAGGAGATAGAGCATATGTTCACAGGTATCCATAAACTAGGGCAAATATATACCTGAAAGCAGTAGTACACTAGAGTTTGCAGTGAGTACCCCCCAACACTTCATCTCCACTATTCCAACCTTTGGGTCCATGATTCTTCAACAAATTGTTTGGCTTTGTATGTTAACTCTCTTTTCAGCCACCAGGTTCCAGATGCCATCAGGATGCCGGCCAGGTTTCCCTGGACTGAAGACCCCACCAATGTGTCCTGGAGCTCAGCTTCCCCAGAGATTCACCCTTCTAGGGAAAGAGAGGCAGACTGTGAGTATGGATCAACCAGTCAATGCCTATGTTCAGCGGGGAAGCAATTACAGAAGCCAGACCTCCCACCTTCTGCAACCCACAATGACCCTGGGTCCATGCTCCCAGAGGAATAGAAAATGGGAAAGCTATTGGGGAGGGGATGGGATATGGAGATTGGGTAATGGGAATTGTGTGGAGTTGTACCCCCCCATCCTATGATTTTGTTAATGTCTCCTTTCTTAAATAAATAAATTTAAAAAAAGAATACTGCAAAAAAAAAGCTATAAAGAAAATGTAAGTCTGATGATCACTGGTTTTGTTAATACTTTTGTAATATAGCATACTGACACATCTTAGAAATCTTCCTCAGAATGGAAAGCTGTCTGCTTTCTAAATAATCTCTGGTGAATTATACCCATCAGCTGAGGTCTAGATTCCATTTAACTATTAAGAATATAATTTATTGTTCTGAGGCAACTCACAAATTCTTAATAACCAATGAACTCAGTAAGTAATGATTGTTTTATTTCATGTTACAACTTTAGGAAAAATATATATAATGCATGTAGTCTATAATCCAAAGGAAAGTGTTATTTTTAAGATAGATATTTCTATGAGCATGAGAAACAAATTATAAAGAAAACTCCAAACCAATAGTATAATGCTAGTGCATACTGAATGTATACTTTTCTGTGACAAATTAGGAATTCAGAAAGAATTGTACTCCAAAACCTGTGTACCAGTCTTGTCAGAAATAAAATCAATATGATTTGATTTCCTTCGAACAGAAAATTCTATTTGGTTCATGATGATATGATTTGAATGGAAGGGGTTTCTAAAGGATGTTTTACTCTATCTCTCATACACACTGACACACTGAACAAAAGGTAGGCCATTCAGGCATTGACAGACAACAGAAAGTAGCAATGCTTTACTGAAATGCTGAAGGTAGAAAACTTTAAAATACTGCGTTAATCTTATGGTAGTGATAGGATAGGAACTGTTTTGTGGGTATGAAGATGTAGAAAAATATACTGAGCTAGTCATTTTCAACTAATTTCCAAATGTGGAAAGGGTTGCTACTAAGTATACTATTTACTACTCCTATGATTATTTTAGATTTAAAAAAAAAGCTTGCTAGTTAACAGTAGGAAATAAACTTGCAAGGTTTGAGGAATTTAGGTCACTTTTGACTATGTAATTCTGAATATAACTACATAATAATAATAATAATTACTCTTTATTCACAAATGCTACTGAAGATGGCTTTTTGTTAAAGTCCTAGTTGATGGGTACTACAGTGGTGTACTAGCTAAGTATACATATTACCAAGTTTAAGGACATGTGTTCAAACTCCTTGCTCCCCACCTATAGGAGTATGTGGGGGGGGGCAGGAGGTGCACTTCACTTCATGAGCAGTGAAGCAGGTCTACAGATGTCTTTCTCTTTGTATCTTCCATTTCTATATCACCTCCTTTCTCAAAGTTTCTCTGTCTTACCTAAAAAAATTAGAAAGAATTTTTAAAATAAGGAAAAAGTGACTACTTGGGTCTATGAATTTGCAATGCCTACACCAAGCTCCAGTAATAATCCTGGTGGCGATTTAAAAATAATAATAATAAAAGACTAAGTTAAACACACTTATTACCATTCACAAGGACCTGTGTTTGAACCCTGCTCCACACCTATGGGGGTAGGGGGCACTTCATAAGCAGTGAAGTAGGACTACAAATGTCTTTCTTTCTCTCTGTCTCCCCATCCCTTTCAATTACCCTCTGTCCTATCAAACAAAAGAGAGATAAAAGTAAGAAAAGGAAAAATGGTCACCAGGAACAGTGATTTGTCATGCAAACACTGATCCCTAGCAATAATCCTGATGGCAAAATAAATAAATACTCTCTTGACATTGTGTTCTCAAGAAATCCAGAATTTCAAGTTCTTATACATTTCTTATCCATTTTTTATTGAATGAAATTATTCTTATTGCCTTGTCCCTGTATGTACAGCTGAGAGAATGTTTCCTTTTGGCAAATTGTCACCTAAGTTAGTCTGCAGAAGGGCCTTGACTGGAAGCATAGCTGACATTCTGATCTGATCCCAGCAGGCAAAGACAGACAAGCTGTCATCCTCCCTGTAAAATGACTGCTATGCAGAACAATCCTGTCTGGTGGGAAAATATTAGATTTCCCTCGAGAGACACTACTGCATGTGGGCTTGTATTTATTGCAGATTCACTTGATTTGGTAGATGGATTTGGATGGAAATTCTTATTATTAGTCAGCCTGATGTTTCTTAATGTTCCTTGGTGGTATTTTCCCATAGCTATATCTTGGCTCTGCAAACACAAAATCTCAGTATAATGATTGGTATCTTCCCTGGAGATTGTCAATCTCCGCCCCACCCTACATATGGAATTATCCATAACCTTGTGGAGCAAGCCAAGTTAAGAATCTCAGAAATTTTACTATAATCAATTTGAGCGAACATAACTTTAATATGCAAAAATATGTATTTTAGTTATTTTATCTTCATGCATGGGCTGACTTTGCTATAAATGTCAAAGTATGCATTGCTTTGAGCATTCAGTGATGTCTTCTACATATCTGCCTGTAGTTCAATTATTCTGTCAGATCTGTGGCCCCAATTTTGGTTGTCTGGGTTTCAAAGACAACCTTTGCTAAAAACAAGTTTTAATGAAGCAACTCAGAATGCTATAGTTGCTTATTTCACTCCTGGACAGTGGTTTGTTGTGGGTGCTGCAGGTCAGGTCTGCATAAAATCAACATTCAGTTGATAATGCCATCAGCACATTGGGTTAAAGTTCATTCTGTTAATGGAGAATGCCATCTTTACTATTAGAGAGGAGAATGCATTATGGATGAGTCTCAGAAATTTTAAGGAAATAAGGTACAAGTGCATATCACCTTGGCTTACTTTTTTTTTCTAACAAGATCATAGTTACCTAGCTAAGTCCTACAAAGGGAATTAGAAAAGGCAATAATTTCTGCCATCATATCCCAGAACTCAGTGAATAATAGGAACAAAGAAAAGGTATATAATACACACTGTTTTTGTCTCTAAAAAAACTCTATGCTTTTCTACATTGGAACCAATAAAATCTTCAATGCCCACCAAGGGATATGGGGTTTCTTCTCCTTCAGCCCACTTACTGACCATATTTATAATAAAAATCTGCTTCCTTAGACCTTCCATTTATATAAACTCACACTCCATTTATATAAATCTCCAATTGAGTAAGAGGTCCCATGCTCTGTTTTTATATACAATCTTAGAATATTGACAGCATTTGTCAAGCTCTTCCAACAACACTATTACTTATATACACTACTTCCCTGACTATGCCAAGAACACCTCTAAGGTGCAGCTGTAAATGGCTGGTCAGTTACCTGTATCTGCTTGTGGAGAACTTATCTTTTCACGTTGCAAGTATCTTTAACCTCTGCAAATTATTATTTTTCAGATTGCTTTCAGAATGGTGAATGTTGAGGATGTTTCTCTTAATTAAGGTCACCTTTCCTAAAACTCCATTAAGTCTTCTCTCTGTGATTTCTAGCATTTTCAGAGACTAAAAGGAAAAGTAGCTGGGGTGCTGGTTGAGGTTACATAGTCTGTTGGACAACTTATTAATAAGTTCTAAAGAAGAATTTGACCTACTTATAAATTGTAGGTGATATCTCTCCCTTTTCTTCTTCAATGCTGGGCACTCCTCAGCAAATTTAGACTAAGAGCAGGCATTCTCAAAATAGTTCATTCTGGATCTTAAATATCAATTATTCTGTAATTGGTATACAGCAAAGATCCAACTTTTACTTAGTAGTTAGTAATCAATCAATTACTGCATATCCCAAAATCTTATATATTAATGTCACAGTCTTTCTAGAACATTTTACAAAGGGGCATGATTTATAATTATGCCTCAAAAAACTAATGCCTTTTGAGTTTATTATTATTATTTAATTTTATTATCTTTATTTGATACAGACGGTCATAATTCAAGGAGGAAGAAGAGATAGAAGGAAGAGAGACACCTGCAGCCCTGCTTCACCACTCGTGAAGCTTTCCCCCTGCAGGTGGGGACTGGGGACTTGAACCTGTGTCTGCACACGGTAACATGTACACTCAACCAGGCACTTCACCAACCAGTCCCTTGAGTTTTAATGAAGATCCAAGGTCTTCTAAACACACAATTTCACTGCTTATTGGATGAAATTTTTTATTGTAAATAGAGAACTTGAGAGAATTAGAGAAAAGATACCACAGCATCAAAATTCTCCTCTCATTTGGTTCTGGGGTCTGCACCTTGGCAGTGCACATGGCAAGGCCCAAGCCCTACCCAATGAGTTATGTCTAGTCGCATGTTTTGATATTTAAAGCAACACCTTATGAAAAAAATAAAACTAAGGAGTACCAGTTGAATAAAAGGATAGCCCATTTTCACCAAAATTCTATTGCTGATACTTCAACATTTTTAATTACATAGAAAAATATCAAGTGATTTTTAGGAATAAATGTGATTAAGAAATAGAAGTTCAGGGACAGAAAACACACAGCAAAGTTTATTTCCATCCATTTCTCTAGTCTAAAGAAATCACGTCCTATGATATTGGAACCACGATAACACAATGACAGGGCTCCCTGACATGGCCCTAGGCCCTAGGGAAGGGTAACATAACATTGATAAATTTGGTTAGACAAACAATAATAACTGCCCAGCTCCATTTATAGGAATTGTCATGAACAAAGTAATAAATATGTTTGCAAAACTGAATTTGCAGAAAATGAAGAGCAGAAACTTACCACCACCACCAAATATTTCATTCCTATTTTCTCTCACAGCAATAAATAAATAAATAAATAAATAACGGAGGTTAGGGCAATCACACAACTGCTGAAGCACTTCCCAGGCCCGTGAACTCTAAAATTTATCAGGTAATAAAAAAGAAAGTGACATGAATAAATCCAGTCAAATAAAACAATTGAATAAAAAATTGAATAACCGGGGCTCCATCAATAAATAGAATCTCACTGGCAATGAATTGCAGGTGTCTACAATGGTGTCTTTTCCAATCATAACCTTCTTTATTCATTTCATTTCCATAATAACTATCTCCCAAATGTGCATGTTCAATCTCTGTAACTCACTCTTTTAATATTTATTCCTTTCCTTCCTTTCTTCCTTCCTTTCTTTCTTTCTTTTCTTTTTTTTAATATCCAACATCTTGTTTTTTATTTTCTTTCTTTTTTTTATTTAAGAAAGGATTAATTTAAAAAAAACCATAGGATAGGAGGGGTACAATTCCATACAATTCCCACCACCCAATCTCCATTTCCCACCCCCTCCCCTGATAGCTTTCCCATTCTCCATCCCTCTGGGAGCATGGACCCAGGGTCATTGTGGGTTGCAGAAGGTACAAGGTCTGGCTTCTGTAATTGCTTCCCCGCTGAACATGGGCGTTGACTGGTCGGTCCATACTCCAGTCTGCCTCTCTCTTTCCCTAGTAGGGTGGGTCTCTGGAGAAGCGGAGCTCCAGGACACATTGGTGGGGTCTTCAGTCTAGGGAAGCCAGGCCGGCATCCTGATGACATCTGGAACCTGGTGACTGAAAACAGAGTTAACATACGAAGTCAAACAAATTGTTGAGCGATCATTGGACCCAAAGTTTGGAATAGTGGAGAGGAAGTGTTAGAGGGGTACTCACTGCAAACTCTAGTGCACTTCTGCTTTCAGGCATATATTTTGCAGTAGTTTACGGATACGTGTGAACATACGCTCTCTCTCACAGAAACTGGTGTATATCTAGGTTTTGGGACTTTGTTAGAAAGTGAACCACCTGAGATGAAACTAGAGTATACTATGAAAGGAAAGGTCTCACACGAGTAATGAAGCTGAAGGGTTCTCATTCCACACGTGAAGTCTCTGGACACAGTCTGAAGTGAAGCATGTTGAGGTGGCAATCGTTGTGTTGGTTAGGTTGTGATTCGTAGATGCAATATTATTTGATATGGATTGGGAGAGGCATACGGGAAAGTGGGCCCTATCCAAGGGTTCCAGGACTGGGGGAAGTAGAGGCTCTATAGTGGAGATGTGAGGTTCCTGCTGTCTTAGGGTTCAAAAAGACAATCGATAGTTAATGTTATCATCACATTATTTGGTAATTGGGTTAACTTTGAAAAGTCCTTTTGTTAGGGTTTGCTGTACATTACCCAGTACCTTGTATATAGCTGTGCTATTGGTTGCTTCTGATCTACTTGGTCTAGGCTTTTGAGAGTCTGCATATCAATTACACAGTCTATATATTGAAAAGATTCAGTTTGTGTTTTGAAAAACTTCGAGACGTACAATTAATTTTCCCCCTCTCGTAATAACTAGTGATTTATATGACTACATTTTACTAGGAGTGTACATAAACACCATTTCCACCACCAAAAAACTGTGACCTATCCCTCCCACTCACTCCCACATCCCACTGTCCCAGGAAGCTGCATGTCTACTCCTCACCACAGGGTTTTTACTTTGGTGCCCTACTTACAATTTGGTCAGGTCCTGCTTTTAGTTTCCCTTTCAAATCTTCTTACTCAACTTCTGTTGATGAGTGGGATCATCCCATACTCATCTTTATCTTTCTGACTTAGCTTACTTAACATAATTCCTTCTAGCTCTGTCCAAGATGGGTCAGCGAAGGTGGGTTCATTGTTCTTGATAGCTGCATAGTATTCCATTGTGTATATATACCACAGCCTTCTTAGCCACTCATCTGTTGTTGGGCACCTGGGTTGCTTCCAGGTTTTAACTATTATGAATTGTGCTGCTATGAACATAGGAGTACACACCTCTTTTTGGTTGGGTGTTACGGAGTCCTTGGGGTATAACCTTAGGAGAGGAATTACTGGATCACATGGAAGGTCCATGTCTAGCCTTCTGAGAGTTTTCCACACTGCTCTCCACAGAGGCTGGACCAATGTTCATTCCCACCAGCAGTGTAAAAGGGTTCCTCTGTCCCCACAACCTCTCCATCATTTGTTGCTGCTGTCCTTTTTGATGTATGCCATTCTTACAAGAGTGAGGTGGTATCTTAGTGTTGTCTTAATTTGCATTTCTCTGACAATCAGTGACCTACAGCAGTTTTTCATATGTTTGTTAGCCTTTTGGATCTCCTCAGGTGAATGTTTTGTTCATATCCTCTGCCCATTTTTGGATGGGGTCATTTGCTTTTTTGGTGCTAAGTTTGCTGAGCTCTTTATATATTTTGGTGATTAGTTTCTTGTCTTATATATGGCATGTGAAGATCTTCTCCCATTCTGTGAGGGGTCTCTCTGTTTGTTTAATAGTTTCTTTGGATGTGCAGAAGCTTTTCAATTTGATGTAGTCCCATTGGTTTGTTTCTGCTTTAGTCTTCCTTGCAACTGGATTTGATTCATCAAATATGTCCTTGAGGTGTAGGTGGGAAACTGTTTTACCAATGTTTTCCTCTAAGTATTTGATTGTTTCTGGTATGACATCTAGGTCTTTGATCCATTTGGAGTTGATTTTTGTTTCTGGTGAGATAAAGTGGTTCAATTTCATTCTTCTGCATGTTACAACCTAGTTTTCCCAGCACCACTTATTAAAGAGAGCCTCCTTTTTTCCATTTAATACTTTGGGCCCCCTTATCAAAGATTAGATGTCCATAGGTGTAGGGATTTATTTCTGGGCTTTCAATTCTGTTCCACTGGTCTGTGTGCCTATTTCTGTTCCAGTACCATGATGTTTTGATGATGATAGCTTGATAATATAGTTTAAGTTCTGGGAGTATGATGCCTCCATTTATGTTTCTTTTCCTTAAGATAGTCTTGGAAATTCTAGGTGTTTTCATGTTCCAGATAAATGATTGTAGTGTTTGTTCTATTCTCTTAAAGTAGCTTGGTGGAAATTTGATGGGTATTGCATTAAAGTTGTATATGGCTCTGGGGAGAATATTCATTTTGATGATATTTATTCTTCCAATCCATAAGCATGGGATATCTTTCCATTTCTTGGTATCAGTTTCTATTTCCTTGAGTAGCGACTCATAGTTTTCAGCGTAAAAGTCTTTCACTTCTCTGGTCAACTTTATTCCTAGGTATTTGATTGATTTTGCTGAAACAGTAAACGGGAGTGATTTCTGGATGTCTTCTTCTTCAGATTTAGTGTTTGCATAAAGAAATGCCACTGATTTTTGTACATTGATTTTGTAGCCTGATACCTTGCTATATTGTCTAATAACTTCCTGTAGTTTTCTGCTGGATTCTGTAGGTTTTTATATGTATATTATCATATCATCTGCAAATAGTGAGAGCTTGACTTCTTCCCTTCTAATCTGTATCCCTTTGATTTCTTTCTCTTGCCTGATTGTTATGCCAAGAACTTCCAATACTATGTTGAAAAGTAATGGTAATAGTTGACAACCCTGTCTAGTCCCCGATCTGAGGGGGAATGCTTTCACCTTCTGTCCATGGAGTATGATGTTGGCTGTAGGTTTGCTATATATAGACTCCACTCTCTTGAGGAATTTCCCATCTATTCCCATTGTTTGTAGAGTTTTGAGCATGAAAGCACACTGTTTGGTGGTGTGGGGGCTGGGGCCTGTGGCTTTGGAAGCTGTAGGATTAAGGAAGAAAGGATGACAAGAATGAGAAAAAGAAGAAAAAAAGAGAGAGAAAAAAAGAAAAAGATAAGAAAAAGAACAGTCATAAAAGAGCAGTGAAAGGAAAGATTATTTATTTATTTATTTTTAATTATTTAATTAGCTATGTGGGGTGACGTGGGGGGGGTTGGCTACTTTGAAAGAAAAAAAGGCTAGAGGTTTCAGAAGGGTATAGACTTAGAATGAATGATACTCCCTGGTGGGACAGGAATTTGGTAAAGACAGAAGCTCAGCAAGGGAGCCCGCTAGAAGCTTGTCCCCAGGGACTGGTTATGTGGGGGGTGGGGAGGGGGAGGAGGTGTGCTTTATAATTAAATGGAAAAAAATTTTTTCCCCCTTTTTTTCTACTCTATTTCTTAACCCAAATTAAGTTATAGTCACCTCCTTGGTGTCACCGCTAGGACCCCTTATTGACTGGCCTACTAAAGGCAGAAAATCCTACCGTTTCCAGAATGTGTTTTCAGAGCTCAAGCCACTAGCAGCTTCTCAGTCCGTCATCTTCCAGGTACTCTTTCTTTCTTTCTTTCTTTCTTTCTTTCTTTCTTTCTTTCTTTCTTTCTTTCTCTCTCTCTCTCTCTCTCTCTCTCTCTCTCCCTTCCTCTCTCTAGTCTACCTCTCTCTCTCTTTCTTCCTCTCTCTCTCTCTCTCTATCTCCCTCCCTCCCTTTCTTTCTTTCTTTGAGAGAGAGAGCAAATCATTGCTCAGCTCTGCTGTGTGGTAGTACTAGGGATTGAACATGAGGCCAAACCTCAGACATGCATTCCCAGTGTTCTGATGCTGAGTTTTCTGCCTGGTCATGTTAACTTACTATGATTATTTGTATGGGTATTTTTTTTAAATTTTATTTATTTATTTATTGGATAGAGACAGCCAGAAATCAAGAGTGAAGGGAGTGATAGAGAAGAGAAAGAGACAGAGAGACACCTGCAGCCCTGCTTCACCACTTGAAAAGCTTTCCCCCTGCAGGTGGGGACCAGGGGCTCAACCTGGGTTCTTGAGCACTGTAACATGTGTGCTCAACCAGGTGCACCACCACCTGGTCCTGGTTATTATTATTATTTTTTAACAGTTGATATATAAAGAACTACACATAGTTGAAGGGTCATAATTGGCTATGTTTTCGGATGTGATTAGTTCCAAGAAAACTCCACTAGAATTAGCATACTAGTTAGTAGCAAAAAGTACTTTGTGTTCCTTTATGATCTCCAATCCTCTTTGCACTGCTACCCACATCTCCTAGCAACCAGCTATCTACTCTCCATCACTACAGAGTAGTTTTCACTTTCTAGAAATGTAAATACATAGAATCACACCAGCATACATTCATTTTGTTTCACCCAGGATAAAACTTATGAAATTCATCTACGTTCAGAAGGTTTCAAGATTTTACTGACAGTATTACATTGTGTTCTATTGCTTTATTTTGTTTACCACTCTTAGGCTGCTGTATATTTGAATTATCTCTGATCTTCATATTACAAATAAGGCTGTAAACGTTCACGTGAAAGATTTTATATGGTTATGTGCTTTTATTTCACTGTGATATATGCCTGGGAGTATAAAGATTGACTCATACGTAGGTGTGCACTTAACTTTTTAAGAAACAGATAAACCATTTACAAAGTGATGCCTATATTTTACCTCCCTACAAATGAAACCTAAGTTCAATAATACTTCTCTCATATCAACTCTCTCTTTTGCCAATCTTAACTGAATTCATTCTAACAGTCATATTATGATATCATACAAAGCTTTAGTATGCATCATCTTAAAGACTAATGTTAAAATTATTCCATGTATTTCAGTCAAGTATGCTTTCTCTAGGATGAAAGTTTAAACATGTTTGACATGTATTTTGATCATTTTCATGTATTCATATCCAATTTAACTTCCTTAGCTTTTAAGCATTTAACTAAACTGTAAATATGATGTAAATATGATTCTGGTAGTCTTTGATAAGTACCAAGTTATCAGAATTGACTAGATAGTCTAAGAATAACTTTAGAGCTACTGTCTCAAATTCAACATTAATTAGTGTTATATAATTAATGACATATAAATGTATTAAATCATATAATAACAGTATGTTTAGCTACATATTTTTATTTTTTAACTAATTAATTATTTTAAATTTATTATTGGATAGAGACAGAGAGGAATTAAGGGGGAGGGAGAGATAGAGAAGACAGAGATACACCTGCAGCACTGCTTCACCATTTGTGACGCTTCCCCCTGCAGGTGGGGGACCAGGGGCTTGAAACCGGGTTCTTTTGCACTGTAATATGTGCGCTTAACCAGGTGCACCACCACCTGACCCACACTACATATTTTTTCCATACAAAGCATTTTGATATACTGGTTACCTATACTCACAGAATAAGAATATCAGGGGTCAGATGGTGGTGCACCAAGTTAAGTACTCATAGCACCATTCACAGTGATCCAAGTTTGAGCCCCCATTCACCAACTGCAAAGGGATGTTTCACAAGTGGTGAGGCAGGTCTGCAGTTGTCTAACTTTTTCTCTGCTTGTCTATCTTCCCTCCCTTCTCAATTTCCCTCTGTCCTGTCAAATTAGAAAAAAAAAAAAAAAGGCCACCAGGAACAGTGGATTCAGAGCTGGCATCAAGCCCCAACAACAACACTGGTGACAAAAATAAATAAATAAATAAATAAATAAATAAATAAATAAAATAAGAATAATAAATAAGAATATCATAAAATGTTGCTTTGTTTTATCTTGTGATATGCTGAGAATGGGCCCCAGATCAAATCAATGGGTTTTACAGTTAATGATATTAAATACTTTATCTCTATTTGGAAGCTTCTCTCTTCCCTAATCCATCTTTCTAGTCTTATTTCCAACTCTGACACCATCTCCCTGGACAATACTTTTTTTGGCCCACCTGTATATTAGCTGTCAGGCTCATGCCAAAATTAGTAAAGCCACAGAACCTTTGGAATATAACTAAAATAGACCATTTAAGTTTTTCCAAAATAGAGACCCCAAATCTCATCTGCTATATTATTTATTACCTTTAGGTTCCTGATTATTAAATAATTGATTCCGCTTTATATATTAATGCTTTTTAGTCACCTAGTTGCAGATGCTACCATGACACCAAAGGACTTCCCTGGGCAAACAACCTCACCAATTTGTTCTGGTCCATCGCACCTCTCGAGAGCCCTACTCCACTAGGGAAAGATAGAAACAGGCTGGGAGTATGGTTTGATCTGCCAGTGATCACGTTCAGTGAGAGCAATTACAGAAGCCAGAACTCCCACCTTCTCACCCCATAATGATCCTGGGTCCATGCTTCCAGAGATACAAAGAATAGGAAAGCTTCCAGTGGAGGGGATGGGATATGGAACTCTGGTGGCAGGAACCGTGTGGAATTGTAACCCTCTTATCCCACAGTTTTGTTGATCATTATTAAATCAATAACATATATACATATATATAGTTTTATAATAGAAGTATTATTGCTAACATACTTAACTGATCACTAAAATAAAATAATTTAATTAATTATGTGTTTTTTTTTTAAATCAGAGCATTGCTCTACTGATTTATGTGCTGCCAGGGATTGAACCTGGGGGGTGGGACCTCAAAGATTATTGCATAAGCCACTGTACTATCTTCCTGGCCAAAAACAGATTATAATTTAAAATATTTATTTATTTATTCCCTTTTGTTGTCCTTTTTGTTTTAGTGTTGTAGTTATTATTATTGTTGTTATTGATGTCATCATTGTTGGATAGGATAGAGAGAAACAGACAGAGAGGGGGAGAGAAAGATAGACACCTGCAGACCTACTTCACCGCTTGTGAAGCGACTCCCATGCAGGTGGGGAGACAGGGGCTCTAACCGGGGCCTTATGCAGGTCCTTGTGAGAATATAATTTTTACATATGGTCTTTCAATTTATTTAAATCTTAATTCATCATGTGTTTTTGTCTTGTCTTTTTTAACATCTTGATATCAATATACTTCAGGATATTTCTGACATCTGAAACACACTCTTTAGAATAGTCCAAGGATTACCTCATGTGAAAATACTACATAAATGATGGTAGCAATCTTTCTTCCTAGGCTCTTCTACTACTTGAAGGAATATTTGCTGTATATAAAATTCTTTGCTCAGATTTCTCTGTCTTTGTTTAGTGTTCCAAACTGATAATCAATCTCTTTGAAGTAACCGTATTCCATTTCTGTTGGGTATTTAAGCACTTCTTGACTTCCTGTTTTAAAGTTGCTTCTCATAGATTTCAGGAAATACCTGTGGGTTATTTCATGGTTCTTAGACAAGTCAGATATGATATTCTTTTTCCTTACCTTCATTTCTTTTTACATATAAAAGGACTTACCCTAATAACTTATCTCCTGTCATTCTGGAAAGAACTGACTGTAGGCAAAGGTTAAATATAGATCTTGGCTTCAGCACTTGGGGGATGACCTCTATCTATATTCTGTCTGATAAGAATGTCTTTGTTTACCTAGAGGCCCTGGGCTACACCAGTTGTTTTATATGTGATATTTAGGCCATTGAGTCACAAGGCATCAGATCTCCAGAAAAGCCAAAGCTTAAGTTCAGTTATATGGATGATATACTATGTTTTTTTTTTTTTTTAACAAAACTTAAAAAAAAAAAAGAAAAAAGAGAAGACTTCTTTCTTCACTTTCCACATTCCTTCATGAAAGAAAGGCCAATAAACACTCACTGATAAAGCAGATAAGAAGTCAGGCAGCAGGTTCTCACCAGGAATAAAGTCTACTGACATTTTGTCATTGGACTTGCCAGTTGCCAAAACTGTACAAATTCAATGTCTGTTATTTAAGTCAACCTGGAGTCATATACCAGCCTGAGCTGACTGACACATCTACTTTTTTCTCAAGCATCACGCTGATCTATAACTGGCTTCATATATGTATCCTTCTTCAGATGATACACTGCTAGGGAATAGAGAATGCATTTAATGACTCTTTTGCATTACTAATTTTGGCAAAGTGCTTTCCAGGAGAAAAATATATTTAATAAAAGTAGCTATAGTTTGAAACATTATCTGTCCACAGTGCTGGCTTTGATACATGCTATATGATCTGAAACAAATTAATGCCCTATACCTCTTCTCCTTTATACAAGAGAACAATGAGATTCCTCCATAAAATGATTTTTAAAAAGAACATAAGAATGATTACATCACCATAAAGAATTTTTCTAGAATATACAGAAATTACATATATTATTAATAATTTTAAAATTCAGGAAACAGTATTTAGAGCATTATATGCACTAAGTTTACATCAACTATTATTATTACTACCTAAATGATTTCATAATTTTATATTAAAAGAATATAATACATCCAAACATTAAAAGGTACACATGAAAGTTATTTGGGGAAAATATTTTAAAATATGCAGTGGTACACTGTAGACTAACAGAACTCTATAACTCTATAATTATAAAATATTACAAAGTATCTGGGTCAATAAGTCTATGTACAAATTGCTTCTTAAATTAAAAAAAAGTAAAGGATAAATTTTATCTTTTTTTTTCTTTTAGAGGCAGAGAGAGTAAGTGAAAGAGACCATAGCACCAAAGATTTCTTCAATGTGGTAGGGGTTGGAATTCAAACTGGGGCACACATCAAAAAGCAATGCACTACTCAAGGGGGCTAAAGGATATATATATTTTTTAAATATTTGTTTATTCCCTTTTATTGCCCTAGTTGTTTTATTGTTGTCATTGTTGGATAGGACAGAGAGAAATGGAGAGAGGAGATGAAGACAGAGAGGGGGAGAGAAAGATAGACCTACAGACCTGCTTCACCACCTGTGAAGGGATGCCCCTGTAGGTGGAGAGCCAGGAGCTCGAACCGGGATCCTTAGCCAGCCCTGCGCTTTGCACCCCATGCACTTAACCCACTGCACAACCCCCGACTCCCTAGGACATATACTTTTAAAGATTTATTTTACTTATTTCTTACCATATCAATTCAAGATAATAAATTATCAGTTATTTCACTTGCTCTAAGTACAGTGAAATAGCTATGTACTGATGGAAAAAAAATGTTCCATTTGACTACCTGTAAAATAGAAAATGCATGCTGAAGATGGCAGCTTGGAGACAACACCTGGTTTGAGCTCTGCAAGGAAGCTGCTTTCAACCTGGAAATCTCAGAAGAAGGTAGGAATTTGGGGACCTTGGTGGAGGGTGAGCAGGGGGTAGTCAGGGTGACACCAATGAAGAGTCCTATAGCCCCCTCTTTGGCTGGCAAAGAGTCCATAAAGGACAAAGGAAAGATGGATTTTTGGCTTGGCTATTTCTGCACTCAACCTCCCCCCAACCCAAAACCAGTCCTTGCTTGCTGGCATGCTGCTCCTAGCAGGCTTCATACTGAACTAATTTCTTTATCAAGATTCCAGGCTCAGCAGGTATGTCAATCAAGGCTAGAAGATATCTCCCCTAATCAAAGATTTTTTTTTTTTTTTCATTTTTGAAGGGGGCTGGATCTCTATCTGAATGGCAGAATACATGAACAATTAGGGCTTTAGCCCTGCCTGGGAAAGACTAGCTATTTACTTCTGGAGTTTTTTTGGTAGTTACTTCTTTTTATTTATTTATTTATTTATTTATTTATTTATTTATTTATATTTAAGAAAGGATTAATTAACAAAACCATAGGGTAGGAGAGGTAAAATCCCACAAAATTCCCACCACCCAATCTCCATATCCCACCCCTCCCCTGATAGCTTTCCCATTCTCTATCCCTCTGGGAGCATGGACCCAGGGTCATTGTGGGTTGCAGAAGGTAGAAGGTCTGGCTTCTGTAATTGCTTCCTCACTGAACATGAGCGTTGACTGGTCGGTCCATACTCCCAGTCTGCCTCTCTCTTTCCCTAGTAGGGTGTGTCTTTGGGGAAGCAGAGCTCCAGAACACATTGGTGGGGTCTTCAGTCTAGGGAAACCTGGCCGGCATCATGATGACATCTGGAACCTGGTGACTGAAAAGAGAGTTAACATACAAAGCCAAACAAATTGTTGAGCAATCATGGACCCAAAGGTTGGAATAGATGGAATATTATTTGATATGGATTGGGAAAGCATACGGGAAAGTGGGCCCTATCCAAGGGTTCCATGACTGGAGGAAGTAGAGGCTCTATAGTGGAGATGTGAGGTTCCTGCTGTCTTAGGGTTCAAAAAGAAAATCGATAGTTAATGTTATCATCACATTAATTGGTAATTGGGTTAACTTTGAAAAGTCCTTTTGTTAGGGTTTGCTGTATAGTACCCAGTATCTTATATATAGCTGTGCTATTGGATGCTTCTGATCTACTTGGTCTAGGCTTTTGAGAGAGTCTGCATATCAGTTACACAGCCTATATATTGAAAAGATTCAGTTTGTGTTTTGAAAAACTTCGAGACGTACAATTAATTTTCCCCCTCTCGTATTAATTAACTAGTGATTTATATGACTACATTTTACTAGGAGTGTACATAAACACCATTCCCACCACCTTCCAGATGATCCAGTAATTCCTCTCCTGGGGTTATACCCCAAGGACTCCATAACACCCAACCAATAAGAGGTGTGTACTCCTATGTTTATAGCAGCAAAATTCATAATAGCTAAAACCTGGAAAAAACCCAGGTGCCCAACAACAGATGAGTGGCTGAGAAAGCTGTGGTATATATACACAATGGAATACTATGCAGCTATCAAGAACAATGAACCCACCTTCTCTGACCCATCTTGGACAGAGCTAGAAAGAATTATGTTTAGTGAGCTAAGTCAGAAAGATAAAGATGAGTATGGGATGATCCCACTCATCAACAGAAGTTGAGGAAGAAGGCCTGAAAGGGAAACTGAAAGCAGGTCCTGACCAAGTTTTAAGTAGGACACCAAAGTAAAAACTCTGTGGTGAGGGGGTAGACACGCAGCTTCCTGGGCCAGTGGGGGGTGGGAGTGGGTGGGAGGGATGGGTCACAGTCTTTTGATAGTTATTTGTTATAAATCTTTGTCTTTGCTTGGGTTTGGAAGGGGACCAGGCTGTGTGCAACCAATCTGGAGCATTCTAAGCTACAGACTGACTGTTAGGGTCTTTTATACCTTTTTATTCCATTATTATTACTATATGTGCATGTCTCTTTTCCCTCCTCTCAGGGTTGACCAAAATTAACTGTTGTTGCTTGCAAGAATCTCATCTGACCCAGCAAGACAAACATAGACTTGAAGTGAAAGGATGAACAACTATCATACAGACTGATGGACCACAGAAAAAAGGCAGGAACAGCCATTCTCATCTTCGACACAATAGACTTTAAATTAAATAAAGTAATAGATCAGTTGATCAGTCAACCAAGAATATTTAACAATTGTTAACATCTATGCACCCAATGATGGCCCATCAAAATACATCAAACACCTACTGGAAGAACTCTGAAAATACATCAGTAGTAATGCTGTAACAGTAGGAGACTTCAGCACCCCACTATCATACTTAGACAGATCAACGAAGCAGAGATCAACAAAGAAACAAGAGTAATAATCAAAGAGATTGTTAGACCTCCTGGATATTTTCATAGTTCTTCACTCCAAAAAATTGGTATACACATTCTTTTCTAATCCACACAGCACATCCTCAAGGATAGACCACATGTTAGGCTACAAAGACATTATCAACAAATTCAAGAGCATTGAAATCATCCCAAGCATCATCTCAGACCACAGTGGAGTAAAGCTAACATTCAACACCAAACAGGAAAATACTAAAAGTCATAAAATTTGGAAACTCAACAGCTTAATAATCACTTAGTAAAAGAGGAACTAAAGCAAGAAATTCAAATATTTCTTGAAACAAATGAAAATGAAGACACAGCTATCAGAATATATGGGACACAGCTAAAGCAGTATTTAGAGGGAAACTAATACCTGTACATTAGAGAACAAGAAAAAGCTCAAGTAAATGACCTTACTGCATGCCTTAAAGACTTAGAAAAAGAGGAATAAAGTAACCCTAAAACATCCAGAAGGATTGAAATCACCAAAATTAGAACGGAAATAAACAACATAAAAATTAAAGAACCATACAAAATATTAATGAAGCCAAATGTCGGCTCTTTGAAAAATTAAAGAAAATTGACTAACCGTTAGCCAGACTGACTAAAAAAAGGGGAGGGAAGACTCAAATAAATAGAATTATAAATGATAGAGGATACATCACAACAGACACTACAGAAATCCAAAAAATAATGCAAAGCTTCTATGGATAACTATACACCACCCAGTTAGAACACATGGAAGAATTCCTAGAAACATATACCCTTCCAAAACTGAAAAAAAAATGAACTACAAAAGCTAACTGGACCAATCACAGACAAAGAAATTGAAACAGTTATTAAGAATCTTCCCAACAATAAAAGTCCAGGACCAGATGGCTTTACGAAAGAATTCCACAAAACCTTCAGAAAATATTTAATATTTATACTTTTAAAGCTCTTCCAAAAGATCAAAGAAACAGGAACACTCTCTTCCACCTTCAAAGAAGACAACATCACCTGATGCCAAAAGCAGATATGGACACACACACACAAAGAAAACTACAAACCAATATTTCTGATGAACATAGATGCCAAAATCTTAAACGAGATCCTGGCCAACTGGATACAACAGTATATCAAAAAGATTGTTCATAATGACCAAGTGTGATTCATCCCAGGAATGCAAGGTTGGTTCAATATATGTATATGTAGTCTATTGATGTCATCCACCACATCAATACAAACAAAACCAAAAACCACATGATTATTTCAATAGATATAGAGAAAGCCTTTGACAAAATCCCATACTCATTCATGCTCAAAACACTACAAAAATGGGAATAGATAGGAAATTCCTCAAGATAGTGGAGTCCATATAGAGCAAACCTACAGCCAATATCATACTCAACCTTCAGATGCTGAAAATATTCCCCCTCAGATAGAGGACTAGACAGGGCTGTCCATTATCACCATTACTCTTCAACATTGTATAGGAAGTTCTTGCCATAACAATCATGCAAGAGAAAGAAATCCATGGAATAGAGATTGTAAGGGAAAAAGTGAAACTCTCACTCTTTGTAGGAGATATGACTGTATACAAAGAAAAACTTAGAGAATACAGCAGAAAACTTCTGGACATCATTAGGCAATATATGGAGTTGTCAGGCTACAAGATCAATGTACAAAAATCAGTGGCATTTTACCAGGGTAGTGTGGGGGTGCCTCTTCCTGGGTGTGTACCCTCTGGGTTGGAGAGAACGCAACTGCAGCCAGTCTGGGCTGCTACTCACTCTGCGATGTGAGAGAGATAACCCAGGAACAGAACTCATGGTGGCAAGGCAGTTCAATTCTTTATTGATCAGAGAGCCAAGGTTTTTAAAAGTCGGACCCGGAAGTGGCAAGTCAGAAACAGACATGGTTAGGAAAGGGGCAGAGAAAGGCAAAAGAGGACTGGGAAAGGTAGGAATTTCCTTAGCAACTGTTGCAAGGGTTTTAACTGGTAGAATTAATAATACCCTGCAGGCAGGGAGGGTTTTGAGGGTAGAAAGAAGATCGATCAAAGGAATGGAACGGGTGGGGATCTTTCAGGCAAAACAATGATTTTGTAGATAATAAGGGAGCAGGGCACAGTGTCAGAAATGCAGGGTTTTTTGTGAGTCAGGGAGTCTGACAAGATGAGGCAAACCTTGGAGGGTTGTATCCCTCCTTGCTCAACCTCTCAGTAGAGAGAGAGAGACTGACAGGATGGATGTCCCCTCAAGTCAAGCCCTACCAATCTCAACCACATCCTCACAATTTCCCAACAGCATATCTTTATGCAAACACTAAGTCCAAAGAAGAGAATATCCAGAAAATACTCCCATTCACTATCAAAGGAAAATCAACGAAATTTCTAGGAATAAACCTGTCCAAAGAAGTGAAAGACTTGTAAACTGAAAACTATCAGTCACTATTCAAGGAAATAGAAACTGATACCAAGAAATGGAAAGACATCCCATGCTCATGGATCAGAAGAATAAATATCATCAAAACTAATATTCTATCCAGAGACATATACAAATTCAATGTGATACCCATCAATGTCGCACCAAGTTTCTTTAATGGAATAGAACAAAAATTATAATATTTTATCTGGAACCAGAAAACACCTAGAATTACCAATACAATCTTGATGAAAAGAAACAGAAATAAAGTTATCACACTCCGAGATCTCAAACTATATTATAAGGCCATCATCATCAAAACAGCCTGGTACTGGAACAAAAATAGGCACACAGACCAGTGGAACAGAATTGAAAGCCCAGAACTAAAACTCCACACATATGGACATCTAAGCTTTGATAAGGAGGCCCAAATTATTAAATGGAGTATGGATACTCTCTTCAATAAACGGTGCTGTGAAAACTGGGTTGAAACATACAGAAGAATGAAACAACCACTTTATCTCACCATAAACAAAAGTCAACTCCAAATGGATCAAAGACAAGGACATTATACCAGAAACTATCAAATACTTAGATGAAAACATTGTTGGAACACTTTCCTACGTAAACCGCAATAACATCTTTGATTATACAAACCCAATTGCAAGGAAGACTAAAACAATAATAAATCAATGAGATTACATTAAATTGAAGAGCTTTTGCACAGCCAAAGAAACCATCACCCAAAGAGATCCCTTATAGAATGTGAGAAGATCTCCACCTGCCATACATCAGACAAGAAACTAATCACAAAAATATATAAAGAGCTCAACAAACTTAGCAACAAAAAACCAAATGATCCCACCCCAAAATTGGCAGATGATATGAACAGACTATGTACTATAGGAGAGATCCAAAAGACTAACAAACACATGAAAAATTGTTCCAGGTCACTGATTGTCAGAGAAATGCAAATAAAGACAACATTGAGATAACCACCTCATCCCTGTGAGAATGGCATACATAAAAAATGACAGCAGCATCAAATGTTGGAGAGGTTATGGGGACAAAGGAATTCTTCTACACTGTTTGTGGGGATGGAAATTGGTCCAACCTCTGTGGACAACATTCTTGAGGACCCTCACAAGACTGTTACTTTATAAGATACAGCTATATATAAATAGCATAAAAGGTCACAAACTATGGTGAGGTTTTGTATGCTACAGCAAATCCTAACATTGGGATTTTCAAAGTTAAACCAATTGCCAAATGATTTGATTATAGCTATAAATATCTATTGCTTTCTTAAACCCTGAAACAGCAAGAACCATCCCTTTCTCTATAAAGCCCTTGTTTCTCCCAGTCCTAAAATGTCTAGGGTGAGGCTCACATACCTGCCTGCTTCTCCCAATCCTTACCAACTGAAACTGCAGCCACCGATCCCAGATGATCCTTGTGTCCAGAGATATCAAGCATGGAATGTCAGCTCTTCAGTTTCATTACTCCAGTGAGACCATCCCTAGCTCATAGGATTCCTTAACTCCATTTCCAGTGACAGACTTCTTAACATAACTAGGGCCTATGAGATAGGGCATATGTATCCATAGATTAGGAGAAAATAAATACCTTAAAGAAAAGTGCACAATACTTTGCAGTGAGTCAAAAAATGAAGCTAGAAAGTAGAAAAAATGGAAAAGACACCTTGAAGTACCTAATCAAATAGTTTCTACTTAGACATAGATACCTTCCTCACCTATTACACATTCCCCAATCACTCCAAAGCTAACTGAAACAGAAAAAATAGGGATGTAGTCGAATGATGACTCTTTAGTCACAACCAGGCCACCACATCACCTGGGGCCCTTGTCAGCAAGCCCTGGGGTTCCCACACAGACATGATGGGCCTAGACCTCTAACACATAACCCCTGCCACTGTCAGTGGTCTTCAGGAACAACACAATGGACCCTTTTGTGTGCCCCATAGGACCTTTCCCTCTATGTGAATCAATACTTGTAGGGAATGTTACATTCTCTGAAGGGAGGTTGAACAACATATTCTACCTACTACCCAAGGAAGATGTGTCCTGAAATGAGTGCAGCCTGGAATGTTCCTACCTCTGATCACAAAATGCAAGCTTAGACCTACAGGAATGCAGAGGTTCCATAGGCTCCTTTGCTGAATACGGACCTCAGATCAAACAAGTGGGGTTTACAGCTAACAATATTTATATACTTTCCCTAGGTTTTGGAGCTACTTTCTTCTCTGAACCAGCTTTCTAGTTCTTTTTTCCAACTATGACTCCATCTCTCCAGATAATAACCTGGGTCCACCTGAATATTAGATGTCAGGCTCAGGCAAAAACTAGTAAAGTCATGGGCCCTCTGGAATATACCTAAAATAGACCTATTAGCTTTATCCAAAATGGAGACCGCAGTCTTCATCTGCAATATTCATGCCTTTAGGTCTGTGATTAGACAACAATCTGTTCTGCTTTATATCTTAACTCTTTTTCAGTCACCAGGTTCCTAATGTTACCATGATGCCAACCCGACGTACTTGGGCAGATGACCCCACCATGTATCCTGGAGCCCCGCCTTCCTTAGATTGCTGCCCCACTAGGGAAAGAGAGAGGCTGGGAGTATGGATCTACCTGCCAATACCCATGTTAAGTGCAGAAGTAGTTACAGAAGCTAGACCTTCCACCTTTTGTACCCCATAATGACCTTGAGTCCATGCTCCCAGAGGGAGAAAGAATAGGAAAGTTATCAAGGGAGGGGATTGGATATAGAGTTCTGAGTGTGGTCATTTTGGGGAAATATACCCCTCTTATCCTATGGTCTTGTCAATGTTTTCATTTTATAAATAAATAAAAATTAAAAAAGAAAAGAAAATTTGCCCCATAAACCTAGGGTCTGAATATTCTGGAACAGAATATTTCAAATTCTTATTGACTTCTTTACTGCATCTTTAGCAAGCAGGGAAGGATAAAGGGACACATTGCCTACTTTTAATTAACAGGTAGAATATAAAGGAACAATACAGTACTTTTACCAGTAGGTTTTTCAAAGTGAAAACTGTCTTGTTTTCTACTACACACAGCACCAGTGAAATGTGGCCCCAGGATTAAGATCAAATTAGGGAAGGTCTGTAAGACTTTGGAAAATTCAAGGCAGATCTTCTTAGATCCCCTCAGATAAATCAAAGGGATGCTAAGATGTCTAGGGGTATAACATCACATCACCTTGATGCACAAGTTCATACAGTGAGGAATATATCTATATTTTTTAGATGTGACTTTGGTAAAAAGAGTGGATCCTAAGACCATGTATACAGCACTTGCAGTATTTTCTTTCTTTCATTATTTATATTTAAGACTGTATGGGCATGGACTAAAACTGACAGTAACTTCAAAATGGAAGGGGAAATACTGAGAATCAAAGCTGCTATCATGATACAGGAGATAAGAGTCAATAAGAAACATTTTCAGTGAAGAAAACGGACCCAAATCTAGCAGTATGTCTTATCAACAGAGCAGCAGAATATATATATTTTTTCTTTTTTATTTAAGAAAGGATTAATGAACAAAACCATAGAGTAGGAGAGGTATAATTCCACATAATTACCACCACCCAATCTCCATATCCCACCCCCTCCCCTGATAGTTTTCCCACTCTCTATCCCTCTGGGAGCATGGACCCAGGGTCTTGTGGGTTGCAGAAGGTAGAAGGTCTGGCTTCCCCGCTGAACATGGGCATTGACTGGTTGGTCCATACTCCCAGTCTACCTCTCTTTCCCTAGTAGGATAGGTCTCTGGGGAAGCAGAGCTCCAGAACACATTGGTGAGGTCTTCAGTCCAGGGAAACCTGGCCGGCATCCTGATGACATTTGGAACCTGGTGACTGAAAAGAGAGTTAACATAAAAAGCCAAACAAATTGTTGAGCAATCATGGACCCAAAGCTTAGAATAGTAGAGAGGAAGTGTTAGGGGGGTACTCACTGCAAACTCTAGTGTACTTCTGCTTTCAGGCATACATTTTGCAGTAGTTTATGGATACGTGTGAACATATGCTTTCTCTCACAGAAACTGGTGTATATCTAGGTTTTGGGACTTTGTTAGAAAGTGAACCACCTGAGATGGAATTAGAGTATACTATGAAAGGAAAGGTCTCACCCGAGTAATGAAGCTGAAGGGTTGTCATTCCACACGTGAAGGCTCTGGACACAGTCTGAAGTGAAGCATGTTGAGGTGGCAATTGTTGTGTTGGTTAGGTTGTGATCGGCAGATGCAATATTATTTGATATGGATTGGGAGAGGCATATGGGAAAGTGGGCCCTATCCAAGGGTTCCAGGACTGGGGGAAGTAGAGGCTCTATAGTGGAGATGTGAGGTTCCTGCTGTCTTAGGGTTCCAAAAGACAATTGATAGTTAATGTTATCATCACATTAATTGGTAATTGGGTTAACTTTGAAAAGTCCTTTTGTTAGGGTTTGCTGTACAGTACCCAGTATCTTGTATATAGCTGTGCTATTGGATGCTTCTGATCTACTTGGTCTAGGCTTTTGAGAGAGTCTGCATATCAATTACACAGCCTATATATCAAGAACAATGAACCCACCTTCTCTGACCCATCTTGGACAGAGCTAGAAGGAATTATGTCAAGTGAGCTAAGTCAGAAAGATAAAGATGAGTATGGGATGATCCCACTCATCAACAGAAGTTGACTAAGAAGATCTGAAAGGGAAACTAAAAGCAGGACCTGACCAAATTGTAAGTAGGGCACCAAAGTAAAAGCCCTGTGGTGAGGGGTAGACATGCAGCTTCCTAGGCCAGTGGCGGGTGGGAGTGGGTGGGAGGGAGGGGTCACAGTCTTTTGGTGGTGGGAATGGTGTTTATGTACACTCCTAGTAAAATGTAGTCATATAAATCACTAGTTAATTAATACAAGAGGGGGAAAATTTATTGTATGTCTCAAAGTTTTTCAAAACACAAACTGAATCTTTTTAATATATAGGCTATGTAATTGATAAGCATTACAATATATTGACAAATACTCAGCCTAATTTCACAACTGATGGGAGCTAGTGACTACCTTTCTCTTTGATGGGATAGAGGTATTAACTGTGATTGTCCTGTGCCCATCATCTCACTGTGTGTTCTATTTGTTGGGTGTAGAAGATATGGACTTATATGTCCATTTAGTTTCCAGGGATGTAGTATGAGAACTAGAGAACTTTTTAATATTGAAGACACTGTTGCATTATGAATTCACTGAACTTATTAGCCACAAAAAATAGGCTTAGTTCCTAATACTGAGGTCCTCAGAATGTGATTTTATTTGGAAATAAGGTTGTTACAGATGTAGATAGGTAAGGTGAGGTCATATTAGAGTTGGACTGAAGCAATGTCCTATATTCCATTACACTCATAAATGGCAACAAAGCAAATTTGTCTTCAAAAAATAAATAAATAATAGATGAGGGTGGAAGGCCTTACTCAGTTGGATTAACATACTCTTAAAAGGAGAGACTATACATGATATCAAAAATACACAATAGTCTATAGTGAGTCAGTATATGCAGCAAGAAATTAGAAAGACCTAAAAAGACACAATTAAGTTCCCAACAAAATAGTGTCTCCTTAGACTAAGATACCCTCCTCACCTACTTCCTATTACACTTCCTTCACTCACTCTAAAGCTAACATATCAAAGTAAGGACTGCAAAAGCTGAATAAGGGCAAGAGGCTGGCATACTTTAACGATGACTCTTTAGTCACTAACAGGCCACCCCATTAGCTGGGGCCCTATTCGGGAAGTCCTGAGATACCCAAACTGTCAAGATGGGCCTAGACCTCGAATAAATCCCTTTCTCCATTATTGTTGGTCATCTCTATCAGGAGGAACAACACAATAGGTTCTGTGGGCCCCCATATGACCTTGCTGTCAAATTGGATCAACAACAGTAGAGAATGTTACATCCTTTGAAGGAAGGCTGGACAACATACTCTATGCTACACCTGAGGAAGATGGGTCCTGATATTGGGGCAGCTTGGAATGTTCCATCTCATGACCACAGAATGTGAACTCATATCTACAGGGATGTAGAAGTAACATAGGCTCCTAAGCTGAATATTGGATCACATCAAATAGATGGGGTTTACTGTCAACAATATTTATATACCTTTCCCATATTTGGGAGTTACTCTCTTCCCTGATCCAGTTTTCTGGTTCTTTTTCCAGCCATGAGGTCATCTCTCCAGACAATAAACTGAGTCTACCTGCATATCATATGTTAGGCTCAGACAAAAACAAAAACCAAAACAAAACAAACAAACAAAAAAAAAAACCAAAAACACTAGTATAGTCATGGGCCCTTTGGAGTATAACGAAAATAGGACTACTAACAATCTACAAAATGGAGACATCCCACCCCCATCTCTTCATCTGAACTATTCCAGCCTTTAGGTTCATGGTTAGTTAACAACTTTTTTTGGCTTTATATGTTAACTCTTCTTTTAGCCACTAGTTTCCATATGCCACCATGATGCCAACTGGACTTCCCTGTGCAGACAACCCCACCAATGTGTCCTGGAGGCCCATTTCCCCAGAGCCCCACTCCACCAGAGAAACAGAGAGACAGGCCAGTGTAGGGATCCTGGTTCTAGCCCCTTACTCCCCACCTACAGGGGGTCACCTCAAAAGTGGTTAGGCTGGTCTGCAGGTATCATTCTCTCCCCCTCTCTGTCTTCTCCTCCTCTTTCTATTTCTCTATGCCCTGTCCAACACCTCTGACATCAATAACAACAATGGTAATAACTACAATAATAAAACATTAAGGGCAACAAAAGGGAATAAATAAATAAATATAAAAAAATTTAAAAATGGAGAGAGACAGACTGGGAGCATGGATAAACCTGTCAATTCCCATGTTCATCTGGGAAGCAATTACAGAAGCCAGGCCTTCCTTCCACCTTCTGCACCCCATAATGACCCTTGGTTCATACTCCCAGAGAGATAAAGAATAGGAAAGCTATGAGGGGAGTGGATAGGATATGGACTTCTGGTGGTGGGATCTGTGTGGAGTTGTAACCCTCTTATCCTATGTTTTTTTCAGTGTTTCCTTTTTATAACTAAAAATTATATATATAAAAAAGGAGAGACTAAATAAATAAATTAATTAATTTAAAAAAAATAAAAAAGGAGAGACTATGAGAATAAGATGAAAAAGACAGACACTAGAGAGATCTATAAGCCATGAAAGATGAGGGCCATTATATACTGCAGAAGGTAGAAAAAGTAATAAACGATATTCTTCTAGCTTTGTTCAAGGGTTCATGTGAGTACTGAGAGCTTGTTTCTTCCTTCTAGTTTACAGAGTGAATATAATACATGAAATTTATGTTGTTTTAAGCCACTCATTTTGTGAAAGTCCTAGGAAATTGATACGAGGTGCATATAATCCACAGAATGTCAAGAGTCCATGGGAAAGACAGCAATGGTAGAATAAAAGACTGAAGTTTAGCCATGTCCCTCAATATGAGATAAAGTTTATTCCTTTTCCCTTTGAAAATAAACTGAACTTATGATTTTATTTGAACAATAGAATGAAACAGAAATTATTCTTGAAATGTAACCAAGAGTTTGAATTTAAGAGAGATCTCCAACTTCTGCCTTTGTATATTGAAATATTATCTCTTTAAACATGCTAACAAAGGCCCAAGTCACATAGAGGTAATATATGGCAGAGAGCATAGGTGATTTGGTTCACAGTTTCAGTTCAACTCCAAGCTGACACATTAGTATTAACTATCAGTCACATGAGCGAGTAATCTAGGATATTTCCATCAGGCAAGCTGGGCAAGATTGCAGCAGAGGCACCCAGGCAAGTGCACTCAACCAACAGACTCATTAGGGAATATAATTACTTGTGTTTCCATATGTTATTAAATGTGAGTATTTTGTTGCATAATAAGAGAAAATCAAAATACTTTCATTTATTCTCTGCTCACTACATGCCAGGTATTATACTGGAAACTTGACAATCATTTGATTGAGACTTCACCAACATTTGTTTTATTTCATTTCTTTGAAGTATTCCCTCTTTTCTTTAGACACAAACCACCAGAACTGAACGCACTTTTTATGATGTTAAAACCCACACTTACACAATTGCCATCAGTATTAGGAAGATATCTTAACAAAGAGAATAATTCAGAAAAGTAAAACATTTCAGATAACAAAATAAGACCTGGTGCTTAGAGAACATTTTTTTCTCCCTCTTTGCTTGTAAGTAAAAGATGTTCACTAGAATGTGTTCATCTGAAAAGTTTGTTTCATTTTGTTTTTCAAAAAAACAGTCAACTTAAGGCATTTTTTAGTTTTAAACTGCACCAATATTCGTGCACAAGGAAGGATACTGACTTTCATTTATATTTCCTTAGTGCCATAGTTCAGCTTCCTAAAAATAAAACATCATCCTTTGAACAAAATGGGTTGTGATCTTATGGGTAAGTAGATCAGATATACAAATATGTATATGTTTGTAGTTATATATGTCTATATACATAAAAACACAGGTTGAGCACACATGTCAGCATACAGAAGAACCTGGGTTCAAGCCCCCAGTTGCCACCTGCAGGGGGAATGCTTCACAGAAGGTGAAGCAGTGCTGCAGGTGTCTTTCTCCCCCTTTTTTCTTTCTTTCTTTCTTTCTTTCTTTCTTTCTTTCTTTCTTTCTTTCTTTCTTTCTTTCTTTGTTTTTTTTCTTTTTCTCTTTCTTCCTTTCCTTCTTTATTTCTTTCTGATTTATTTTCCCTTTTGTTACCCTTGTTGCTTTTTATTGTTGCTGTAGTTACTATTGTTGTTGTTACTGATGCCCTTGTTGCTGGATAGGACAGAGAGAAATGAAGAGAGGAGGGGAAGACAGAAAGGAGGAGAGAAATATAGACACCTGCAGACCTGCTTCACCGCTTGTGAAGTGACGCCCCTGCAGGTGGGGAGCAGGGGCTGGAACTGGGATCCTTACGCTAATCCTTGTGCTTTGTGCCACCTGCACTTAACTCGCTGCACTACCACCCTCCCTCTTTTCTTTCTTTCTTTCTTTCTTTCTTTCTTTCTTTCTTTCTTTCTTTCTTTCTTTCTTCCTTTCTTCCTCCTTCCTTCCTTCCTCCCTCCCTCCTTCCCTCCCTTCTTTCTTTCCTTCCTTCCTTCCTTCCTTCCTCCCTCCCTCCCTCCCTTCTTTCCTTCCTTCCTTCCTTCCTTCCTTCCATCTTTCCTTATTTCTTTCTTTCTTTCTCTCTCTCTCTCTCTCTCTCTCTCTCTCTTTCTTTCTTTCTTTCCCCCCTTTCTATCTCCCCAACCTTCCATTGATTTCTCTCTGACTCTTCCCAACAAATAAGTGCTGGTCTAGTTTCACGGGCAGGAGAGAGATGACCAGGGACTTATGGATGAGCTTGGAATGCAGTTCAATCTTTATTGACAAGCGGGGATGCAGTTCGATCTTTATTGATGAGGAATGCAGTGTAAGCTAGCTCTCTCTAATCACAATCCTGTCCTTATATATCTCCTGAGGTGGAACTGTCAGGAAGAGGAAGTATGTAGGATAGGGGGTAGGGAGAAGGAAAAAGTGAACCAGTGGGGATTATACCAATGAAAACAATGATTATGTAAATAGACCACAGGGTTAAGCAATGCAACAGAAGGGGTCTTAGAAGCAAAATTTAGAAGCAGACCAACAAATAAGTAAATCAATTAATCAAATATTAAAAATAAAAATACACTGGGAGTATGGATTGACATACCAATGCCCATGTCCAGTGAAGAAGCAATTACAGAAGCCTGACCTTCCACCTTCTGTGCCCCATAATGATCCTGTGTCCATGCTCCCAGAGGGATAAGGAACAGGAAAGCTTCCAATGTAGGGGATAGAATACAGAGCTCTGGTGGTGGGAAATGTGTGGAATTGTATCTCTCTTATCCTATGGTCTTGTTGATCATTATTGAATCAATAAAAAGTGAAAATAAATAAAGATACGGTGATATTGATAAGGATGTTATCAGAACTTCATCATTACAATGCCTTCTCACTAATGAACTCTGCTAGTCATTCTTCCTGAACTGGCTCTTTATATTTTATTTTCCTTTAATCAATATTTTCTCCCTTAATCTAAACTTAAGAATCAACCTAACCACCTTGGTGGAGAGTCTTGTGCAGTCAATCCTCAGGACGGCCTCCTTTAATTTACTACACATATCACCTCTTCTATTCAAAAGGGAATTTTCATCATCCTTCAGAAGAATAAAGTATGAGTTTACATATATGACTTTGTTCTTATCAGTATATCTTCTTTGCCCAAAATTGCATATTTGCTTCTCTATTCTGGTAAGAGGCAAACTGAATTCAAGCTTCATAAAGCTGGAAATAAATGTTCTCTCTTTCTCCAAGTAATTTTTTTTCCTTTTCTGAAATTCTGTACCACTCATTGCCTCAACTTCTCTTATGGCATTTTGCCCTGCATTTTTGCTTATCATTTTATGTATGAATCCTGTCACACCAAAGAGCTTGTCAGTCCTTTAAGTGCAGAAACCATGTCTGATAACTATTTATCTTCATTGCCTAATATAGAAATCTCTGTGACTAGTGTGCTCATGATTAATATTTGATGCTGATGGTTTTAATAAATTTTAGTTATGCATAGATCATATGTTACACTTAAGTTCCTGGTCTATCAAGAGTCTTGTCATTAGGGAGAGTTTTTACTTGTCATGACTATATATTAACATAGACAAAGCAACTATAGACAATTTGATAAAAAATAATTTTCTATAATGCACTATTAAATAAAATCCAGTCAGAAAAATTCTTGACTAAGTAAGAAGATATTTATAAATCATTAGATTTTAAGATAGTGGGCACTTGTCTAAAAGAAAGAACCTGGGGTTGGACATAACCTGGGGTTATGTCAACCCTTTTTTTTGGCAGAATCCAGGCTTTTGTTTTTAACTTTACCTTATATGGTCTTCCTTAGTAGAGTTTACATAATACATAATTTCTGCTATTCTCTGTGTTCACTGAACTTGAGGCCATGGGGAAAATGCTTCCTTCTCTTAAAACACATTCTTTCTGTTTCTGAATTTGGCAGACTTAAATCAAAGATTCTATTTATCTAAACACCATAATTTTTGGTATATATTAAATCTCATTTAAAGATTCTCAGAGGGAACCAAAAAGTGATGTACCCAGTTAAGCGCACTAAGCACAAGGATCCTCGAAGATTCTCAGAGAATAAGGATTTCTCAAATATTAAAAACAGACATAATATGATGCAACAATTCTTCTGTTAGGTATCAAAAGAATACAGTAAAATTATATATATAATTTGCAGCAGTTTATATAATAGCCATGATTTCAAAACAATCCAAATATCCAAAAATAACTCAGTGGATAAGAAATGTGTGGTAAATTGGCACAATGGGATAATACTTCATTGTAAGACAAGATAACATCGTGTCTTTTTCATTAACATGGGAGGGCTGGAATGGATCATGCTAAATGAAGTAAGCCCCAAGGAGCAGGATAAATACTGGATGATCTCACTCATAGGAACAATTTAAGAAATAAATCAGAGGGGCTGGGTAGTTGTGCAATGGTTGAGCACATAGCATGTGCAAAGACCGAGTTTTGAGCCTCTGTCCTCACTTGCAGAAAAGAAGCTTCATGAGTGAAGCAGTGCTTCAGGTGTTTCTTTTTCTGTTTCCTTTTCTATCTCTAGCTCCTTTGTCAATTTCTCTCTGTCTTTATCCAATAGAAAATAAATAAAAATATGGGAGTTGGGCGGTAATGCAGCAGGTTAACCACATGTGGCACAAAGTGCAAGGACCAGATAAGGATCTCAGTTCTAGCTCCCAGCTCCCAGCTCCCCACCTGCAGGGAAGTTGCTTCACAGGCGTGAAGCAGGTCTGCAGGTGTCTATATTTCTCTCTCCCTCTCTGTCTTCCCCCTCCTCTCTCCATTTCTCTCTTTCCTATCCAACAACGATAATATCAATAACAAAAACAACAATAAAAGAGAAAAACAAGGGCAATAAAAGGTAAGTAAATAAATATAAAAATAAAAATAAATGTAGCTAGTAGGAATATTTTAGTTATATTCCAAAGGGCCTGTGGCTATACTAGTTTAATTTTTTTTTCTTTCCTCTGAGCCTGAAATCTGATATGCAGGTGGATCCTAGTTATTGTCTGGGGAAATGATGTCATGGCTGGAAAAAGAAACAGCTGGATCAGGGAAGAGAATAGCTCCCAAATATGGAAAAGGTATGTAAATATTGTTGACTGTAAACCTCATCGATTTGATGTGATCTGGGGCCCATATTCAGCTTAGAAGCCTATGTGACATCTGCATCCCTGTAGATATGAGCTCACATTCTGTGGTCATGAGTAGGAACATTCCAAGCTGTCCCAATATCAGGACCCATCTTCCTCAAGTGTAGCATAGAGTATGTTGTCCAGCCTCCCTTTGGAGGATGGAACATTCTCTACCGTTGTTGATTGGGGGCCCACAGAGGGGTCTATTGTATTGCTCCTGATAGAGATGACTGGTAATACTGGGGAGAGGAATTTCTTTGAGGTGTAGGCTCATCATATCTGTTTGGGAATCTCAGGACTCCCCGACTATGTCCCGAACTGATGGGGTGGCCTGTGGTGACTAAAAAGTCATCATACTTTTATGCCACTCTCTTGCCCTTATTGAGCTTTTGCAGTCTTTGCTTTGATATGTTAGCTTTGGAGTGAGTGAGGGAACAATAATAGGAAGTAGGAGGAGGGTATTTAAGTCTAAGTAGACACAATTTCATTATGAACTTTATACTAACTCATTGCAGACTATTGTGTACTTTCATTTTCAGGTATATATATTGCCCTAATTTATGGATACATGTGAAAATATGCTCTATCTCATGGGACCTGGTCTATATCTTGGTTTTGGCACTTTTTTAGGAAGTGGACTACAGAGAATGGAATTAGAGAATACTATGAAAGGAAAGGTCTCACCCGAATAATGAGGCTGAAGGGTTGATATTCCATGCCTGACATCTCTGGACACATACAGTCTGAGGTGAAACATGCTGAGATGGTACTCACAGCAGACCCCCGCCACAACTCTTCATCTACACTATTCCAGCGTTTTGGTTCATGATTAGTCAACAATTCATCTGGCTTTATATGTTAACTCTCTTCTGCCACCAGTTTCCAGATGCTAGCATGATGCCAACCAGACTTTGCTGGACAGACAACCCCACCAATGTGTCCTGGAGCTAAGATTCCCCAGAACCCTGCCCTACTAGTAAAAGAGAGAGGTAGGCTGGGAGTATGTCAATGCTCATGTTCAGTGGCGAAGCAACTACAGAAGAAGCCAGACCTTCCACCTTCTGCATCCCACAATGGCTTTGGGTCCATACTCCCAGAAAGTTAAAGGATAGGAAAGCTATCAAGGAACAGATGGAATATGGAGTTCTGATGTGGGAATTGTGTGGAGTTGTACTCTTCTTATCCTATGGTTTTGTCAGTGTTTCCTTTTTATAAATAAAAAAAATAAATCGAAAAGTAAATAAAGCAGAGATAAATGTGGCCTATTTAAATCATCCAAATATTCAGATGGAAAGTTGGGAGAGGCTAGAAGAGGGTTAGAGGCCCTGTGTACTATGAGGGAGAAAGAGATGGCAAGTTGATGGTAGGCAATGTGGGCTGGCACCTATTTTGTAGAAATATGAGACTATCCCCCTGTGACAACTAGAGCCTTGTAAAACAGTATTTTGTCAATAGGATAAATAAATAAATAAATAAAATTAAGTAACTGACACCAAATATTAATTTCAATCAATAAGTTCTAAGAAAAAAATATATTAAAACTTTCACAATGTGATTTTCATTGACTACAAAAGAATTACTTAATAAAGCACTTAAAGTGGTGAGATAAGCATGATGATGGTGATCCAAATATATCCCAAGGGCCTGAGGATATACTAGATTGCATAGCAAGGGGAAGTTAATTGTGGAGTCAGAATTAAAGTTGTTAATCAGTTGATTTTCACAATGAAAAACTAATCGTAGAACAAGTGAACGCTTCACTATGCACAAGGATCTGCACAAGGATCCACACAAGAAACCAGGTTCAAGACTCCACTCCCCACCTGCAGTGGGGACATTTCACGATCAGTGAAGCAGGTCTGAAGGCTCTCTCTCTCTCTCTCTCTCTGTCTCTGTCTCTCTCCCTCTCTCTCTCTCTCCCACACTCCCTCCCTTTTCAATTTTTCTCTGTCCTATAGAATAAAAATAGAAAAAATATACCCTCCAGGGAACAATGCATTTACAGTGCCAGCATTGAGTCCCAGCAATAACCTTGTAGGCAAGAAATAAAATAAAATAAAATAAAGTAAACCACTGGGACTACATCCAATTGAAAAGCTTCTGCATAGAAAAAGGAACAAACACTCAAGTAGAGAAACTCCTTGTGGAGTGAGAGAAGTTCTTTTTTATGCTATAAATCAGATACTAAATAGGCATACTGAATAGACATACTAAATAGAACAGATAGAGATGTACAATCTATAATTTACAATCTTCGAAATTGTTACAAAATGAACTTGATCCTATATGATTCACAGATATTCAATCTGAATAAGAAACCCAGAATATTTTTTGGCAGAAAGTGACAGCTAATTTTCAAATTAAAAAGAAAAAGGAGACATTTATAAGAAAAAATAATTAAAGTAGGAGCCAGACAATGGTGCTGCAGATTGAGTACAGACATTGCCATGTGCAAGAAACCTGAGCTCAAGCTCTTTGTTCCTATCTACAGGAGGGAAGTTTCACAAGCAGTAAAATCTTTTTGCACGTGTCTTTCTTTCTCTTTCCCTCTATATCGCCATCTTCCCTCTCACTTTCTCTCTTTCCTATAAATAATAACCCTGTTGTCAAACCAACAAAAACAAGTAAATAAAATTATGAAAATAAAGATTAAAGCCTAAGCCTCTACATCACATAGATAGTGTGCTTTTGGTGTAAATATAGACACATTGAAAGAATAGACAGGTTAAAAATAAAACTCATTGTCTAGTCAATAGGTTTTGATAATAATGTGAAGATGAACCAAGGTGAAAATGTGGAAATTCTTTTCAATGAAATGAAAAAAAATGTTTACTTTTATCTATAATATGTCAGTGACTCAATGCATAAATTAAAATACTAATATTTTTAAAACATGATAACAACGATGTAAAAATAATAAATTTAAAGGACAAATGCAAGAAGACAAAGTAATAACCATGTAAAATAAAATTAGTTGATGAAATGACAGTTTAACCATAATTATAAAGTTTCTGCTCATCAAAACATCAGTAAGAACGGAATAGACCAGGGCCAACCGGAGATGCACCCACTTAAATGCACATATAATCAAGAGCAAGGACATCGGTTCAAGCCCCTTGTTCCCACCTGCAATTGGGGCACTCCATGAGCTGTAAGCAGGTCTGCCAGTGCCTCTCTTTCTCTCTATCTGCCCCTCCTCTCTGTTTCTCTATGTCCTACCTGATAAAAGTTATAGGAAAGGGAAAAAAAAGGAATAGATCAATGGCAAGGAGAAAATATTTAACATACTATAAATGATAAAGTCCTCATTTACAGACTATTCAAATAACTAATACAAATAAGCTTATAATAAGAAGACAAATAATCCAATTACAACAGCAAAGGGCTTGAAAGGACCATTAAGACTTAGAAGTGGCCACTAAGTGAATGCAAAAGTGTTAATTGGAATTTTTGTTCTGAGATATAAATATTAAAGTAATAAGGAAATGCTAATGTCCGTCCTCCAGAATGAATAATACTCAAGTGACTGGTAAAACCAAATGTTGGAAAAGATATGGAACAACCAGAACTCTCAGAGAGTACTAACAGAGAGTAAAATAGTACAAATGTGTTGGAGAAGCTTTTCACATTTCCTTATAAACACATATTATGACCCAGCATTCCACTCTTAGCTAGTTGCCCAAGAAAAATGTAAACAGGGAGTAGGGAGGTGGCGCAGTGGGTTAAGCTCAGGTGGCAAACTGCAAGGATCAGCATAAGGATCCTGGTTCCAGCCCTTGGCTCCCCACCTGCAGGGGAGTTGCTCTACAAGCAAGGAAGCAGGTCTGCAGGTGTCTATGTCTCTCCCCCTCTCTGTCTTCCCCTCCTCTCTCCATTTCTCTCTGTCCTATCTAACAACAACAACAACAATAACTACAACAATAAAATAACAAGGTAAACAAAAGAGAATAAATAAATACTTTAAAAAATGTAAACATATGTTCATAGGAACATAATTACACATATAATCATAGCATATTTAATTATAGCAGCAAGGGGAAAAAGAAAAAAATCAAATCTTCAACAGGTAAAAATGAAAACAAATTGTGGTATTTTTGTACAATGGAACAATACTTTTCATAAATAGTTTAGATTCATATATCACTAATAAATGTCAAAACCATAATGCTACATGGAGGAGTACACACACACACACACACACACACACACACACACACACACACACACACACACACACTATCCTTCTATATGGAATTTTATAATAACCACAATGATTACCTTTGGTACATGGCAGAGTAAAGAGGTACAGTTAGTATGGGTTTCCTAGTGTTGGTAACACAATTATGTTTCTACTTTGAGTTACTTTTGTGGATGGTATGAGATACTAATTAGTTTCACTCTTTTGTAGATGGGTACTTGGTTTTCTTAACATCATATATTAGACTCTTTTCTCTATTTTCTACTTTTGATTGTTATCATAAACTATCTGTTCAAGTATCTAAGGATTTGTTTCTAGGCTCTCATTTCTATTCTGCTGATCTGTGTATCTATTTTTAAGCCAATTCCACACTGTTTTTATTACTATAGCTTAGTAATATAGCTTGAAGTTTGGAAGCATAGTGCCTCCACTCTTTTTTTTTTTTTTTTTTTTGTTAAGCTGACTTTGGCAAAGTGGGGTTATCTGTGTTTCTAAACTAATTATCACTAATGGTTGATCTATTTAATTAAAAAAATCCATTGAAGCTGGTAAGACAGGAATGCAACAACTTTCTGTTTTGACTTTGTAGCTAGTCACTCTACTTTACTGACTGGTTTTTTCTAAGAGTCTTTTAGTAGATCCTTTAGGCTTTCTTATGTATATGATCAGAAAAATGGTGATAGTTTTATTTCTTCTTTTCCACTCTTTTGACAAAGTATTAAAAAAACAAGACACAAAAAGAATGAAACTAGCAGGGAAAAATGATCTCATTTTAAAATAGGGAGAAGTGTTGAAATGACATTTTATCCAAAAGGACTTGCAGGTGACCAATGGCTATGTAAAAAAGTATTCAATATTGTTTATTATCAGGGAAATCTAGATCAGATCCACAAGATACCACCTCATACCTGTGAGAGTAGTCTATATCAAATAGCCAGATTGGGAAAAATTGCTGTCCTGAGTGCAGAGAAAAAGGAGTATTTTTATATTGTTGGTGTAAATGAACTGCTCTAGTTTTTATAGAAGACAGTATAGAGATGTTTCATATTAAAAAAGAAATGACAGGGCTGGGTGGTGGTGCACCTGACTGAGCACACATGTTACAATGAGCAAGGACTCAGGTTCAAGCCCCCGGTCCCCAACTGCAGAGGGAAAGCTTTGTGAGTGGTAAAGCAGTGCTGCAAGTGTCTCTCTGTCTCTCTCCCTCTCTATTATTCCCTCCCCTCTCAATTTCTGGCTGTCTCTACCCAGTAAGTAAATAAAGACAAAAAATTAATAATAATAATAAGATAAAAATAAAAAATAAATGAAAAGAAACAGAAATGTTTCAGCAATTCTACTCCTAGGAATTTAATCAAACAACACAAACTCATTAATCCAAAAAGATAGATGCACACTTATGTTGATTGCAGCACTACTCTCAGTGACCAAGACTAGAAGCAACCCAGGCACCCACCCAAGAAAAAATGAGTGTAGAAAAAATGATGTTTTATAGATACACAATGGAATACTACTCAGTTTCAAGAAAGAATAAACATGTCTTTCCCTACAACTTAGATGGAGGTGGTCAAGCAAAATAATTTAGAAAAGGGCAAGTACCACAGATCTCATTACTCCTATGTGGAAAGGAGGAGGGAAGAGCAGAAAAGGGGTGTGGGGAAGGAGAAGTGGTGACATGTTTGATAAGAATAGCTTAGTTTGCTACAGGCCTGGTGGTTTTCTAATACATGTGGTGCAATTCAGTACTTAAATTAGTTTTTTCTTTTTTATTATTTTATTTATTAACAAGAAAGATAGGAAGAGAGAGAGAAAGAGAATCAGACATCACTTTGGTACATGTGCTGCCAGGGATTGAACTTGGGACCTCCTGCTTAAGAGACCATTGCTTTATCTGCTACGCAACCTCCTGGAACACGATTGGGTTTTTCTCAACAGGCATATTTGTGCCAAATATATCATAGAAAAAAGTATCCTTATGTTTCCTCCATATTGGTGGGCATAAATATTTTCAGCATTAAAACATTAAAGAAGTCAAGCTCCTATAGTTTATGAATTACAATTCACAGAGCATGAAAGTCTCCTAGCAAAGTATAAACAGGCATTTCTAGATGACTATTTCAAATTTTCTATCCTATATTCAGAGCCAAAGAGATACTGCAGGAGAGATTAATCTTATCTCTAATGCAGCTTTTCATATATTTAAAATACATAATTCTCAAAGAATCAGTGAATCAGTTTTGAGATGACTGAATTGTTATGGGTCTGTGCTCTGAGGGAACATGTTTCACAAGCTTTTAGAATTGAAGAGGGGAAGAAAGATTTTATCTAGAGGGACACAAGGCAGAGGGACTGGTCTATCCTCATCCCCTGGGGCCAAAATTATTGACTCTAAAGAAAAATGTTGTCAGTTTCTCTTAAGGAGGGCAATGCTGCTCAAAGGTGAGCATGCGTTAGAATCACCTGGAGAGTCTACTAACATAGAGATTAGGTCTTATTGCCAAGTTTCTGGTTCAGATGTTTTCACTGGACCACAATTTGTGTTTCTAATAAATATCATTGATACTAGTACTGCTAGTCTGGGGACTAAACACAAGCTTCAGAAGTTATCAGAGGAAGTATTAGAACAATGCTGTAATTTGCAAAAGATGATTTGCAGTTAAGTCAGATGTAAAAATACATGAAAGTTTTAGGTCTAAGTATTTATATGAGTGATAATACTTTAAAGGAAAGAGTATAAAAGATTAATAATAATACAAAACATGGAGTCATTAGATTACACCCTTTTCCAAGGACCAGGATGATGATGATGATGATGATGAAAAATGTTGCCAATTCAAGAGAAAATGAACATTAAGAAAGTTAAAGGGCTGGGGGTTTCAGGACAGCATACATTGACCATGTGAATGTGAAGCCCAGCCACCACACAGGGGAACAACAGGCTAAACGGAGTAGCACAACTAGTGTCCCACCTTCTCTACCTCTCTCACTTTCTATCTAATAATAGTCTATCAGGAGTCATGTAGATGCAGAGGCCCAGAGATAACCTTGATGGGAAATAAACAAAAATAAGCACACTTAAGAAATAGTTAACACATAAAATAAATGAAAGCAAGCACCCACGTGGGAGCACAGGCAATGGAGAAGCTTCTCAACAGAGTGGTGAAGCAGTGTTACAGTGTCTCTCTCCTTTCTCTAACTTTCTATCTCATCCTATGTCTATCAATAGAAGAAGTAAAAGAGAAAAACATGCCACAAGGTGTGGTAGAGTACTGAGCCCCTTGCAGCAAAAATAAGTAAATAATAAATAAACAGGCAGATTTTGGCAATTAGAAAGACAAGTGACTAGATTACAGATAGGTGGAGTTTTACTTAATAGACTTTTTTTTTCAACACAATAAGTGAAAGCACCAGCATTACTCTGAGAGCAGGTGTATACTCTTACATTAAATAAATTATTCATTTGCTTATAGTGTGGGATTGTTTCTGTATCACACAAGAGTAAAGAAAACTGAAATAACCACCATGCCTCCTATTATACATCATAACATTAAAAAGTAAGTGTTTTTATTCTTAGCAAATACTAATCAAACAGGCTCTCTTTTCAGTCCCTGAGGTAGCATAGTAAGTAATGGAATAAAACACAGTAAAAAATCTTTGAATTTATTCTGATTCTTTGTCATCACCTTTAGTAAATGGTACGTAGGTTTCAGTTGCTAAGCACATGGAATATGGTTTGAGTGGATCCAATATTATTTTTTTCAAGTTTCTTTTACTTAGTTGAAAATTTGCTACCTTTCCTTTTCATTCCTTTGGGGAAGCATTTTATACTCTCTTAGTGATAGTTCTTCCCAGAACATGTGAGCACGCCTATGTAGTCTTTTGCATTCTGTTTATGCACACAAACCTCATTGGAGACTCCACTATTCTGCATTCTAAACTTGTTTCAATTGATTGTTTTCCCCCTAAACTATACCAACTATACTTATGGCCCATATCACTTGGTTTACATATTATTTAATATTCTATTTGCTGTTTGTATGTCCAGTGTGCATGTAGCATTAATCTAAAGGCAACCAATGACTTCTTTTATGACTAATTTTAATACTCTGCATCATTCAAATCACTCTGTTTGACAACTGTCAGACAATAAAATACTTAAAATTTATCCAACTTCCCTAACTTGAAGAAATAATATTCACTGAATATAAATTTTTGGAGCTTGTACTAAAGGCACAGCACAATTCACTGCATGTTTATTTGCTGAACACTTTGATATATTTACAGTTGAAATCATGCTTATAATTTGAACAACTAATAACCCACAAAAAGATAATTTTATATACTTTACACAATAAGTTGTTTCCAACTGCAATACAGTTTTATCAAGGTAGAATTAGCTTATAGTAAATTCATTCATTTAATAGTACAATGAGTTTTTAATTCTAACCTGCACAACCAACATTATATTCAAGATACAGAACATTTCCTTCACCATGACTGATTCACTCAAAATACAAACTGTCGACAGGTGTGTAAATAATAGCTTTCTCCAGAACCTTAAAGTGTTTAAGCCAATGCCTGACACTTGTCTCCTGTCTTGCGCCTTTGCTTTATAAATGCAAATGAAATACATTTTCCTTTCTTGCTTTCACCTTACCTGGGAAGATTTGTTGAAACACTGAAACTTGAATGAAGAATTTTTCCTTCCAAAGCCAATTCCTTCTATCATGTTAAATTGATGAGATACTAGGAAATATTGATCCAATCAACTCTGCATGACTAAATACTAAATTATGCACTACTGTAAAGCTCAAACTCTATGCACTTCCTTGTTCTACAAAAACATAGAGTGTGGAAGTAGAAAAAGGCAAATTATGTTCTAGCTTTTCTTTTGACTAACTATGCCACATTAGACAAGTCACTTAATATTTCTCAACCTCAGTGTCCTTCTCTGTCAAATACAGATGATAAGAAAGTCTTCTTGGGGTTGTTGCAGTAAAGCCAGTATTAATTCTGAAAGTATTAGCTACTCTTACACTGATCACCATCAGTCTTTTATTATGGTTGAATACATAGAGTTCCCTTGCATGATTATAGAGTTCAAGGACATCTAGACATTATTGACATTATTTTTCAGTCAAAATTCCTGAAGCTTAAAGGCTCAGAGTGATTTTTATAAAAAGGCAGATACAGTTAGCATGGTAGTAATTAGTCAGGTATTAGTGAAGTGCTGCATTTTAAAGGATGAACATCATGACCGCTTAAATATTTAAGTGGCAAGGAAGTAATATATATATATATACCAGAGTGCACTACTCAGCTCAGCCTTATGGTGGTGTGGGGGATTGAACCTGACACTTTGAGACTCAGGCAATACATTCTTTTTTGCACAACCATTTGCTGTCTAGCACTACCCCCCACCCCACCCTTATTTCTTCTTTCTTCCTTCCTTCCTTCCTTCCTTTTTTTTTTTTAATTTTGCAGTAGATTTACTCCATGCAGGTAGATGGGACACACTTTCTGTGAAAGCCTTAGAAAAATCTACAATGCACAGAGAGCAGTGCTATTTACTTTACAATCACTGGTAGCAATTTTAAGAAAGGAAGTCTTAGTATATGTTTCTGCACATTGTCTTTATATGCAATATCACCATCAATTACCTCATTCTTACATTTGTATTTCTGCCCTCATTCTCATCCTTATTTTTCAGTCAGCATGACCAAGAATTTATTAATAACCATATGAGTCTTTAGTCAAGTTACACAACGAAAAATTAGATTATGGCGGTGAGGCAGTAGCTGCAGTGGGTTAAGCACACATGGCACGAAGTGCAATAATCAGCGCAGGGATCCCGGTTCGAGCCCCTGACAACCCACCTGCATGAGGGTCGCTTGGGTCGCTTACTCTCCCCTTCTCTTACTCTTCCCCTTCTCTCTTGATTTCTCTCTGTTAGGACAGAGAGAAAACAACAACAAGAATAGTAACAACAACAACAACGATATACAAGGGCAACAAAGGGGAAAAAAATAGCCTCCAGGAGCAGTGGATTTGTTGTGCAGGCACCGTGCCCCAGTGGAGGCAGAAAAAATAAAATAGATTACTACTTGCTTTCTGTTTACCTACTTTCTTCCTACCCTAAGACGGGGCAGGAGGAAGGGGGAATCCCAGCAATATGAGTAAAATGACATTTGGGTTGTTAGCAAGGCAAAATATTGGAAGATTCTCCTTAATACTTACCTAGTAGGCTGTTGCTGAGTTTTTACAAGAAGTGAACTATTTTGGTGCTAATAAGACCCCAGATGCATTCTTTCTCACTTTCCCTCTGACTCTGCCATTGCCATCTAATGTGTCAGTTTAGTCTCACTTAGCAACCCATTTTCAAGCACTCAATGCATCTATGCCAGTGCAGAGACTTTCATGAATATCTTCTAGTTATTGGTTGAGAATACAAAAATCTTCATTTTCTTATTCTGTGATGTGTAGACAGATTGAGTAGGCTGTGGAACAGATTTGCTGTGCACTGCTACTAGTCTGAATTGCTGAACACTTGCTCAGTCTCTTGACTTTCTTGGTTTTTCATTTTCAGATAGGGTCCCATTTTACTTCTTCCTGTGTCTGTGTGTGTTGCTGCCACGGTTTCACTGTTTCAGCCTACTTTTTCAGATAGAAAGGGGGGTGGGAGGTTGGGCAATGGCACACCCAGTTAAGCACACAAGTTACCATGTACAAGAATCTGGGTTCAAGCTCCCAGACCTCACATGCAGCAGGGAAATTTTGCAAATGGTAAAACCTAGCTACAAGGGTCTCTTTTTCTCTCTACCCCCCCAACTCATTTTTTTCTCTGTCCTATCAAAAGACAGACAGAGAAAGAGAGTGGGGGGGGGGGGACGGTGGGAAGGTGGGAAGAGAGAGGGAAAGAAAAGAAAATAACAGGAGAAAAGTGAAATGGCTGCTGGGAGCACTGAATTCATTCTGCAAGCTGTGAGCCTTATAATAACCCAGGCAAAGAAAAAGAGGAAGGGAAGGGAGGGGAGGGGAGGGGAGGGGAAGAGAGGAAAGAGAAAATGGGAGGGGAAAAGAAGAAAAAGAAAGGGGGAGGGAAAGGGGAAAGGAAGGGAGGAAAAGGGAAGGGGGAGGGGGAAAGTGAGGGGAAGGGAGAGGGGAGAAGAGAGGGAAGGGGAGGGAAGGAGGAAAGAAAAAGACACTATCCACTACAGCACAGAAACAACCTGCAGTGAGGTGGAAGGCAGGATCAAACCTGGATCTAGTGCATGACAGTCCAAGTGCACTGTCTAGCCAAGAGAGCTTTTGTATGCTTCCTCCTCCCCTCCTCTTCCCACCCCCCCCCCACCTCTGTACTAATCAACTCCAAATAAACTGCTGAAACTTGATATCCTCTGAACTATGTCTTTCTTTGAATACCTCAGATTCAGAAGTAGAAGAGTCACGTAAGGACTCCTGTTCCCCACTTGACTGAAGTCTTAATGGTTCTTAGTATAATTGTGCAGCTATAGGTATAGCTTCTAACCTCTGGGCAAGAGGTATCTGCAAGACATTCTCTTCACCCACCTAAATCCTTTTCCACCACTACACACTCAGTCCCTCCATTCCAGCTGGGAAAGAAAAGATGGAAGACTTTTCTGTTAGCTAAGGTCACATACTCACCTACTTCCCCAGACTCTTTTTGATAAATGAACTTCTGGTGGCTAACATTTCAAAGTAGTCTATGAATAAAATGTCTGCCAAAAGAACTACTCTGTGGTGGCTTTAAAAAAAATAATCCAGGGGCCCAGTCGTGTTGTATCTGGTGTTTTGGAATACATTGTTTACTGACCATAAGCAAAAGGAATTATGCGCTATGTAGGTGGAAGATATAGGTAGACAAATAGACAATAAAGAGGCAGCTAAAATCCTATGATAATGCAAACCAAGACTTAGAGGTGAAAACTTAAATACTGCTCAAATGATAAAAGCATGTACTGAGGTAGGGACTCAGACCCATAAAGCACATATCATGGTGGCAGTAAATCAGCACAGCTCATGGGAGACAAAGTTTATTTTAAATGCAATAATAATGGCCAATTACAAAGGGATTTTAAAGCAAATATCTTGTGACCTAATTATAGTGTAACTTAGAAGTGACAGATATTCAAAACCTCCTCCTACTGAATGCCCACATTGTACAAAAAGGTTTTCACTGAGCCATCCATTATTCATTCAGAACTGATGCAGGAGACAATTCTATGCTGTAAATCTAGAGACATGGCCCCAGAAGTCTAGCCCCACAAAGCAAGGAGGGCTTAGGACAGCCAATCACAACAGGCACAGACCACAACAGACCTGTTTGTGCCTGTGTTCCGACTCAGCTGCACTCCTCATAATCCATTCTCAGTCAGAGAGGGAAGTTGGGAGAGAGACAGAGAGAAAGAATGAGCAGCACTGCTTCACCACTTGCAAAGCTTTCCCCCTACAGGTGGAGACTGGGGGCTTGAACTCAGGTTCTTGAACCCTATCATGTGTGTGCTCAATCAGATGCACCAACAGCCACCCTCCTCTTTACATATATATAATAAGTAAATGAATACAGAAATGTTTAAATATATTTCAAAAATCAAAATGGCAAGAAATGGGAGACCCTAAAGCTGAGGAAATTGGGAGGTGAAATCCAGTATGACTCTATTGAAAAACTATTGAGTGTGAGAAGACAATTCATATTCTCCTCAGCCTTCTTTCACAGTATGTCTGAAAATTCATTAATCAAGTGACCTGCAACCTAGTGAGGATTGTATTGTTGTGTGGAAAACTAAGAAATGCTGTACATGTACAAACAATTGTATTTACTATCAACTGTAAAAAATTAATCCCCAATAAAGAAGTAAAAAAAAATTTTAAAAATCAAGTGACCTGCCAGTTGCATAAACTAGACTGTTTATTTAAATGACTTATCAATTTTTTTCAACATTATCTCCTGATGGTATATTTTAACTTGAATAGATGAATATATTCTCAAACACAATGAATGATGCTTCTGTGATATATGCAGAACTATATTTTAAATCTTTATTTGGCAGCATTCCCTAAGATCATATATGTATGTCTGTTTAAAACTGTATTTGAATGTGTATCACTGCTTTCCTGACAATTCTCTCTCTTTTTTCTTTTCTTTCTTTTTGTCTTTTTTTGTGTGTGCACTTTCAGGGTTATCACTGGGGCTTAGTGCTGACATAGGAATCTACTGCTCCTGGCATCACTTTCTTTTCTTTTTCTTTCTCTTTTTCTTTTTTTCATTTTATTTGATAGGACAGAGAGAAATTGACATAGGAGAAGGAGATAGAGAAGGAGAGTAAAAAGACACAGATCTGCAGACCTACTTCACATCTCATGAAGCATCCCCCTGCAGGTGGGGATCCAGGGCTCAAACCCAGATCCTTGCATAGGTCCTTGAGCTTAGTAGTATTGTACTTAACCAGTTCTTTCTACTGAGTTATTCTTCACTTCACTGTAAAAAACATTTCATGATCCTACTCCACTCCTTATAATCACAGCCAACTGGAAACAGAGGAAAACATTTCAAGATTTTGACTTTAACTTGGCAGTAACAATGAATGGTTTGACCCGGAATACTAGAATGAGATACCCAAAGATATTCCTCTCAGGGGAAGAACCTTCTTCATTCATCCTCTCACACCTTCTAGCAATACTGATTCATGTTCTAGGGAAGCTGGACCATGGAGCAAATCAAGTTTGTGATCACTGCACTCTTATTTTAAACTCATTGATTTCTTTTACAGAATTTGTTCCCATGGCAACAACACAGGCTCCTTAAGTTTAGGAACTCAGAAATAGCGATGAAACTTAAGGGGATCTATTTAGTTTCTGTCTCCACTCAGCATCAGTTCCCAATGCTATGCACTGCCTCACAGTTCTAGAGTTCACCATTCAAAGTTTCCAGGGTATCTTTGAAAAAAAAATCAGTTTTTTTTTCATTCCCTATTAAGAAAGAACATTTTCCCTGATAAGGAAAATAATTCTACTTTTTCAGAAACTTTTATTTCAAATACTTTGATTCTCAATACTTAGTTACAAAATCCATGAGAATGAAGACAAGATGTGCCTCAAATGAATGAATCTCTGCTGTAAAGTCTTTGCATTGACCATATTTCCCATTTTAGTCATGAGCCCCTCTAGCTAACCCCATCAGCCTTTTTTTTTTCTTTTTTCCCTTCTCCACACAATCTCACACTGATTGTTCTCTCAACTCAAATGTTACTTTTTTTTTTTTTTTTTTTTTTTTTAACCAGAGCACTGCTCAGTTCTGGTTTATTGTGGTGTAGGGGATTGAAGCTGAGACTCTGGAGCCTCAGGCATGAGAATCTCCTTGCATAACCATTATGCTATCTATCCCCCACCCCAAATGTTACTTTCTTAGAGAAATTTGCCTTCGTCATTCAGAGTAAATTAAGAATAATTGCTTTCCCTGTCTAGAGGTTCTTTTCAATCTAGTTAAGTAGCTACTTTAGTTCATATTCACATAGATTTGTAGTTAATTAAATAGTATCTTTATTCCAATTAGGCTTTGAGGTCCCAAAGACATGAAATTTGGCTCCTTGGTATATTATTGAAAACCCACCATCTAGCATAATGGCTGCCAATTCCTAGGTTTGATAAATGTGCATTTATTGGATAGTTTAAGAGTCTTTAAATTCTCTTTTCTTAGCCTAGGGTTAAGTTGGCAGTTTATCTGAATCTATTGTTCAGCTCAGGCAGTCATAACAGAGTAGTGTAGACAAGGAGGTTAAATGGCAGAAATTTATTTCTTATACTTCTGGAGGTCAGGAAGTGCTGCCAAAACAGTTTCTCATGAAAACACTTCCTCTCTTGCAGATCACCATCTCCTTTGCCTCAGAATTAATCATTAATAATAGATTAATTTTTTCCGACATTTCATTTGTCACCAAATTTCACTGGACTCTAATGTAGTTTATTCTCAACAACCCTAAGTCCCAAAAATCTGGTACTCCATGGTCTACCTTCATAGAAAAGTTTGATATAGGAACCAGGTAGTGGGTGTCCTCACATTATCTTGTGCAAGGATCTGCACTCAAGCCCAAAAGCCCCATCTGCACAGGAGAGGCCTCATGAGCGGCAAGCCAGTACTGAAGGTATCTCTCTTCGTGCTATTGCTACTACTACCCCAGACCTCGCTTCCTCTTAAATTTTCTCTTTTTCAATTTCTCTCCCAAAATAAGAGAAGATGATCACTGAGTGCTATGAATTCATTGAGCCCTAGCAGTAACCCTGTAGTGGAAATTTTAAAAATTAAAAGAATAAATATCTCATATTACAAAAAAGGAAAGAAAGTCTGAAATTTTCAATTCTTAATTTAATTTTTAAGCTCCAATTTCTTTTCTTCTGGGGAGTCTGGTAACTGTGTTATTGTCCAAGATGGCACGGATTGGTACTGTCAACCCCGAGCTCTCCTTTCGAGAAACCACGTCTCCCAACCCACTCCCTTGTTTCCCCAACTGCATGCGCTGGCACCCACCTGAGGCTGTGAAATGTTTTCAGCTGTAGATTATGTGTCCAATTTGATCTCTTGTTGTGTACAATAGCTGTATCGGGGAGAGCAAAGGTCTGATTGCAGATACTCCATAAACCACGCCTCCTGGAAGTCTCAATTTAATTTTTAAATGATTTTATTACTCTGTACAAGAAAATCATTTGCAAATAGCATTCTTTATTTAACTACCCTTAACAAGTATTTTTTTTCTTATAAAAATAAGTTACTTTTCCTGAGTTTCTTTATCAGATAGCTATAGGTCACACTCTGAAAATGTGAGGCTACCAGAGAAAATAATTCCAGCCAGGTGAGAAGGACTTCATATGTTTTTAGTTCTTCTTGTTTTTATATTCAACATAGTCAATATGCCATGCTTTATTTTCTTCCCTTTATTCTCAATTTTATTTGAATTCTATTTCTGTAATTGAATTTTCAGTTTCCATTAAACCTGCAAATGAATGCAAAAATCAGCTAAAAAGAAACTCTGAGTTTATTAATTCAGTGTTGGATAAGCTGATCATTTCTGAGGAACTCAGAAAGTTGCATCAGGTGTGAACTAGGTGTGTGAACAGGATTTTTTTTTTTTTTTGAAGACCCTCAGTGACTGGCATTCCACTTGAAAAAGCAGTTTCAGGCTAACTCAATGCATTAAAGGGCCTTTCATATTAATTTGACTTAGGAGAAATAAATGAAATGAACCTCCTTCTTTGACCCTTTGCCCTATTGGAATTTCACACTGGTTAATATTCTTTTTCAGTGCAGGACTTTTACTTCTTTCTGATCCATTAAGACTAGACCCAGGGACATTAATGATAATGGTGACCAGGTAACTTTCAATAAGATAAAACCTAGTAAAAGCCCATCCTTTGCCTGGTTTGACTTATTCCCTGCTCATCTGGTTCCATTTATTACTTACCAACATTTTTTTAAATATTTATTTTATTTATTCCCTTTTGTTGCCCTTGTTGTTCTATTGTTGTAGTTATTATTGTTGTCATCGTTGTTATTGGATAGGACAGAGAGAAATGAGAGAGGAGGGAAAAACAGAGGGGGAGAGGAAGATAGACACCTGCAGACCTGCTTCACCACCTGTGAAGCGACTCTCCTGCAGGTGGGGAGTGAGGGCTCAAAGCAGGATCCTTATGCTGGTCCTTGTGCTTTATGCCACCTGTGCTTAAACTGCTGCACTGCCCAACTCCCTTTTTTTTTTTCTTACTTAGTGAACCAAGGATGTATCAAAATTTTAGTCATTCACTGCTAAAATGATTTTTTTAACTTAGAAGTATTCACTATGCTATTTGTGTTCCAGAAGATCATCAAAATGTGAATCATAAAGTGTTCATTTTTTTCTGCCTTCAAAGCAGGCATGTGGCCTACAGAATATAGCAGAGAGAATACCAGAGTTGTAAATAGATGAGGCCCTGAGTTTGATTTCAGCACCCTATATGCTAGAATGATGCTTCCTCTCTCCTCTTTCTCTCTCATTAATAAATAGAATAAGTATTTTAAATGTTATAGTCTATTATAAATAAGAAATGATGAGTGTGGGGGTGATGGAGAAATTGATTCCATGATGGTTAAGTTTATAGGAATTTAGAGGAGACAACGATGGCGGTTATTTTGGAGACAGGAGATGGTATGTTAAGTAAAGGCATTTGTACTGTCATGTGAAGAATTCTGAAGGATGGATGAAAGTTATGCAAATGGAAAACTTGAAGGGAAAGTCTAAATTAAAATAATACTAATAATAACAGTTTGTTAGTTTCCTAAATAGGTTGCAAAGGCAGGGGTGGAAAGGAGAATAGAAAATGTTAAATACAGTGAGACTTTAATCATTATTTTATCTTTCTTAGGTTGGAAGTGATAAGCTATTAGATACAGAGAGATGGAGTAACAGAGTTATATATTTCATATGTATTCTCTACGTTTTAAACTTTTTTACTAGGGATTTTATATTAACTTACAAAATTATGTGATAAAAGGGTTATAATTCTATACCATTCCCACCACCAGAGTTCTCTGTCCCCATTCCCTCCATTGGAAACTGCAGTAGTTCTCCAAGGTAACAGATGTGTGACTATGGATCAAAATTCATTATGGGGTGCAGAAGGTAGGAGTTCTGGCTTCTGTAATTGCTTCTCCACTTGACATGGGCATTGCCAGGTTGATCCATATCCCTTGCCTGTTTCTATCTTTCCCTAGTGGATAGGACTCTGGAAAGGTGAGGTTCCAAGACACATTGGTAAAGTCATCTGCTCAGAGATCAGGATGGAATCATAGCAGCATCTGGAACTTGGTGGCTGACAGGCGATAAAATATATAGCCAGGTAAAGTGTTTCATAGACAGGAACCAAAAAGTAGGAATATATCAGGTGAGATTAGAGATCTCAAGGTAAAAAGAAGCCAGGAAGTCTATTTTATGCATTTTCCTAGGGGCCTATGACTTTAGTAATTTTTGCCTAAGCTTGACAGCTAAACTGCAGGTAGACTAAAAATATTGTCAGAAATGAGAATAGGACTAGAAAACTGAATTAGGGCAGAAAGTAGCTCCCAAACTTGAAGAAAGTATATAAATACAATTAACTGTTTACCTCATGACCCAGAGCCCATATATATTCACATTTAGCATAGGAGCCAGTGGAACCTGAGTCCCTGTCAGTTTGAACTCATAGCCCATGGTCACAGCTGAGAGTGGCAGAGTAGGATAATCCATCCTCCCTTCATAGAGTGAGGCAGCACTTACAATTGATACTTTATAGAGAAGGTAAGATCCTTAAAAAGCCTACAGAAAGTCATATGATGACATTTCCAATGGAAGTGACTAGTGATGGTGGGGGGGCGTCTATTAGAGGTCTTGGCCAATATTGTCTATGGGGGGAATCCAAGTATTCCCAGACCCAAATGATGGTTTGTTTTTTTTTCTAGTTTTGACCATAAATAGGACTATCATTAAGTGCCTTGCCTTTATGAGCTTTTGTAGTTCTTTCTTTATCTGATGGGCTTTGACTTTTTACCACTTGTTAAAGTGTTGGCTACTGGAAGAATAACAACTTTTTATTTATTTATTTTTCAAATGGAAAACTATTTAGGGGGACCAAGTGGTGGCACACTGGGTGATGGCACACCTGGTGGAGCCCACATGTTACAATGCACAATGTGTTTGGTTCCCATCTGCAGGGGGAAAGCTTCACAAGTGGTGAAGCTGTGCTTCAGGTCTCTGCAGTCTCTCTGTCTCACTTTTTATCTCCCCCTTCCTCTCAATTTCTAGCTATCTCTATCCAATAAATAAGTAAATATAATTAAAAATATTTTAAAAAATTAAAAAAAGAAAACTGGGGTAGGAATAGGTCATTTGGGAGAGGAAAACATTTGATTTCTGAAATAAAAATAGTTCCTGTAGAATGTGTAATCAAGACAAGATGAGCTATATAATTAAACCTCCCAAATAGGTAATATAAGGAAGCAGGATCTTAGGAAAAATGCAAAAAAGAAAAAATACAAATGGAAGGAACAAATGGGAAACTTAATGAAGTTAGCAAGCAAGCAACGTGGGTAAAGAATTTTAAATAGCTGTGACAATAAATGTAAAATAAAAATACTTTCTTTATTTAAAAAATTCTTAACTGGCTCAATGGTGGATTCAGTACAAGGATTTAAATTAAATGCTTCACCAACGGATCGTTTCCCACCACTCACCAACTCAAGTCTCAACTATGATTGAATAACTACAATGTTCTATTTAGAAGATAGAAAAATAAGACATTATCTCTCCTTTCAAAAAAATGTTAGAAGCCACCTATTTTAATAAATTATTATGTGAATTCTACAAAAAAAAACACGTCTTCTGCTCTAGTAAGCCAGTTAGAATTTATAATATGAAATAATGCAATAAAATTAAAAGCAGCAATAGAATTAACAAAACAAAACCACAAAAACCAACAGCAGAGAAGTAAAATAGTAATAGCTTTAGGGATATATTGGAAATAAAAAGTATATGTATGTTATAATCCTGTTTTGTATGTGTGTCTCGGTGATTATGTTTTAATTGTGTGTTTTTGTTTATATACGGACATCTAATAAACCACTATAAAACCTAATATATATATATATATATATATATACATATATATGTATATATATATATACATATATATATATGTATCTATATTGACATTCAAACGATCTATCTGAAAGTCAGGGTCAGAAGCCATTTCAAAATAGTCTTTACTGGACCACGTTTACAAGCTCAGAACAACCTTCTCACTGATGTCAGAGCACTACACTGTCTAAAGATTTTCACTAATCAAACATGGCAGTAGGAGGGTTTATACTATGTAGACATTCCACTAAAAAGTAGAGCGATGGATGTGGATAATTATATTTATTTATTTATTTATTTATTTTATTGCCACCAGAGCTATCACTGGGCCTTCAGTGCCAGAACTAAAAATAAAATGCCCCCCTTTTTACTTACATTTTATTAGATAGAGTAGAGAGGGATAGGGGAGATAGGGAGGGGAAAGAAAAAGACACCTGCAAACTTGCTTCACTGTTTATGAAGAGCTCCCCCTGCCTGGTTGCTTGTGCATGGAAATAATGTGGGCTAAACCGGATGCACTACTGTCTGATCCAGCGATGCAGTTCTTAAATGGTTAAGTCATTATGCGGAAGAATCTCAAGGTTAATCTTAAAATGGAAGAAAAGGTGTGAAGTGCATGTCTGTGTATGCCCATGTGTTTAAGGACAAAACAACACAAAACAAAACAAACAAACAAATAAAACACTTTACTTTGATTTTTCCTCATGTGCTCTTTAGTTTTTGACCTAAGTCCTAGTGAGATTTTCTTTCTTTTAATCATAAAAACTTTAAAGTGTACTTGAATTTGTTTCACAATTTTTTTATAACTGAATTTCAATTGACTTTGAGAAAATGATAACAATAGAAAATCAAATAGCACTCTTTCTTTGGCTCATATAATCTGATTGGTGGTCTAGGTGTTTATGATATTCTGAAGGCTTAAAAAAGTATAGGCTATTTTAGGAATTCACAGTTCTCTTCTTCTGTTTTCTTTTTGTAAGCTTTTATATTTTTTATTATTATCTGTATTCGTTGGGTAGAGAGAGCCAGAAATCTAGTGGGTAGGGGGAGACAGAGAGGGTGAGAGAAAGACAGACACCTGCAGCCCTGTTTCACCATTTGAAAAGCTTTCCCCCAGGCCGTTGCACACTGTGACATGTGCTCAACCAGGTGCACCACTACTCAGCCCTCTCCCTTATTTTCTTTAAATTCTGAAATTGAGTTGAGACATATCAAATACTTAAGCCCATATCCCCCCAAACCACCCCCCACCCCAGTCTATTAAGAACTCCAATTCTTACTTTGAGTTCTGCAACAATTGCCTGGAAACTTAATCAAAATAGACAATAAGAAAGTGTTATTTGATAAGCTTTCTTTTTCTATCTTTCTTTTTTTTTCTTTTCTACATCTAGTAAGTAGTGTGAATCATGAATCTCTGAAAATATAGAAGCAAGTTAAGTAATATGAATCTTGTACTTCTCTGTACATAGAAGCAAAATTAAGTAGACTGAAAAATTCAGGCAAATCTCCTGAGACTGTGGATGAGTAGGAACCCAAGTCTTAGGCAAGCACATTGAAGAATAATAGGTTAGAAATATGATCAATGAGAAAGTACAAGAAAGTCAGATCCCTGTGCATAATGAAAGAACCAGATACTTCAATGGTGACTGTTAAGGTGAGGAGGATTTTGCATATTTTATATTGTACAGAATGGAGGACTCCAATTTGAGGGCAAAAAAATGGGAAAGAAGGAAATCAAAAGCAACACCACTTCTGCTAATGAGATACAATACTTTAAAAATTAAGTAAAAAATGTGTATATTTAAGGCACAGGATATGATCACTCAGTATATATATATATATATATATATATATATATATATATATATATAGTAAAATGATAACTGTAATGAAGCTTACTAATACATTTTTCTTCAAATAATTACCACCGTGTGTTTGTACGATAAGAACACCTCTAATCAACACACAGGATATTTCAAGTATTCTAAACAGCTTTAATAACTATAGTCTTCCTGTTATGTAATAGATACACCAAATTTCTATTTTCTGGATTTTTTTTTCCCCATTAATGTCGCCCTTCTTCAGTCCTTCATGTCTCCTCTAGTCTCTGCCTTCTTCACTTTTACTTTCTGTTTTTAAGCCTTCCTCCAATGGAAATTTCCAATTCTTACCCACATAAATACTACTTGTATAGTCAACAGCTTCTAACCTTGACCAGACTCTTCTGCACAAGTATTTACCTTATTCTCTTTATAGCATTAGTTTAGATAAGGGGATTTATGAGAAGTTGTGGACAACATCATAATTGGAATTAAATTCCTTAAACCTAATCTGAATTCCTGACAGTTTTCATAATTCTGATGAAATCAATTGAAAGAAAAGGAATTTGATATTTCTAAATTCACATTATAAAAACTTTGCAGATAATATTATATCTTGGTTATGTGCTTTTCCTATGTTTAAATCACTTTTTATATCTATAGAATATTAACCATTACTTATATTATTTCCACATAATTAAATTCACACAATGGCTCACAAGTCTGCAAAAATTAGGAGAATATTTAGTTATAGAAGTCAAAGTCATCTCTCTCTCTCTCTTCACTTTCTATCAATTTCTCTGTCTCTATCAGATGAAGGAGGAGAAGGGGAAGGGAAGGGGGAGGATGGGGGAGGGGGAGGAGGAGAAGGAGGAGAAAAGAAGAATAATAGATACAGAAAGAAATAAAGAAGAAAACAAAACAAAAGAAGACAAAATGGCTGCCAGGAATGGCAAGCTCATCATACAGTCACCAAGTCCTAAGGATCACCATGAGAGCAAAGAAATGAACAGTTCTATAAGTCAGGCCACAGAACACAAAGGAATCTGGGCTAATGCCCAGCCTCTCTCTCCTTGCCTATTGAAGTCATAGTCACAGACTTCATTAGTGATTCTTTATCTTATGAACTGACTGTATTGTGCTTCCGAGTCAGAAAAAAAAAAGGAGGAAAATAATTTATTAGACTAGTTGAACAACTGACTCCTGAGGGACTCACTCCTATCTTTTTCAAGGGTAATATTTCCATAAATGACTTGGAGATATACTCCACCTCTCTTCCCTGCAGAGATTGCTAATCCAAACTTTAAAGACATTTGAAGACTGGTATCTTTTTTACTCTACTTCTACTTCAGTGATTTAGATCGAATGTCATTGTACACTCAAGCTTACCTGGTTATTAAGCAAATGTGTGCTTTATTTGATGATATAGTCATGGCTCTTTAAATATCAATGATCACGATCTTGGAATGTAAAATAATAGTTGGCAAATAATATTGTCATGAATAAGAGACACAACACTATAAATATGGGCTATTTTGAAATTAATGGGCTAAAACACTATTAACTTAGAAAAAATACAATTATGTAATTATGAATCTTACATTTTCCTTAGAGAGCAAAGTACCTTATTTGAAGGTATTGACCTTTAATTGTCTTTCCGTTCTGGTGGGCTAAGTAGCTAAAACAATTGCTTCAACTGAGAAGTTGCGTAGTAGTAGTATTGCACAGGTCCTCTATGGAAGAGGTCTCTGCTTGTTTCTTTGGTTTACAAAAGAAAAAAAAAGTTCTAAAATAAGTGCTTTACTCAGAGATTTTTCTATTCTATTTGGAGGTAAATAGTAATCAGGGGGACATCTATAATCTTTTTATATTTATTTTTCTACACACATTCATTTTTATGTATTTTAAATGAATGCATTGTCCTCGGTAAGATATATGGATAGATGTTTTTTAGATTTTTTTCTGTGAATGGGAATTCTATCAGCTGGCTACTTCTGAGTTAGTCATCCATACTTTCTAGTGGACCCTGCACTTGGGCAATGCTGTCCAGGTAAGTAGTTCTCCTCTGGTCATAAGTCAATGCAAAAAACATATATTGGGTTGTTTGAAAAGCCATGCTACATTTTATAAAAGGGCAGTTTTTTTTTTAAATATTTAAAAAAAAATTTTTTTTATATTTATTTTATTTATTTATTCCCTTTTATTGCCCTTGTTGTTTTACTGTTGTAGTTATTATTGTTGTTGTCGTTGTTGGATAGGACAGAGAGAAATGGAGAGAGGGAGGGGAAGACAGAGAGGAGGAGAGAAAGACAGACACCTGCAGACCTGCTTCACTGCGCGACTCCCCTGCAGGTGGGGAGCCGGGGTTCAAACCGGGATCCTTATGCCGGTCCTTGTGCTTTGTGCCACCTGCGCTTAGCCCGCTGCACTACAGCCCGACTCCCCAAAAGGGCAGTTTTTTTAAATGACTTCAGTTTTGTGTTAAGATAGTGGACTGGGAGCTTTGACCATTATCACTACCAAGATACCTGAGTATGATGTACTTTACATTCACTACACCCTTTAATGTTTATAATTACTTTTTGAAATAGGCATTAAAAATCCCCATTTTGAAAATGAGGAACTTAATGAAAAGACAGGTAATTAAACAGCACTACAGCAATTTAAACAGATATATATTACTCTGAATGTGTTTTACAGAACAGGCAAATGAGACTATAAGTATACAAGCATTATAGACTCCACCTTGGTCTCTTTATATAAACTAGCAGCTAATCATGCAGTACTTAGGATAAGATATTTCTAGAAGCCTGTCACTTAGACCTCTAGGAAAAGATAAACTGGTCATGTAGAAAAGGTATTGCTCAATGATTTTACCTCAGAGTTTTATAGACTACCATGCTCCAGTGAGTCATTTCTCCTAATAGGATGCCTTCCAGCCAGATGAATGACAGTCTTCTAACAACACCCATTTACTTTAGCCAGATGAAAGAACTACCCCCCCATACACACATAGACCCTTTATAGATTCCAGCACTAGCCTGACTATAAGATGACTTTTATTGTTGTTTTTAATATTTTTATTTGTTTTGGATAGAGGTAGAGAGAAATTGAGTGGGAAGGAAGAGATAGGGAGAAAGAGAGACCTGTAGCACAGCTTCACCCCTACAGGTAGGTACCAGGGGCTTGAACTTGGGTCCTTGTAATAATCCTGGAGGCAAAAAAAAAGAAGTATACACATCATAGTGGTAGTGGTATTCGTGTTTAGAAGTCTTTCAGGAGGCAAGCAACAGACTAGTTCCCTTATTAACCAACTGGGGACACCTTTAGTTTGATGAAGACTCTCCAAGTTTGTAAGTCTCTTTGCAGTGGTGAGTAGGTAAAGCTACAGATCTGAGTTGAGAGTCTGGCTTCCTGGTTATTTCAGGGTGTGAATCAAGAATATGCCAGGTAGATTTTAGCCTGCAGTGCCCCAGTCAAGGGAATGCCACACACGTGCACTTTGATCCGACTATACAGTAAGACTGGCTCAGTCCTACTAAAGTAAGACTGCTCAGAACTGAAGAACACTCCTTTCCCACTGCCACTGGAGCTCTTCTGTGTTATCTGTAATCTCCTCCTCCCCCTCCTTTCTTATTCTTTCTTTTCTTCACCTTTTTTTTTTTTCTGAAGGTGCAGTCTAGGCACAATACTAAATCTTCAGAAGACTTGACAGAAAGCTGCACTCTATGAGATGTTAAGCCACGGTCAGTTCACTGGAACTCACTCCTCAGCCCTGGTCACAGCTAATTCCCTCAAATATTCTCAAAGGGACAAAAGTTGCTGGCTGGCCATGTATCACTCTCTAGTCAGCCTTCTTGAGCAAGTTCACAAAAGGGTTGTTGGGTACCCATTTACTTGTACTCTGGGACACTACTGGTTCTAGAACAGCTGTGGACCACCTTTCCTGATTCTACCAGTCTAAGCTATTTCATAGTAAATATTTTTCCTAATAGAATCTGCTGTGCAATTTACTTCTGGAATTTTCTCAGGCAGCTCCTCATTTGGGGGTGCAATGCAGCTTACCTCTGGAATACAGCCTCCCTAAGACTTCCCTTCTTGAATTGCTAGCTTCGAGGCTTAGGTATGGGAAGGAGGCAAACAGCTCACAGGTGTCTTTCTCCTGTTTAGTGTTCTTTAGTTGTTCTGTTATGTTGCAAGTTTTTTTTTTTGTGTGTGTGTGTGTGTGTGTGTGTGTGTGATTTCTTTACATCCCCTTCTATGAATCTCATGTCCTCTTAATTTCATTTCTGTTCTAGAAGCTCAGGATCTGAAGAGACTTCTTGAACAGGGGCTGGGTGGTGGTATACCTGGTTGAGCACAAACACTACAGTGCACAAGGACCTGGGTTGGAGTCTCAGTGCCTACCTGCAAGGGAAAAGCTTCATGAATGGTCAAGCACAGGTGCAAGTGTCAGTCTCTTTCCCTCTCTACCACACCCTTCCAACTTGATTTCTGACTGTCTTCCATCCAATAAATAAATAATTTCCTTAACAGAATTCCCCAAGCCTGTCTTTAGATAGCTACCATGGCTCCTCCTTTATTTATTTTTTTGAGACAATTTGTTTCATTTCTTTTTTTTTTATTTATAAAAAGGAAACACTGACAAAAACCATAGGATAAGAGAGGTTCAACTCCACACAATTGCCACCACCAGAAATCCATATCCCATCCCATCCCTTGATAGCTTTCCTATTCTTTAACCCTCTGGGAGTATGGAACCAAGGTCATTGTGGGATGCAGAAGGTGGAAGGTCTGGCTTCTGTAATTGCTTCCCTGCTGAACATGGGCATTGGCAGGTCCATCCATACTCCCAGCCTGCCTCTCTCTTTCTCTACTTGGGTGAGGTTCTGGGGAATTGTAGCTCCAGGACACATTAGTGGGGTTGCCTGTCCAGTAAAGTCTGGGTGGCATCATCCTAGCATCCAGACCTGGTAGCTGAAGAGAGAGTTAACATAAAGCCAAACAAATTGTTGAACAATCATGAACCTAAAGGCTGGAATAGTGCAGTTGAAGAGTTGAGAGGTCTCCATTATGTAGATAACTAGTAGGCATATTTTAGTTATATTACAAAGGGCCTGTGCCTATCTGCAGGTGGATCCAAGTTATTGTTTGGGGAGATAATGTCATGGCTGGAACAAGGTCCAGAAAGCTGGATCAGGGAAGAGAATAGCTCCCAAATATGGGAAAGGTGTATAAATATTGTTGACTGTAAACCCCATTGATTTATTTGATGTGATCTGTGGCCCACATTCAGCTTAAGAGCCTATGTAATTTTAGCCTATGGTCTGTGCATTAAAAAGTTTGAGACATTCAATCAACTTTCCCCCTCTCATATTAATTAAATAGTGATTTATAAGACTACAAATTAATAGGAGTGTACATAAACAACATTTCCACAACCAAAAGACTGTGTCCCATCCCATTCTTCCCCCACCCCTACTTGTCCCATGAAGCCGAACATCCACCCTCACCTTCAACCCAGGGTTTTTACTTTGGTGCCCTACTCCAAATTCAGTCAAATCCTGCTTTGAGCTTCCTTTTTTGTTCTTCTTTCTCAACTTCTGTTTATGAGTGGGATCATCCCATACTCGTCTTTATGTTTCTGATTTAGCTCACTTAACATAATTCCTTTTAACTCCATCCAAGATGGGTCAGAGAAGATAGGTTCATTGTTCTTAATAGCTGCCTAGTATTCCATTGTGTATATATACCACAACTTTCTCAGCCACTCAACTGTTGTTGGGCACCTGGGTTGCTTCCAGGTTTTAGCTATTACGAATTGTGCTGCTATGGTTGGGTGCTATGGAGTCCTTGGGGTATATCCCTAGGAGAGGAACTACTGGGTTATATGGAAGGTCCATGTCTAACCTTGTGATAGTTCTCCACAGAGGTTGGACCAGTTTACATTCCCACCAGCAGTGCAGATTTGGAATTGAATTTTCTTGTGTCACTACTTTTGTTCTCTACTGCCTTTATGTTCCAAGGATTGGATCTCAAACTTGGAAAACACTATGGAGATATCTGTGTGGTGCCTGTGAATGTTTCAGCTTAAATAATCAATTCCTCATTAAATTTTGGTCAGGCTTCTGTTAAAACAGGAAATAGAAGGGGTCAGCTAGTCATGCACTGGGTTAAACTTACATAGTAAGAAGCTCAAGGATTCGGGTTTGAGCCCTGGCTCCCCACCCATAGAGGGGTCACTTCACAAGCAGTCAAACAGGTCTGCAAGTGTCTTTTTATCCTCCTCTTTAACCTCCCCTCCCCTCTCAATTTCTCCCTGTCCTATCCAATAAAATGGGGAAAATGGCCTTCGGGAAAAGCATACTGATACGGAGCCCCAGTGATAAAAAAACCTGAAGGCAAAATAATAATACATAATTAATAATAATAATAATATAGGAAATAGAGGAAAGCATAAAAATTAGGGAAAGCAAAAGTAAATATCAGTGGTCTGGAAGATGGCACCCAGATAAAGCTTTAGACTCTCAAAGATGAGGTCCTAAGTTTGATCACCAGCAGCACATGTACCAAAGTAATGTCTGGTTCTTTCTCTTTCTTTCTCTTCCTTTCTCATTAGAAAATAAATGGAATCTTAAAAAATAAAATAAAATAAAACCTGGGGGCTGGTCGGTAGCGCAGCAGGTTAAGCACACATTTCTCTCTGTCCTGTCCAACAACAGCTATAACAACAATCACAACAAGGGCAACGAAATAAGAAAAATAGCCTCCAGGAGCAATGGAATCGGTCACCCCGGAGGCAAAAAAAAAAAAAAAGCTAAAAAAAAAAATCAAGATACTATATATTGACATCCAGAATGAGAAACCAAAAAATAATAATAACAAAAGCAAGTAAATGCCCATTGATAACCCTTAAGGTAAAGTCCAGTCATTTGCTAAAAATTTCACTCAGCTATAGTCTCAGATATTTAAAAGCAAATATATAATCAAAAAGTCCCTTGTACATTTCAGTTTTTAATTAACAATCTGGCTAGAGAGTTGCATTTTGTTATTATTTGAGTTTCCATTCAGGAATTTAATGTTTTGTTGATGACAATTTTAAGTGCTAAAACCAACTTCATCCAGGGTTGTTACTGCTCTTGTAAGAGTAGATACTCTTACAAGGAAAAGGACATGTGTCATCTTAGTATTTCATCCCCCAAGCAGCTAAGGCATTAAATGAGCATACCAAACTTACACAAAGAGCTTATTTTAGAAGAAAACCCATTCTCCACCTCACCTAGTTACCTAACCTCTCTGGCCAGGAGACAGAAACCTCCTGCTCTATCAGTAACTACATAGCTAAGGAATAAGAAAATATGTGTTAAAAATAATGTTTTTCTATTTCTATGAACTGCCATACTAGACTGTAGCTCAGGAAGTACCCAGACGATGGGGAAACTGGAGGAGGGACTTCACATTAGGGCATAAGGTTTGATTATTGTCTCAAACACACGCCAACCCTACTGATGTAGATTAGACCAATTCTTGATTCTGCAGGATCAAATACATACCTTACTTTCCACCTTTCAGGTTTTCCAAGTCCGTTTTTGAAGTGAGTGCTTTATTTCTAACTTTTTTTTAATGTGGATTTTTCAGGTACTTATCTTTCAAGTACTCCACAAACCCCCCATGGGAACATTCAGAATATACTTTTTAATTTGAGGCTATTTTTGTGGGACATATACAGTGTGTCAGTGTACATTATCCAAGGATCCAAAAATGTATTGATTTTCATAATAAATGGGACTCAGTATAGCTTTGTGTCAATTTAGGTTAGATCAACTCATTACAAAATGAGTTTTAGTTTTTTAGATTTCAGAATATTAGTTATATGTTAATTTTTAAAAAATCAAATAAGGAATTATATACCTGTATTAATTTAATATCAGGGAAGAATATAATGAGACTACACACGCACACACACACATACATATATATATATATATATATACACACACACACACATATATGTAGAACCTGTCACATTATATCTGAACCATTAAATTGCTTTCTTTGCTAATGTTGGCATATCAGTTGATAGGCACGTGGGTATGTGAAAATGAATTCTTTAAAAGCCCCCCTCCCCATACTTTTTTTATGATATCAGAAAGCAAAAGTGATATAAAAGCTTCTAGTTTCTAATAAACTTTTACATAGGGCAAGTTAATCAGCTCTTGACAGCTGTCTTATATTGTTTTAAAATGTAGGGGGAGAGTGTTAATTAAGTATGGGCTATTAAAAAGAAGACTGTACCAGCGATTTTGGAGAACTGTCTTTGGCAACTGACATGTCAACATATTGTCTCCTGGGAAGCAAACAGTTTTGCAGGCTTTTCCCCAGTTTGACTGCATGTTTAGCTAGGTGGGGGGTTAATAAGCAACATCTGACAATGGGAAAGTATTCTGCTGCATATCCTGCCACTCATTTCAAGATTGCTAAGCATCTGTTTCTTCGTAGAATCATTTTGGTAATCTGCTTTCCAAAAGACCTAGTTCTATAAAAAAGAAGCTGTGTTTCCTCATTTAGGAATATAGCCTAGACAGTTTGGGCGAGATTTTTATGTCACCAGCTTTGTGTTCTAGGATAAACCTGAAGTGGTTACTTAGGTGCAAACTGCTCCTCAATCTTTTGAGGAAAAAAAAAGATTGAATGAATGTCTCTTTCATCCTTTCTCTCTCCCTTTCTTCCTCTCTCTCTCTCCTTCTTCTCACCAGAGCACTGATCACCTCTGGCATTATGGTGTGGGGGATTGGACCTGGGACTTCATACATCCTTGTGTATGAGAGTTTCTTTGCATAACCATTATGCAATCTACCCCTACCCTCACTGATTTATTTTTTTAAATATATTTTATTTATTTATTGAGTAGAGACAGAGTATTTGAGAAAGAAGGGGGAGGTAGAGAGGGAGAGACATACCTGAGTGGCTGGGCTGTGACACACCTGTTTAAATTCATTCATTACCATGTGGAAGGACCCAGGTCCAAGCCCTGGTCCCCACCTATAAGAGGGAAACTTCAAAAGTGGTAAAATAATAAAGCAGGTGTTTTTCTTTCTCTCTCCTTATCTCTCTCTCTCTCCCTCTTTCTCTGCCCTTCTTCTCAATTTCTCTCTGTCCTATCATATATATCTATATCTATCTGTATAACTATATCTATATATCTATATATGTATATCTATATTATATATGTATATATATATATATATGAAAGAGATATACCTGAAGCACTGCATCATCACTTGAGATGCTTTCTCCTGAAGGTCTTATTGACACACTTTGGGAAAGTGTTATGAGTATCTTGAAAGCAGTTCATCCTTCATTATTATGATAATAGTCATTCTATTAGACATAGTTATGTGCCCCTCTGTTTTTCTATGTATTTCCAAATTCTTAAAAATAATTATAATTTTTATTATGAAGGAAAACTATAAGGAGAGCAGTTTTGCTTTGATGTTTTGGTTCAATAATTGTAATTCTTTTCCTTCTGTTTGCTTTATTGCCATTGCCACAGCTCTACCACTGCTGCTGATTTGTTTTTCAGATAAAAGAGAAACATAGGTGAAAGAGAGACATCACAGCACTGAAGTTTCCTTCAGTGTGCTGGAGGTCTGGGCTTGAACTGGGTCATACAATGGCAAATTAGGAACACTATCCAAGTGACTTATTTTGCCAGCCCTAGATTATTTTCTTTAAGTTTAGAATGTTTAGATTACTTTGGTTCTTTGAGGAAATATGAAAAATATATTGGATTTCAGAAAATAAGACTTATATTCTAGTGTCTTCTCAGAGGTAGAGTTTTTCATCTGAGAGGCTTATTTTCTTCTGCTTAGGTAATAAGTTTGAGATATATTAACATAGTGCTTGCTGCTTGCTTTTCCAGGAGATTCATACTAACAATACATAGTCTGAGATAGTCACAGAACCTTTATGGGACATACTTTTTTTCTCCATTTTCCTAACCCAAAAACTATGTGAAAATACATGCCTTGGTTATAATATATCTTTGACTGAACTAAGATGACTGTTTCCTGTATCAAATATTTCTATATATGTATCAGATATGTAGAGGTGACACACCTGGTTGAGCACACGTTACGATGTGCAACAACCTGTGTTCAAGGCCCCAGTCCCCACTCGTGTGGGGCAAGTTTCACAAGTGGTGAAGTAGTGCTGCAGGAATCTCTCTTTCTCTTTCCCTCTCTATTTGCCCCCCAATTTCTGCTAGTCTCTGTCCAATAAGTAAGTAAAGTAATAAAAAATAAAATAAAAAATAGTTTTAATAAAAAGAATACAAGCTCTTAGTAGAGTTATAAAAATGATGTTGAGTCAAGTGGGATTCTTGCAAGCAGCATATGGTTGGGTTATGTTTTCTGATCCATCCTCCCACTCTGTGCCTTTTGATGGGTGAGTTTAAGCCATTGACATTTACTGATATTATGGATTTAATGTGTTGTAGTGCCATTGTTCAATAAGTTTTTATTTGATATGTTGCAAGTATTATAGTGATGTTTTTGTTTATAAGAGGTCTTTTAGAACCTCTTTCAGGGCCAATTTAGTGATAGTTGCTTCCTTTAACTGTTGTTTGTCTGAGAAGGTTTTGATGACTCCATCTAGTTTGAATGAAAATCTAGCAGGATATATTATCCTTGGTTGAAACCCTTTTTCATTCAGGGCTCAATAGATATCTTGCCATTCTCTTCTGGCCTTTAGAGTTTGGGTAGAGAAGTCTGCTGATAGTCTTATAGGTTTTCCCCTGTATGTGATTTTTTGTTTTTCTCTTGCAGCCTTTAGGATCCTTTCTTTAACCTTACTTCTTTTCATTGTGACTATGATGTGTCTTGATGTCTTCAGGTCTGGGTTGATTCTATTTGGGACTCTCTGAGCCTCTTGGATCTTAATGTCCTTTCTGTTGTTCAGGTCTGGGAAGTTTTCTTCCATAATTTCCTCTGAATGCTATAATTTCCAAGAATGCTTGCTTCCCCTTCCTCTCTTTCTTCCTCTGGCAGGCCAATTATATGAATGTTACTTCTTTTGAGAAATACACAAGAGCATGCAGGGAATACCCCCCAACACTTCATCTGCATTATTCCAGTCTTTGGGTCCATGATTGTTCAACACTTGTTTGGCTTTGTATATTAACTCTCTTTTCAGCCACCAGGTTCTGGATGCCAGCAAGATACTGACCAGACTTCCCTGGACAGATGACCCCATCAATGTGTACTGGAGCCCCACTTCCTCAGAGCCCCACCGTACTAGGGAAAGAGAGAGGCAGACTGTGAGTATACATCGACCAGTCAACTCCCATGTTCAGTGGGGAAGCAATTACAGAAGCCAGACCTTCTACCCTATGCAACCCACAATGACCCTGGATCCATACTCCCAGAGATATATGGAGATCGGGTTATGGGAATTCTGTGGAATTGTACCCCTCTTATTCTATGGTTTTGTTAATGTCTCCTTTGTTAAATAAAAAAATGATGTTATTGTTTTAGATATTGTAACTTTTTGTATTTGTTTATTTTCCCTTTCGTTGCCCTTGTTTTTCATTGTTATTGCAGTTATTATCATTGTCGTTATTGATTTCATTGTGAGGACAGAGAGAAATGGAGAGAGAAGGGGAAGACAGAAAAGGGGAAAGAGAGACACCTACAGACCTGCTTCACCGCCTGTGAAGCGATTCCCCTGCAGGTGGTTAGCCTTGGGGCTCAAACTGGGATCCTTATGCCAATCCTTGTGCTTTGCACCACATGCGCGTAAACTGCTACACTACCGCCTGACTCCCAGATATTGTAACTTTTAAAATTATTTTTTAAATCTTTTATTTTTATTGGATAGAGACAGCCAGAAATTGAGAGGATAAGGAGAGATAGACAGGGAGACAGACGGACACCTGTGGCTCCTGCTTTACCACTCACAAAGCTTTCCCCTGCAAGTGGGGACCGGGGGCTCGAACCTAGTTCCTTCTGCATTGTAACTTGTGTGCTCAACCAGGTGTGCAACCACCTGTCCCCTGTTTTATATATTGTATTGTCAATGTCATTAGTTTAAAATTTAGTAATTTCCATGATCACCCAGGGCATTGTGGGTCTAGATTGTTATCATTCCTTTATTTCTAATTATATACAGATGTAAAGTATATTTATCAAAAAATGGTAGTTCTTAAAGAAATATAATAAAGTAATAATAGGTAAGAGTGCAAGTTTTATTTCTCATGTACAAAATTGTGTTCATTTCTGCAAACATTCTAATAGCCCCCAATAAAGCAGATTTCACATATTAAAACTAATTGGCTTATGATATAATGAAGTAATGATAAAACTTGAAAACTAGTCATCTGATCAATTTCAGCACAACTTTTCATGAGCAGACAGAAGTGATTATGAGATGTTTTATTGTGTCTTATTAACATCACTGAAACATTCTAGCAGAATATTTCAGATAACACTATAAAATTTTCTAGTTTCATTTTAAGAAAAAGTTAGTTTTACAGAATCCACGTTTTCCCTATCCCATAACTGTCTCACACCCTGTAGAAGAAACCTTCACAATGCCCTTGGCAAGAGGAACTGTCTAGACTGCAGGCCAAGCCTTACTTCAATATCATCTTTTGAGTGGAGTGAAAGAATGAAACTTTTATTTAGAAAGAAAAAGAAATGGGGGTTGGGCTATAGTACACCTGGTTAAGTGCACATAGTGCTAAACATAAGGACCCACACAAGGATGTGGCTTTGAGCCTCTGGCTTCCCACTTGCATAAGTGGCAAAGCAGGTCTGCTGGTCTCTCTCCCTCTCCCTCTCAATGTCCCTCTCCCTCTCTCCCTCCCTATCTCCCTACCCCACTCAATTTCTCTACAGCCTACCCAATAAAATGGAAAAATGGCCAACAGGAGCAGTAGATTTCTACAGAGTCCCAGTGATAACTCTAGAGTCAAAAAGGGGGGCATAAAAGTATCATAGGTGGCCCAAAATGATGTTCTGGTTTGCCTTCCTCTTATCTTTCTGTCTCTCTTGCAATGAATGAGTTTATATATATTTGTATCATCAGCATGTATCAACTAAAGAGTCCTGTGTGGTAATGATTTTTAAACTAAGCTGCCATAGCCCTGAACTCCTAAGATGTTTTTGAAACCAGGTTTGAGAAAAGACAACAGTGAAGGTAAAGGTTTTCCATTCCTGCTTAGGGCAGTGCAGTTCTTGAATCTACAGTATAATTTGGATTTGAACATAAATAAATGTTATATGGCTTACTGCTATTTGAATATTTTTATATAACACTTGTATAAAAATAACCATACTTTCTCAAATAAGCCAAAGTCTACTTCCTAAATGTAATTTTGTCAGTCAAGAGAATCTGCTACCATCAAATAAAGAAGGAAAAAATTCGTTGACAAAAATAATCAACCATAAATATGTAATACTTACATGCTTATTTAAAGCAAATATTGAATACAATCCTCAAAACTTGATTTATATCTAAGTGATGTGATCCTCACAAAATTATGATTAATTTTAAAAGCATTAAATATTTATAATATAAAGATTATAAATTAAAAATTAAAGTTTCATATTAGTCATGAATATGAAGAAGACTGAGGGGGACAGTGTATTAAGCACACATGATGTGAAGCGCAAGGACCAGTGCAAGGATCCTGGTTTGAGCCCTGGCTCTCCACCTTCAGGGGGGTCACTTCATGAGCGGTGAAACAGGTATGCAGGTGTCTATCTTTCTCTCCCCCCCTCTGTCTTCCCCCATCTCCATTTCTCTCTGTCCTATCCAACAACAATGTCAATAACAACAACAATAATAACCACAACAACAATAAAACAACAAGGGCAAGAAAAGGGAAAAAAATAGCCTCCAGGAGCAGTGGTGCAAACACCAAGCCCCAGCAATAATACTGGAGGCAAATATATATATATACAAACACACACACACACACACATATATGAAGAAGATTGAGTTATTCCTTCAGGATCTTTGACTAACAAACTACAATCTTGATCTACTCACTAAATCCATGACCATTAGATTCGTCATATAAATAAGAAAATATTGAAAAAATCAATTTAACATGCATAACCCATCATATCTAGGTCAACTCATTGTATTCTTCTCTTTCTCCTTCTCCTTCTCCTTCTCCTTCTCCTTCTCCTTCTCCTTCTCCTTCTCCTTCTCCTTCTCCTTCTCCTTCTCCTTCTCCTTCTCCTTCTCCTCCTTCTCCTTCTCCTTCTCCTCCTTCTGTTTTGCCATTAGGGTTATCACTGGGACTCTGTGCCTGCACAAGTGCAATATTCTAGGCAGTAATTTTTTTTTAATTATAGGAGAGAAGAGACAGAGAGGGAAATAAAGAGAGACTGTGAGAAGAAGAGATGCATGCTTCTCTGTTCCAATGTTTATGAACCCCCACCACCACCACCACACCCATGTGGGAACTGAATGCTTGAGGTCAGGTCCTCCTTCATGACAACCTGTATGTTCTACTGGTTAATCCACCACCCAGCCCCACTCCTGAGGCAACTTTTTTTTTAAACTCTACTTTAGAAAAATTAGGAAGAATAGTCACAGCACTGCTCCATCATTGATGGAGATTCTTCTATTGGCCTGGTACTCCCTTGTAGTTCTGGGGCTCAGATCCAAGGACCTGCACAGGGTGAAGTGAGTGCTCTACTGGATGCCCTATCTCCTAGCCCTCATCTAGACAATTTTAAGATATAAATTTTCAATAATTTTTATATCTGGTAATGCATTTACATGTGTTTGCATACAATGTACTTTGGCATCCAATGCCATCATGTACTTTGCTCCTCACATCTCCAGATTTGTTTAAAGATTTAATTATTTATTACAGGAAAGGGAGGGGTGGGGTGAGGCATCACTCTGACACATGGAGTGCTGGGAGTTGATCTTAGGACTTCAGACTTGAGAGTCCAACACTGTTGGGTCCACTGTCTGTAGATTTTGGAGGTGTACATTATACATAACAAACGTGTATTCATTTTGAAATAGTTTTTTATGGACTTTACCATTTCCTTATTTATTTGGTTGTAAAAAAGAATTGTAAGATGAATTTTTTCACATTGAATTAATGCATTTGAATAAAAGTCATATTGCTCTATCAATGAGGAAATAGTAGTGAGACAATAGAGTTAAAATGACATTTTGTATTATATAGCTGAACAGAACCTGACAATATGTGAAATCCCAGCAAGTTAATGAGTGACAAGGGTAGAAACTGGTATTCCCATGGGTAGAGACACACTGAGCCTTAGTCCTAAGCAGGAAAAAAAAGTTTTTCTTTTTTTGTGTGTGTGTGTTTATTTCTATAAGTCTTGGGTTTCAGAAAGTAACAATCAGAACCTATAAGAATATACAAGCATTAATTTGCCTTCTGCCAAGAAGCCTGAGAAGATTCTGTCAGAAAAGACATATTTTGAAGAATAGAACAACAACAATAAAATTTCAATGTTGTGAATGAATAACCATTAGACTCCATTATGTTCTCTATATAATGTCCTCTTCTCTGTTTTCTCACTCACTTTTGTCCTTTTGCTTTTTCTCGTGATATTGAGAAATGTTATACTAGGAACCAGTCCCATATAAATCCAAGAAAAGATGTTGCTTAAGTTGTTATCTCAAGTGGCTGGGGAAGTGACTCAACTAGTTGTGTGTCAGACTAGTAGCCTAAGGTTCCTGGTTCAATCCTTCGCACATCAGGAGCCTCAGTTGTGCTTTACTTTTGCTTCCTCATATTCTCTTTTTGTCTCTGTGTGTCTCGTGTGAAATTATCTCTCTCATATGTAATAAATAAAACACATTTTATTTTTTAAAGAGTCTATAGAATCTATTTCTTTCCTATCCCAAAACCTCCTCACAGCCCGTGGAAAATATTGTCACAAGTCACATATTTTTAAAAATGCTGTATCAATAGTTTACAAAGAACACACCACCATATCAGGTGACTCATTTTGCAAAGGAGAATTCCTTCCAGCCAGACAGCCATATAATAAGATTCTTGATGTCAGCCACATAGCTGTGTGGCAGGGCACCATTTCCTCCACTAACCCAATACTCTACAATTCCAGACCTCAGCCCAAGAGTAAGATGGTTTTTTAGACATGAATATGCTATCTTTACAGAGTTGCTAGCTCCTGAATAAATCACTTCCCCACCCCATTAGGCCAACCCTTGTTTCTCAATTATCTGGCTAGTGAGAAATGCAAACTTTGAAGTTAGTAACAACTCTTTTAAAAAATATTTACTTTTATGCAATAGTTTTTTTTTTACTTCACTCATTTTCCCTTACTTGATTTCTTCAAAATCATGCAAAATAACTTTGTATTGCTTTCTCTACTCCCTTAAGAATAATAAATCCTTTATAAGTAAGAATGCTAGCTTTTCCTCATGTGTTGATGTTTATCTAGTGCTATACACATAAAACTTTATTGAGAACATATAAACTGAAATGAAGGATGCATCAAGGAATTTTCATATATGGTATGCCTACCAATGTCCTGCATATTACATTATGGTGATCAGTACAATTCAGAACATATTTCTTGCAGCCATTTAGTAGTTTGTATTTGGTTAAGTGTAAAAAAAAAAAAAAAAGCTTGTGTTTTATTATATGATTGACTTCATTATAGCAAAACCATGCATACTCTTCCTGTCAATTAAATCCTCATTTACTTCCTCAAACACTAATTAAGAAGTCCTTATCATTCAGGTAAAGAAAAATAGTAGAAACAATTACTGTCAGATATAGGCATGTGTAGCAGGCATGGACAAACCATTTTGAAGGCAATCTTTTCTTTTCAGCTTCAGAGCCAGACACTCAAATTTTCACATAAGTAAAGGCTGACATTGAGTTAGGAAGACTGCTGACTCCTGCCAGGCTCTTCCTTAGTTAAGCAATTTGAATTTGTTGATCCACTCCTCTGTATTGGACAGCAATACACAGAAACTATTGGAAATGCCTTACAGGAAGTAAAGTCTCTTGTGTCTATTATATATGAGAGCTCTTCCTCCCCTACACACACAATTCAATATGAAAAGCAAAAATACATAGCCACTGTTCCAGTTTGAGGAAACTGGCAAAATAAACATGATTTGCTCTTCACTGTATTTTTTTTAGTTGACCACTGTGTCTATTTTTGACCCTTTCTGCTTCTTCAGAATCTTCTTCAAATCAAAAGCATCTCTATGTTTTTGTTGTTGTTATTCATTTGTTTGTTTTTTGCCTCCAAGGTTATTGCTGGGTCTTAGTGCCTGCACTATGAATCCACTGCTCCGGGAGGCCATTTTTCCCATTTTGTTGACCTTATTGTTTCCTTTTTTGGTGTTGTTATTGCTGCCAGTACTATTGTTGGACAGGACAGAAAAACTGAGAGAGGAGGGGAAGACAGAGAGGGGGAAAGAAAGACACTTGCAAACCTGATTCACTGCAGGTGGGGAGCTAGGGGCTCAACAAGGATCCTTGCCTAGGTCCCTGTGCTTCCTGCCATATGTACTTAACCTGCTGGGCTACCCACCCCCCCATCTCTATGTTCTCTTTCAATCTAGTCTACATTTTCCATCTTACTTCCAATTACTGCAAGGATGGTCCCAGTTTATTTCTTCCAGTTTTTCATTTATTTCATTAATTTTTATGTAATTACTTTTTTACTTTTTTATTTTATTTTATTTTATTTTAAGAAAGGATTAATTAACAAAACCATAAGGTAGGAGGGGTACAACTCCACACAATTCCCACCGCCCAATCTCCATATCCCATCCCCTACCCTGATAGCTTTCCCATTCTCCATCCCTCTGGGAGCATGGACCCAGGGTCACTGTGGGTTGCAGAAGGTAGAAGGTCTGGCTTCTGTAATTGCTTCCCCGCTGAACATGGGCATTGACTGGTTGGTCCATACTCCCAGTCTGCCTCTCTCTTTCCCTAGTAGGGTGTGTCTCTGGGGAAGCTGAGCTCCAGGACATATTGGTGGGGTCTTCAATCCAGGGAAGCCTGGCCAGCATCCTGATGGCATCTGGAACCTGGTGACTGAAAAGAGAGTTAATATACTAACATACGAAGCCAAACAAATTGTTGAGCAATCATGGACCCAAAGCTTGGAAGAGTGGAGAGGAAGTTTTAGTGGGGTACTCACTGCAAACTCTAGTGTACTTCTGCTTTCAGGTATATATTTTGCAGTAGTTTATAGATACGTGTGAAGATATGCTCTCTCTCACAGAAACTGGTGTATATCTAGGTTTTGGAACTTTGTAAGAAAGTGAACCATCTGAGATGAAATTAGAGTATACTATGAAAGGAAAGGTCTCACCCGAGTAACGAAGCTGAAGGGCTGTCATTCCACACGTGAAGTCTCTGGACACAGTCTGAAGTGAAGCATGTTGAGGTGGCAATTGTTGTGTTGGTTAGGTTGTGATCAGCAGATGCAATATTATTTGATATGGATTGGGAGAGGCATATGGGAAAGTGGGCCCTATCCAAGGGTTCCAGGACTGGGGGAAGTAGAGGCTCTATAGTGGAGATATGAGGTTCCTGCTGTCTTAGGGTTCAAAAAGACAATCGATAGTTAATGTTATCATCACATTATTTGGTAATTGGGTTAACTTTGAAAAGTCCTTTTGTTAGGGTTTGCTGTACAGTACCCAGTATCTTGTATATAGCTGTGCTATTGGATGCTTCTGATCTACTTGGTCTAGGCTTTTGAGAGAGTCCGCATATCAAATACACAGCCTATATATTAAAAAGATTCAGTTTGTGTTTTGAAAAACTTTGAGACATACTACTGAATCAAACCCAATTGCAAGGAAGACTAAAGCAGAAACAAACCATTGGGACCACATCAAATTGAAAAGCTTCTGCACATCCAAAGAAACTATCACACAAATAAAGAGACCCCTCACAGAATGGGAGAAGATCTTCACATGCCAGACATCAGACAAGAAACTGATCACCAAAATATATAAAGAGCTCAGCAAACTTAGCACCAAAAAAGCAAATGACCCCATCCAAAAATGGGCAGAGGATATGAACAAAACATCCACTACAGAGGAGATCCAAAAGGCTAACAAACATATGAAAAACTGCTCTATGTCACTGATTGTCAGAGAAATGCAAATTAAGACAACACTAAGATACCACCTCACTCCTGTAAGAATGGCATACATCAAAAAGGACAGCAGCAACAAATGCTGGAGAGGTTGTGGGTACAGAGGAACCCTTTTACATTGCTGGTGGGAATGTAAATTGGTACAGCCTTTGTGGAGAGCAGTCTGGAAAACTCTCAGAAGGCTAGACATGGACCTTCCATATGATCCAGTAATTCCTCTCCTGGGGTTATACCCCAAGGACTCCATAACACCCAACCAAAAAGAGGTGTGTACTCCTATGTTCATAGCAGCACAATTCGTAATAGCTAAAACCTGGAAGCAACCCAGGTGCCCAACAACAGATGAGTGGCTGAGAAAGCTGTGGTATATATACACAATGGAATACTATGCAGCTATGAAGAACAATGAACCCACCTTCTCTGACCCATCTTGGACAGAGCTAGAAGGAATTATGTTAAGTGAGCTAAGTCAGAAAGATAAAGATGAGTATGGGATGATCCCACTCATCAACAGAAGTTGACTAAGAAGATCTGAAAGGGAAACTAAAAGCAGGAACTGACCAAATTGTAAGTAGGGCACCAAAGTAAAAACCCTGTGGTAAGGGGTAAACATGAAGCTTCCTGGGACAGTGTGGGGTGGGAGTGGGTGGGAGGGATGGGTCACAGTCTTTTGGTGGTGAGAATGGTGTTTATATACACTCCTAGCAAAATGTAGACATATAAATCACTAGTTAATTAATTTGAGAGGGGGAAAATCAATTGTCTTTTTTACATTTTTTAAGTATTTATATTTTTCTGTGTTTTTCACACCATTTCACCCTTAATGAAGTAGTCAGTCTTGTGTTCATGAATTTCCCCTGGTTTTGCTGATATCCTATGAAGATAGGTGTTACTATATATATACTAGGCATATACTATGTTTTGAATATTTTTAACATGTGTGGGTGAAAAGAAACTGTGCTGTCTCCCACAAATTTCTTCAGAAGCTGGTCAGTTAATTACAAATATGTGAGGCAGACTTTTAAGAGGAAAATAAAAGGAAATATATCAATAATGTTTGCACAGGTGAGCTACAATGATTGTAAATGTCTTATATTGATGGGGGGGGCATTACATACAAAATAAAGACCATAGGAAGTTGAGTAGTAGGAAGGTCTTAGGGAGTGCCAGATATATTGCTTCCTTCTACATTCAGGGTTTTTTTTTTTTTTTTTTTTGAGAAGTGTTTATTGTGACAATGGCTTGTGAGGTTTCCTTAAAGCCTCCAGGCCGTTCATTGTCCTTAGCAAAATAAGGCATGTCCTGCATGCCAATATAGTGTCTAGAGGGGACCAATTCTGAGAAATGTGGGGTCTTCTGATTTGAACACCTTCATTAGCAAGTGGTTTGCAATATGATAATGTTTACAATAGTCCTATGAATTAATAGCTAATACAATTTTTGCTCTTCTGAGAAAAGTACGGGAAGAGGAAGCTAGACGACTTTCTCAAGTTATAGAGCATATATTGAGTAAAATTTGTACACAGGTTTTCTGATTCCAGTGTCCAGCTGACCAGTTACTGCTGAGAACACAGTGGATGGTACTTAAATGTTAGTTCTGGCTGATAGTTACCCAGAACCAGGTCTACCAGTTGCCACACAGTAAAGACAGATAGCAACCATTCTTTTGCAAAGCCAAGATTTAACTTTCTTTTTTTAAAGATTGTTTTAATATTTATTTATTTATTCCCTTTCATTGCCCTTGTTTTATTGTTGTAGTTATTGATGTCATAATTATTGTATAGTACAGAGAGAAATCGAGAGAGGAGGGGAAGACAGAGATAGGGGAAAGAAAGATAGACACCTGCAGACCTGCTTTACCACTTATGGAGTGATTCACCTGCAGGTGGGGAGCCGGGGCTCGAACTGGGATCCTTAAACCAGTCCTTGCGCTTTGCGCCACGTGCGCTTAATCCGCTGTGCTACTGCCCAACTCCCAAGATTTAACTTGGTACTTAAGGAGTTAAGTAAGAGGTCTTTGGGGACCTAGTGCAAATGGTGGAGGAGGCCTTATATTTGTGGTGGGAGAGGTGCACAGACCACCACATAACAGTGTACTCACATGCTCACATGATAACGACAGTCTTGTAAATTATTATTTCCCTCAATATAATGAAAAAGAAAAACAAAAGAAGTTCATGAGTGGGGGTTGGGAGGAAGTCTGATTTCTCAAGGAAGTAGATCCTGCCTGACTTGCTGGCAGCGGAGTGCAGATATAAGAAAGCCCAGAAAAAACTACTAAACAGCTCCCTGTGTTTCTGAGTGCAGATTTTTTGATGTGTTCTACAATCACTTCATTTAAGAGCCTTCAGGAATCTGAGGGGAGAGGGCTCAAAGTAACTGTTTTTTTTTTTTGAGGGGTAATAAAAACCACTTACCTTTAGATTAGAAGACAACAAAGAGGAATGGTGTTTACGTTGATAAAGAAGAGAAACAGTTTTCTCTTAATCTGTGGGGCCCCCAATGTTCCTAGTTAAAATAATTACATATCAGAAAAGAAAACTCATCTCAGCAACTTTTAAGTGAAGTGTTTCATTGTACATTCTCTATGGGCCTGTGAAATAGCTCACTTGAATAGTGCAGTACATTGCCATGTGTGAGACCTTGGTTTGATCTCTCCCTTTCTCTGTCTTCCCTATTTTTATCTAAAGTAACAACAAATAAACAAAAACATGGTATATCCATTAGGTGGTATTTTGTGTTAGGAAACACCAGGTTTCTAGTACAAATGCTCATAAATGGATTATAAGGGAGTATCAAACTTTCTGGCCTGGCTTAGTTCTCATTTATCACCATCGCTGCTAAGCCCACGTGGTGCAAAGCGCAAGGACATGCATAGGGATCCCAGTTCGACCCCCCCCCCCCCCGCAGGGGAGTCACTTCACAGGTGGTGAAGCAGGTCTGCAGGTGTTTTTCACTCCCCCTCTGTCTTCCCCTCCTCTCTCCATTTCTATCTATCCAACAATAATGACATCAGTAACTACAACAACAAAACAAGGGCAACAAAAGGGAATAAATAAATAAATATTAAAAACAAAAGGAGATAATAAACACAAGACCACCCTGGATTTGCTAAAGTGCTGCTCTAGCTAAAGAAAGGATTGTGTATCACAGAAAGGCCACCACCCTTGGATAACTGGTGGGTACTGCCTTCATAGGATCAGGAAAAGAAGGGGAGGGGAGGCTTTCCCCACCAGGAGGAAAAGAAGGAAGAATCTAAATGCCATTTTTCCAGATGCCATGGCTGTACTTTTACCTTCTAGATAAAATAGCAGTGTGTCAGGGTCAGGTGGTGGCATACCCAATAAAGCACTGGTGTTACAATGTTCAGGGACCCAGGTTTAAGTCCCCAGCTCCCAACTACAGGGGGAAATCTTCAAAAGTGGTGAAGTAATGTTGCGTGTGTCTTTCTCTCTCCCTTTCTCCTCTTCCCCTCTTGATTTCTGTCTCTATCCAATAAAGACAATATTTAAAGCGTAGAAATATGTCTACCAAAATACACTGTTATAAGACATCATCTTCATTAACCAATGAATTGCTTTGTTAATGATTTTAGCATGACTACCCTTGGAAATATCCTAAATACAGAGTGAGAAGCTTTTTCCTAAGAGATAGAAAGCATTCACACAGGAGTCTAAAGATAGATTCATAACTGCCACATTTTCCAAAAGAAAGGACTTTATTTCACAGAAACACCCATAGTGACCAGAGAGAAATGAGTTCAGGATAGCAGTCATGGTAGTGCTAGATAATACCATTATAATGAAAGTGTGAATGAAAAGGTGATCCCATCCCCCTGTGTCTACAGTAGTTGAAATAATAAGCCATTTAGCATGAGAGTGTATCGGTGGTAGACTGGACATTATATGCACTTTCAAAGCCCAGTTTTGGTAATTTTAGAAACCCTTAAATTGAATATTGTTCTCTCTGTGTTGAAAAGTCTTGCCTTATGTTGTCAAAACAATGACTGTTCTTTAAAACAATTATTTCCTGATGCATTTAGTTAAAGGTATCTGAGATGGAACCAATAAGGCATTAAGCCTCACAGAAAAAGATCATGTCAATGCCTCTAACACGCTGTAAAGAAATTCAGTCTGGTGGGTAATCAAGGGAAGAATATAATGTGGATCGTGGATTCTGTTGAAAACCAGAGGCTAAAAATTTAGTCAACTCATCCTTGCCTTTTAGCCCCATCCTTAGGGATGTCTAAAAACAGCAGACTTGCTTGCCTTGATCCAAGAGAGGTTAAGACTGGGCCTGAAAGGCTGCATTTATTTTTTTGTTCAAACAATGAACTTTATCAGGGTGCCACAGGCTTAGATTTTCCACTTAGTCCGAGAATATCAAATGGTTTTC